>NW_016803142.1:667649-694906 GCF_001698545.2 Rhinopithecus bieti
AAAAAAAAAAAAAAAAAAAAAAAAAAAAAAAAAAAAAAAATCCCTTCTCAATTACCCATTGCTTTCAGAAGAAAGTTTAAAATGTTTAATGACACAATGGGCCCTTGGAGATATGACTTTAGATTTTCTCTCCAGCCTCCATCTGCAAGCTGTACACCTTACATTCACTCTGAGCTCCATCTATACTGAATTAGCAGAAATGCCTGAATACTGCTTGTTGCCTGAGCCTTTGGAACTTCGGCAGATGCTATTTCCTTTGCCTGTAAGTCTCCTCTACTGCTTACCCATGTGTATCATTAACTATTAATACATATTCACTATTCAAGATTCAGGATGCCCTGCCTTCTCAGAGAAATAATTCTCCCCAAGGTTAGAGTGCATTCCCTCTTCTTTGCCTAATTAGAACCTGCGATTAACTATCATAACATTTAGTGCACAATGATGTAATTATCTTTTTAATTTTTATCCTTCATTCTGTTGTGAGTTCCTTGAAGATAGAATTTACCCCTTTTACCTCTGTGTCCCTAAAACTTACCGAGGACCTAGCTGTAGTGCAGTTGTTTGTTGATTAAATGTACAGAAAATAAAAAGAACGTATCTAGTACAGTGCTTGCGATTTAGAAGTAAAGAAATTGAGCTAGAGCTGTCATTTTGACTTGTCTGAATTAATTTAATGAGCTAGCATTTGATGTTACGAGAATTTAGCTGCTCAATGATCTTTCTATCAAACCCTGGACAACTTCCCAGAAGTTCTTGTTGTGTCATTGTTTATGAAAGGGAACTACAGGCTGTCTTTGGAATTTCACAAGCCAAGATTCACTATCATCATGTCTGTCCATGCTGGTTTGCCAGTTTTCTCTCCATAATTCACTTAACTTTTGCTCCAGAGAGTTGGAGTGCCATGCTATTGATGCTACAATTTACGTATTAAGAAGACAGAAACAACCCTAACCAAGTAATAAGTGAAATGACTACTCTAGATTCAAACTGTTTTTCAATTCAGTCTAACATGTGATGGAACAATTTTAGAAACCAGATTATTGGTTTCTAAACCAACTGGCATTCCCGTGATAATATAAGGAACATCAAACAAGGTGTATTCATTAAAGCGAAACAACAGTTGATTGAAATGTAATATTTCAAACAGATGGGACAACATCATATGAACATATGTGAGCTGTGGTTTTATAAAAAACATCATATTTTAGCCAGATAGACCCTGAGACCACGATGAAACACTGAAAAAAACAAATCATTTGAATCATTCCAAATAGAACAGTTTAAAAGTAAATCTCAATAAATGTTTAATAAGAGCTTACAATTGTCTGGTCACTAGTTTAAGTTGTTTACATATATTGTTTCATTTACTTTTCATAACAACCCCATAGTGGGCATTATTATTAACCCTACATTTCAGATGAGGCAACGAAGAAACATAACTAATGACTTAATAACTCTCCTGAAGTCACATAATGTATAAGTATCCAGGAAATGTCTTAAACTTCTAGAGCTTGTTTCCTTAGCCATTTTCCCAGACTGACAGTTTCATGTAATCTCACAACCTAAATATTTAATTATTGGAATTATTGGTTTTTAAAATATTTGATGCATTTATATATATCAGCAGTGAGCCAGTCAGCAATGTTTAATGAATACATGCTACACTTAATGTCATGTTTAACACTAACATTATTGTTACAGATATACAAAAGAAACAGGAGCCTGACACCAGTTAGCTTTGAATTGAGTGAACCCATATAATACAACCATATAATCAAAGGTTGTTAAAGGCACTGGCTTAAAAGTCAGAAAAGGTCTCAATGGAATGGTTCAAGTCCCAGCATAACATACATTGTGACAGCATACCTTCTTTGTATCTTTAGTGATTCCAAATTTGATAGATTGCAGATCCCTATGGGTTATCCCTGAGTCAGCCCACACCCACAGCCATTTAATTGGCCTCACGTGCTTCAACTTTTGCTCTCAGCTTCCAAGGCTGCCCTCCTCTTTGACCAGTCAGCCTCCACTCCATGATGGGTTTAAACAGTAGAACTCCCCTCATATTTTTGTGTCATATAATTTATTAAAGAGGAGAAACAAAGGAGCATAATTTCAACACAAAGCAAGCAAAACTTTAAATTTGACATCTGTTATTAAATTGTCCCAAATTTTCTTTTTTTTTTTTTTTTTTTTTTTTGAGACGGAGTCTTGCTCTGTCGCCCGGGCTGGAGTGCAGTGGCCGGATCTCAGCTCACTGCAATCTCCGCCTCCCGGGTTTAGGCCATTCTCCTGCCTCAGCCTCCGGAGTAGCAGGGACTACAGGCGCCCGCCACCTCGCCCGGCTAGTTTTTTGTATTTTAGTAGAGACGGGGTTTCACCGTGTTAGCCAGGATGGTCTCGATCTCCTGACCTCGTGATCCGCCCGCCTCGGCCTCCCAAAGTGCTGGGATTACAGGCTTGAGCCACCGCGCCCGGCCTAAATTGTCCCAAATTTTCTAACCATGCTCCATTGCGTGGCTCCCTGGTATGTTCCATCTTTCTGAGCCCCTGGCTTCAGACCTTTTCAAAGCAGCTTCTTCCCTTTTCTTCACGTTTTGCTTACTCTTCTCATTTGTAGACTCCTCATATGTTAGTTTATAAATATAATAATTTTATTTTATTTTAACTTTATTTTCTCTTTATATTTTCCTAAGAATATTAAAAAGCATATCTGTAGAAAATGAAAGCATTACATTTAAGTATAACTTATAAATTTATTTTTGGTGTTGTTTTGGTTTTTAGTCACCAAAATTTTAACATTAATTGTCTTGGGATGAGAGTAGAGGGAATGATTTGGTGGAAATTTACTAAAACTTTATTGATTAAGCACAGCATTAATTTTTAATTCTACAATTTGATATTATGCACAGGTAAGATAGTGGTGAAGTGCAAAAACAAAAAATGACAGCAAGTTCTAGAAAGGGAGAAAGAGTGTTGAGAGAAATAGTTGGATATGGCAAGAAGGACAAAATGAGCAAAAAACCGAAAGATTATAAGAAAAAAGGGAGACATATAAGCACAATAGCCATGAATATATGACATTGAGAAAGGAGAAATGGTAGAAAAATAAAAGGAAATGAGAAAAAAGAAATGATCTGGAGTCATATAGACAACTTGTCCAAGTATGCTTTCATATTGTGTCATCTTTGATTATAGGCTTTTGAAATATTTATTACTTGATGTATGAATAATTATAGTTTTTTTTTTTTTATTTGGAAGGGTGAAGTTTTGCCTTAGATCAGTGGCACTCAAACTTTTTGATCTGAGGATCACACTAAACACTCGAAAATTACTGAGCACCCTGAAGAGCTTTGTTTATGTGAATTATTTTTGCTAATATCTACCATACTATAAATTAAAACTGAAGTTTTGTTTTAAATTCTCCATGGATGAGTAGCTTAAAAAACAATTGCATTTGTCTATCTGTTTCTGTGTTCAATATGCTAAAGTTTGTTGTTTTGGTTGAGTACATAAGGAAAGCTGGTTTTATACAGACAAGTGGGAAAAGAGAGAACCACATTTACCCTATGAAAGGGCCTGTCAGACCCTAAGGGTTATTTGACCATATTTTAAGAACCACTGCCCTAGGGAGAATAGGCATGATTCAATTCTGTAAATGTTGACTGCTGAAGACCCTGTGTTGTCTGCCAGACACCACGTTCCCAGTCTCTAGGGAGCCAAGGCCTCTGCCTCTCAGGTGACTAGAAGGCAGCAGAAGCAGCCCAACTTTAGGCAGAACTCATCTCAGGGTATTGTGTGGAGCCAAAGCATGTTTACTATGAGGCAAGATAAAATCCAGTCCAGGCACTGATCTAGTCAGTGGATGTGTTCGTGCCACCATAACAAATCTAGCCTAGTGGACCAACAAGTGATATGTTGAGAATTAATAATGTGGTCACAATCTGCTCTAAAACTGTGCAAATCCTTCAAATTTTATGTTTTTGCCAGATAATTATGTAGATCTAATCCTAACCTCCACGTCTTTTTTCATTTGAACAGATGTCATACCAGCACTGACTCATTCTTGTAGTTTTGTAATTGTCACATTGATTATTGACTAAAATACAAGATTTTTGCATGATTCTGTTACATTTTATCTTTCTGGGTTTATCCCATCATTCCAGCCTATCAGGACCGCCTGTCTTGCATCTGACACCCAGCCATTGCCTTTAGATTGATGTCATTTCACATATGCTGTGAAAAGAAAAATATGGTTAAAAAAGTATGTAAACCAAAGGAACGCTGTGAAAATATAATATTATAAAGATTATCACCATTATTACCACGATTAACTTAAATAGATATGATCTGGATAAGGCCATGAAAAAGTATGCCTTTTATTCAGGATATGGTCCATCCTCCATTTTCAGTTTTTTTCATGAAGTACTGTGGAAGCTGACGGAAGCTAAGGATGTCTTAAGAAAAGAGTCTAGGAATCCAAACACATTCATGGTACAAGGCACAAAATGGGAAGATCCAGGCAGGAGGTAAAAAGATATTAGAGGTGAGGTAAAAATATTATTTGTGCCCTCCAGTGCCCTTCTGATAAGGTAGGCAGTTGACTATTCTATGATCTATTCTCAAGTGTTTTTACAAAATTGTTACAAGTAGGATAGAGATTCACCAAACAAAAGAAAATGCTTAGGATGTATGCAGATATTACAGCAACACTTAAATCATGAATGCCTTAATACTTTGATAGTCTTCTAAACCAATGAAAGTAAAACCTTCAGCCCCAGGTATATGTTGGTGTCTATCAGTTACTAACATGATTAAATAAAATGTCAAAAAATGTTTTCACTGGAGGATCAGGGTGTCAAGACAGAGTAAATTCTTATTGTGGCAAATGATAACAATATTAATTCTCATACGGATTAGATATTAACATCTATGATAACTCCTATGACAAATTATACACATTTTAAAATGCGAATGCTTTGGAATTGTCTGTAGTTACTACCACCTATTCATGTAGATGAGACTCCAGTAATTGTCTCCATTAGTTATTATGCTATAAGAATGGCACTACACAGAGAGTTGTATTTACATATGTTGGCACAGGTATGCAGGGCACTGCATATCGAAATACTCCTTAGGTATTTTATTTACCTGAGGAGATGAGGTTTATCCTAAATGATAAAATACTTGAGAAAATATTAGTGAAAATGTCTATTTTTCTTCTTCGTTTAAGTTCAAAATAAATTGTCAGCATGTAGCAAGTAGTGACATTTAGTTTTAATATTCTTTGCTTTTTTGTTTCTCATCAATCATCCTTGAAAATCAGTCAGTGAAGATGAATAGAGTTTTAAAGTCCTGGAAAGCACAATTTCTTTCCATTAGCAGTGAGTTTGTGGAGAAATGTCAAGAAAGCAAAGGGGAACATTCCATAAAGGAAAAACACTCAGGGAAATGAAGACTTGCAAAAGGTGCTGCTCCCATCCAACTGCTCAGTTGAACACCATTCCCCCAACCAAATGATGCCGTTTTCTAATCTAGCCCTCAACCCCCAAATCTCAGTCCTTTTCTTCTCGATTGTCCATATCCTATAACCACACAGGACCCATAGAAACGTAGACATACCAGTCCTTCAGTAAATGTCTTATGACTAAATACATTAAATCACAATGTCAGATTCCCTTCCCACCATTGAACTGTGATGGATTTGTTCTAAGAAAAGAATTGGTTCAGAAATTCTCACCCTGGGAAGTATAGGTTTGGTTTTAGCCTGCATTAATGAGCTTCATTACCCTAATATAAATATGTGGAATTATGCTTTTGATTTGGAAAGCACCAAACCACCAGTGCTGAATACCCCTTTTTAAATGTTAATTTTATAGAAATCTAGAACCTGTAGTATCCCTAGAGAAAACAGAGGAGAACCTCTTTCATTTTAGAAATGCACTAATTAGAAAAAAATGAAAGCTGTCATTAAAGTGGGATCGGGATACCTCTTACCCAATTTCTGATTCAACATTCTTTCAGTACAGAAGATCAACATTGTCAGTATTAAAAGCTGCAAAGAGAATTAGGAGATCTTTACCAAACCCCACAAAGACCCTATTTTACTATTCGTAGTACCTCCCTTTTACCTTGACTTTAAAAAGATCCTATCACTCCTGGTTGGGGCCATTCCAGGTTGGTGGTTATCTCAGTCTTATTATCCGTGCTCAGCAGCGTGACCGCCTGAGTGTTGGGTGCTATTCTGCCATGCTTCCTCTGGGCATGTCCTCCTTGCGAAAGATCCTGTGCTATGGACTTTTGTACTGCTATTTCTGACCTTCAACTCAATGCAATTTACAAAATGTTTGTAAATATGTGTGCTGAGGGGAAAATAAAAGAAGACTCTCCCTGCTTTCTTTTATTTATCATTTATTTATTTATTTATTTATTTATTTATTTGTTTGTTTGTTTATTTATTTATTTATTTTTGAGATGGAGTTTTGCTCTTGTTGCCCAGGCTGTAGTGCTATGATGCTATCTCAGTTATCTCAGCTCACTGCTACCTCCGCCTCCCTGGTTGAAGTAATTTTCCTGCCTCAGCTTCCCAAGTAGCTGGGATTACAGACATGCGCCACCACGCCCAGCTAATTTTGTATTTTTAATAGAGATGGGGTTTCTCCATGTTGGTCAGGCTGGTCTTGAAGTCCTGATCTCAGGTGATCTGCCCGCCTCGGCCTCCTAAAGTGGTGGTTTACAAGTATGAGCCACCAGGCCCAGTCCTCTCTCCCTGCTTTTACCTTAATTTGACTTTGAGTCAAAAGTTAATTTTAGATGCATTTATTTATTCATTCAAAAATAAACATTTAGTGTACGTGTATGTTGTTAGTTGGCAAATATCGATGGCCCACATAGTGCATAAATTTTCAGGTAAGAGGAAGGAATTAATGAAAACCAATTAGCACAATGGAAAGAGTCTGGCTTTGGGGTCCTATGGCCCAATCAATTTGATTCCTTGATACACCTCTGTAACCTGACCACATTACTGCATGACTCTCAAAACAATTTTGTTAAATTGTTCCTTCAAGGAATTTTGTAAGATTATAAATCAAACTTAAATAATTTTAAATTGATATATAAAATATTATCCTAAATTTAAATTTTTAAAGGACGTAATTTCTGCCTTATTTTAAATAATGATGTCTTCAATAAAAATCCTATAATTTCTTGTAAATGTATCTATTGGGACATAAAATACATAATAATTTAATACTCATTATTATATTTTTATAAACTATATGAACAAGTTATTTCATAGTGGAAAATGGTACATGGTTCTTATTCTTGTTGAAAATGGTATATTTATTTCATTTTGCCATAGAATTTTATCCCAACTACCATACTAAATGTTTATTTTAAAAATAATGCTATCATAATTTTATTTTTTGTTGCTGTTGTCACCATTAAACATATTATTACTGTGTAAGGAAATGTGTGTGTATTTTCACTGGCTGTCCTCCTGCACAACTCCCCATCTTCTTCTCAAATGTAAACCTTTAGAAGACAAAGGTCTTCATCTCTTTTGTCCACTGATATATCCCAACTATCTAAACATTGTCTGACACACAATATTTTTGAATGAATGAATGCCAGCAAGGGAACATAGGGAGTTCCAAGGAGGAGGAATGGGTTTCAATTTAAATTCAGTAATGAGAGAATACCTCCCAGAGAAGGCCCAAGTGAGTAATAATCTGAAAGAAGTATAGAGCAAGCCATCCAGGTATCTGGAGGAGAGTTCTCCAGGCACAGGTAGAAGCACCAACAAACACTCTCCTTGGGAAACGGGGTTACTGAAAGGTATGACAAACTCTGAAGGTCAATGTGACAGAAACAGAATGACTAAAATAGAGGACTGGAGTACAAGAGAAATAACCAGATCCTAAATAGATGAGGAAGGAATGATGACGATAGTAACAATGAAATGAAGAAAGAGGCATTGCAGAATGCTTAATTTGGAGGTGGTTTTAAGTTATCTCTCTTCCCTCCTCTCATTTTTCAGATGAGAAAATTAAGTCAGAGAATTTGAGTAATTTTTTCAAGGTCCCAAAAACCAAGAGAAATGGTGCTAAATCTTAGTGACCTGTCTCCCAATCTCATTTTTCCCATTTCACTGACAGGACATCAATTCTCAAAGGGAAAGCAGTGATTTGCCAACTTCTGTCTTTGAGTTTTTAGATTGTATTATTCTCTAAATTGCTTTAGTTTAGTACTTCACATAAATATCAAGTATTTTTTGGAGGTGTAGGTGTGGGTTGGAGGAGTAATAATGAGTTGTATGATCTTATGCTATATATATATATATATGTATATATATAATTTTGTGGAAAATAACCCCTTTCTATAATTTTCCTCTTTCATAACTGACAGTCTCTGCCTCTGGCTAAATACCACTGACATTCCAAGGAGGGTGATATATAATATTGTCAGATTTTCAAAGAAGTAAATTTGATGATTTAATACTGAATTATGCAAAGCAAGAAGCAGTTGACTTATATTTAACTTTAAAATGAAATAGTAAATTATGGGAATATCTGAATAATAAAATGGAAATTTAAATAAAAATATGCACATGAAAAAAAAAGTCCACACAAAATGTGTTTGCTTTAAAAAATGATTGTTTTTAATCTCTCACCACTACCATTGTATGAACATTTAGTATGCATTTGGCCGTTATTTATTATATGTACTTAATGCATATTTTATAAAGTCCTTAGAAACACTACATTTACATAACATATGTTAATGATATGGCCACTAATAAAGAAAAAGGGTCTTTGATATGAAATCCATCAGGTACTTCCTAATAGTATCCAGAGCTTACTATTCAGTAATGTCCATTTCTACAGTAGGATAGTATTCTTAATTGATATACAAGGGTAATAAATTAACTGTAATAATATTAGACATCAAAGCAAAGGGCTATTGAGTCTACTAAGCATTCTTTATTTTCATCCCTAATTATTTTTATTAAGATTGCAAGTATTCTAATCCAATGTCTTCTCTACTCATATACACTCTTCACTTTCTTTGTATCCATAAAGCCACTAACCAACTTTCAAAGAAGCATTTATGTGCATACAGTAGAAAAAACCTCCTATTGTTATCTTTTCCCAGATATTTTTATGATAACCACATAGTAAACCTGAAAAAAACGCATCACGTATTATTTCAGATGTACTCCTATCTAGATAATTAATTTTTAAAAGCAATAAATACAATTATGCATTTATTTCTAGCATGCAAGTTGTTATACCCTACAAAAAAATTTAGAAGTATGGTTTTTTATAATAATTTCTGGTAATATTCATCAAAAATTAAAAGGTGCTTATTCAGATAATTTAGAAGCATTCCTTATAGAAGCTAGTAAGATACAGAGTAACATTAAGGCCAAAGTTAGTTTTCAGAAAATGATTTTCTTTTGAGGGGAAAGTATAACATTTCATTTTCCTTCATTTGACATTTCCACCTTTCCTTTAAATATCCTTTTCTCCCTTATGCTGAAGGCTGCTATGTGTTCACCAAACATATTTTCTTTTCTTCCTAACATGCACCCCAGCCTCATAGTAGTTAGGAGGAGCCAAGTAACTGAGTTTTGATAATAGACTGTGGATATAGTAATGTACAATATTTATGGCACTTTTTTTCCTTAACGTTCTGTCATGCAAGTCTCTGTGAATTCTCTTACTTCACTTTTCTGCCAAGTTGTCATAAAGAACTCAGAGGAGGCCTTGAAGTTCTGAGGGGTGGGAGACCACCTGATGAGAGGATCTGGGAAAGACTCCATGGAACAGAACAGTCATCTTCCAGCCTCCCTTATGTTGCATATGACAAGAGTGAAAAATAATTGCAGCAAAGACACCAAAAGCTTTGTTCATCTATTTGCCTTTTGCACTAATAAATGCTTTGTAAGACAAAGCTAGGAAATGTGTTCTTATACATTCTACTTATACCAGGGCACCCATTTCCATCAATCTCTCCGCTACTCACACTCACACATGCATGCAGCTTAATTTTCTGATTCAGGAGGTCAAAAACACATCTAGAATTCACTATATTTGAAGGATTCCACCTATTAATTTGGTATTGTCATTATCTAGCACACAGTAGGTGCTCAATAGGTGTTTCATAGGTGAACTTTAAAATCTTTTGGAATGGACAGCATGATTTTTCTTGTTCTAAGCAGTCTTGACTGAATTGCGATCCAGTGACAGTCTTTCTTACACTTCTCTCTCGGCCTTTTTAGACAAATAAATTCTAGTCATCTAATTGAAGTAATTTGATGCATAGATAAGAACAGAAACTAAATATATTGTGTTTAGGTCATATTTGACATAAATTCTCCATGAAAAAATTAATTGCTCATTTTCAGCATCAAGTTTTGAAGATCTATACTTACAAGAATTTTGTGGGCTCCATCTTACACATAAGGATTTACTGGTCAGTGAGAAATGAGTAAAAGAATATAGTTGGCCTCTTGAATCTGAATTTCTCCCTATATCCTACCACAAAGCCAAAATACCAACAAGAAGTACAATTAAACCACATGTGATCTACGCCATGAATGCCAAATTACCTCTAGGTAGAAAAATAAAACAGAGATCAGGTGCGGTGGCTCATGCCTGTAATCCTAGCACTTTGGGAGGTCGAGGAGGGTGGATCACCTGAGGTCAGGAGTTCGTGACCAGCCTGACCAACATGGAGAAGCCCCATCTCTATTAAAAATACAAAATTAGCCCGGCGTGATGGCACATTCCTATAATCCCAGCTACTCAGGAGGCTGAGGAAGGAGAATCTCTTGAACTCGGGAGGTGGAGGCTGCAGTGAGCTCAGATTGCACCATTGCACTCCAGCCTGGCCAACAAGAGCGAAATTTAGTCTCAAAAAAAAAAAAAAAAAAAAAAAAAAAAAACTCAACAGAAATTCTGGTGCCATTACAACGTTGGGGTTGTAGAGGATGGACAGAGGGAAGACTTAAAAGATTGAGAAAAAGAGGAAAGGAAAGTCAAGTACTCAAATGAAATATAGGTAAAATCATTTTTCGAAAAGAAGCCATACAACTCTAATTGCCAAAATACTGAAAATTAGTCTGGAACTTTATGTTTCACAGAGGTGATAATGTGCTTGACAGTAAACAGAACCAGAACTGACAATCTGCTTCTCAGGGAGACAGAAATAATTAGAAAAGAGGTATTCACCTTCAAGATGTGGCAGTGAAGGAAAACGTAGGAAGGTAGTGAATAAAATTAAAGATTCTGTTGAAAAGAAAGAGAAACAAGATAAGACAATTACTTCTACGATCCCCACCACCTGTCAATGTTACATAATTTGAAAAAACATAAAAATAAAAACCCTACACTCTACTAACCTGACAGAAGACAACACCCTTGACGTAATAACTGAATATGTAATGCATAGGAATAGAGAAAAAAAGGTGAAACAAACATGATACAAAACTACCCTAAGAAGAAAAAAGAAGAGTGAATCAACTGTTTTAAGGTAATAAATACTCTCCTCCAAAATTTAACAGAGCATTGACATGTACTACTATTAATTTCAAGACATAACTTAGTAAAACTACTGGACTATAAAGAAAAAAGAATCCTTAGTATCTCCAGGAAAACAGATCAAACAGTTAATATGGTTTAGAAAAGTGCAGGACAGGTGTTTTATATCCAGCTAAGTTGTCTTGTAAGTATCAAGGCTATAGAAAAATAGTTTTAAATAGGCAAGAACACTGGAAATACTGTACCCATGAGAATATATATAATATATATATATATATATATATATATATAATATATATAACACACACATATTCCCTCCATCCAATCAATAGAAGATTGGGAAAACTTTGAAAAAAAAATAGGTAATGATGAAGGTTTATTATATTCAATTTTAAACCTAGACTAAAACAAGAATAAGAACATGAGTACAAGAATGTGAATGGACTTAACTTGCCTATTAAAAGAAAACAAATTTTAAATTGGTACAAAAAATCCAGCACTATAGTATACCAAAAACCCCCTGAAACACAGTGGTTTACAATTGTAAATTCAAAGAAAATTAGGAATAAACCCCAAAATTGAAACAAAGTTAAGGCAATGATTATAACTTTGATCAGACCAAAACGATCAAAATAATTAAATGACACAAGGGAAACTTTTTAATAATAAAAGCCACAATTCACAATTCAATTATTCACTTATACAGTAACATTCTGATCAAAATATTGATTTCTGACTTATGCTGGTATTTTCTAGGACAACTGTTCTCACTTGGGACTTGTTGATCGTTACCCGTTTCTCAATATTGTGCTCTTTTTTTTTTTTTTTTTTTTTTTTTGAGACGGAGTCTTGCTCTGTCGCCCAGGCTGGAGTGCAGTGGCCAGATCTCAGCTCACTGCAAGCTCCGCCTCCCGGGTTCACGCCATTCTCCTGCCTCAGCCTCCCGAGTAGCTGGGACTACAGGCGCCCGCCAGGTCGCCCGGCTAGTTTTTTGTATTTTAGTAGAGACGGGGTTTCACCATGTTAGCCAGGATGGTCTCGATCTCCTGACCTCGTGATCCGCCCGTCTCGGCCTCCCAAAGTGCTGGGATTACAGGCTTGAGCCACCGCGCCCGGCAATATTGTGTTCTTATGTGTATATAAACGAATGTTTTGGGAGTAAAAGACAATTGTTATTAGACTTTTAGAACCAATGTATTAAGATATTATAAAGTCAATACAATTAAAATATCTGAAAAAATGATAGAATTATGAGTTTGAGTTTCTTATGAAGTTGCTCTTTAGCAAGGAATAATAGAATGCCAATTTTTTGAGGAGGTAAAACTGTGTAACATAAAATGAAATAAAATTTAATCTCCAGTCTGACTGATAGCAGATTCTCTCCAGTGTGATAATAGGTTGAGCTTGAGAGGTACTTAGGAGAGATTTTCAAAATTGTTTTTTTATAAATTATCTCCCCAAATGGAAATGCCTGTTAGATGTCCCATAGGGGATCCACTTTCTTTTTTTTTTTTTGAGACAGAGTCTCGCTCTGTCGCCCGGGCTGGAGTGCAGTGGCGGATCTCAGCTCACTGCAAGCTCCGCCTCCCGGGTTCATGCCATTCTCCTGCCTCAGCCTCCCGAGTAGCTGGGACTACAGGCGCCCGCCACCTCGCCCGGCTAGCTTTTGTATTTTTTAGTAGAGACGGGGTTTCACCGTGTTAGCCAGGATGGTCTCGATCTCCTGACCTCGTGATCCGCCCGTCTCGGCCTCCCAAAGTGCTGGGATTACAGGCGGGGATCCACCTACTAAAACACAGAAGAAACTTATACAAATCAATCTTTCTAAAATTATCTTTTGAGTTCTGAAACAAAGCTCAGCTGGCTCCTTTTGCTTTGATTCTGTCTCAGCGGAGGGTCAGAAGATTCCACACTTAAAGGGCCTTTTTCAATTATACAACAAGCACCAGGTTTCCATTACAGCACAAATTCCATCATCTAAATATATGCTGGGTTTTTTTATTGTTGTTGTTTGTTTGTTTTTTGCAGGGTGGGGGCTTGGGGGCGGGTAGTGGGGAATGGAGTCTCGCTCCAGGATGGAGTCACCCAGGCTGGAGTGTAGTGGCACAGTCTCGGCTCACTGCAACCTCCACCTCCCAGGTTCAAGTGATTCTCCTGCCTCAGTCTCCGGAGTAGTTGGGATTACAAGCATGCGCCACCATGCCCGGCTAATTTTTGTATTTTTAATAGAGACGGGATTTCGCCATGTTGGCCAGGCTGTTCTTGACTCCTGACCTCAGGTGATCTACCGGCCTTGGCCTTCCAAAGTGCTAGGATTACAGGCGTGAGTCACTGCTCCTGGCCTAGGTGTTCTTATAAATAACTGTAACAGGTAAGTCCTTGACTGATTCATTTATTTCTGATGTTGGCTGTATGTTTCTCAAGTCTATATCTAAATATTTCTATTATTAAAATGCTTTCATATCTTTTTTCTTAAGTTTGTTCAAAACTTCTTCAGGCTCCATAATTCCTTCCCAATTGTGTAGCAATTAACTTGCCCATAACAGTTCGTTCTACTGCTTCCTGACAGCTTCCATGACTATCATGTACTGATACCTGGTAGAGGAACATTTAAATGTGTGGAGAGAATGGTGTGACATTTGAGTAGAGATATCAATCATTATTAACATTATTAAAGAATTTCAGAGCCAGAGAGTAGTTAAATTGGTAAGAACAGATTTTATTCAGGAACTATGGCAAAGGATAAAGAAGAACTGCATGTAGAACTAGTCTTAGTTCCAAATACAGCAAGCACTAAGGCAGATGTATAGCCAAGAAGCAGGATTGGGGTCAGTGGATGGAAAAATTACTAAGAAATATCCAGAAGGGGCGATTCTGGTTAAGTAAATTGAATGAGATTCTTGCTGAAGGCAGGGAAATAAAATATTTCTTGAGGAGTGGTGGGGATGAAGAATTTGATCAGGTATTGAGAACGATCAGATATCAAGGGTAGGGGATGCTCTCTAAAGTGATTTAGCAGTATTTTTGCTAAATCTGGGTTATGAAAAGATGAATATGGAAGTACAAAAGTTTAGGTGTAGGTAAGAAGAGGGTTCTGAGAAGCCTGACTGAAGTTTTGGCAAGGAGTGAGTCTTCATCATTCTGATATCAAAATGAAGATGGCGAAGGTCATTTTCATGTCATAGGATAAAGGCATTCTCATGGATGGAAAGTACCACACTAAGTCTGAGAACAAGGCTAGTAGCTGTTTGGGCAGTGGTATAAGTTCAGACTAAAAGGAAAGATGAATGTGGTTCACGAAAGACCACATATTAGCATATCATGTTGAAGATTATGTTCTTTATTTTAATAGCAGCTGACATGTGAGTGACATAATTTTTTTAATGATGATGTTGGTATCATTGGGAAAGATCTAATGTAAAGAAAATAAAATAATTATGGAGGAAACAGTTTTTAGTCTAATACAATAGAGATTTTCAAAAGAAATATAAGATTCTGAACTAGAGTAATAGCAGAATCAAGACGTTTGAAAAATTTGTTGGAGTGAAAACTTAAAATTTATGTTTGTATGGAGGATATGAGAGGGAAGGGATGCAAAGACATCTTTGAGATTTTAGCATAAATAATTGGCTATCATAAGATGGATGTTGAGGCTGTTAATCACATTAGTAATTAAGTGTATATCCATTTGTTTTGAGTGGAGTAGGAATATCTTCATTTTAGTTTTAAGTGTACTGAACTAAGCTATTATTGGAATTGAGATGACTGATTACCCATAGCTAATTGCTCACATGAAGCCATGCCTCTGACCTCTGTATTCTAACTAGGAGCAAACCAGTCAAGAACAAAGAGAGGGAGACAACTGCCATTTTAAAACTCAGGAAAAGCATTTTCCAAATGCTTCTTCATATCCACTTAATAAACATGTTGCTGTCAGTGTTTACCTGAAGTATTCTAACTCCTCAGGCTATCTGTAAGGAATGTTGATTTGCATTTCAAAAATTTGCCCAAGGCTGTCAAATTGAGTAATACTTTCATGTAGAGACTTCTTTTGTCAATGCGAAGAAAGGAAGTAAGCAATTGTTAAAGCATAAAACAGAAATTCTCTTTGGGAGGCCGAGACGGGCGGATCACGAGGTCAGGAGATCGCAGACCATCCTGGCTAACACCGTGAAACCCCGTCTCTACTAAAAAATACAAAAAGCTAGCCGGGCGAGGTGGCGGGCGCCTGTAGTCCCAGCTACTCGGGAGGCTGAGGCAGGAGGATGGCGTAAACCTGGGAGGTGGAGCTTGCAGTGAGCTGAGATCCGGCCACTGCACTCCAGCCCGGGCGACAGAGCGAGACTCCGTCTCAAAAAAAAAAAAAAAAAAAAAAAAAGAAGAAATTCTCTTCCACTGGGTCAGTTTCCATTTCTTGGCATTTCTCAGCAGGGTCAAACTAGTGCATTCTACATGTTTGTTGAATGTAACTGAGTCTTCTCTGCCCTGAACATTTGCTAAAGTGTTTATACACTATTAAAAACAACCAAACAACCAGAGCTGGACACTACTTAAAGCAATAAAAATAAATTTAATCCAGGAATTATTTCCACAAGGGAAAAGATTCCTCAGTGTATAACTAGGCTCAATTCCAAATACAGAAAGGACACGTGGAGATTTATAGGCAAGGCACAGGGGAGGAGGAAGGTGAGAGGTGAGGAGTTACACCCATGAATGGAAAATTCCTAAGAGGAGACATCAAGGGGAGGAAGATTCTTGCTAAACTGACTTAGCAGGATTCTTGTTGAAGGTAGGGCAGAGTGATCAGATGTCAGGGGAGGATTCTCTCTAAACTGACTTAGCAGGATTTGTACTGCAAGTGGGCTATATAGACCCAGTCAAATGCAAGGACAAGGTCCATGTTTGAGGCCTAGTAGAGAAAAAGGCTTAGGATCTTACCTAAAGTTTGCTCAGGGAGAGAGTCTGTTAACAAACACACGTGCAGAAGTGAGGAAAAAAGAAAAAGAAGAGCTGTTATGCACTATTTTTATATAAGTTTGTTGTTTTGCTTCAGAGTTCCTTTTGCTTCCTAATAATGGAAATTCACATGAGGAAATACTCTACAATAGAAATATTACAAATGTTTTACAAAATCGTAGGTTTGGAAATAATGTGGAGAATACAGAATTACAGAAAAAAAGGAATGAAAAAAAGGTGGTCAATAACATAAATTTATTAGGCAAAATAAAAGTAACTGAAATAATTTTAATTTTGAACAGTTAAAGACAAAAATCATGTAATTACATATTTTATAGTTCATAAGAACTTCAGAGGTTATCTGTTCACTTTTAAGATGAAAAACTTAAGAGTTCCAAAGAATGTACAGATTTTTTGGTGAAAGGGACTTACACATCATTATTACCAACTGTTTAACCAGAGCAGGTCAAGAGGGATTCTGTAACTGGTTTATGTCTTCATTATGTCAAGAGCTTCTTTGTTTTTACTCTAATACTATTTTTATTGAAATACACTTAAAATTTGAACATATTTATTTCAGAGAAGTATCTGGCATTATCTGACACATTTTTCCCTCTAGAACTTTGTCTTATTGTTTCATTTTGTGTGAAATTAAATTAGTCACTCACATAACTAACTTATTCACCAGAACCTTTTAAAAGATTGGTGAACTATGTTGGTAAATAACTTATTGATTAATTGGTGAATTTTTATTAAACAAAATGTTTTTTTTTTCTTTCAGCAATGACAATGCAGTTTATTAGTCATCAGTTTCCTGATTATCATGACCCCACTATAGGTAAGTAGAAACCTCTTTTCTCCGTAAGCTCAAATAAAGACACTGTGACTAATGGCTTGAAAATATTAGCAATGTTGATGGAAAATAAATATAATTTACTCTGTTACCCAGAACACATACATATAAATCTATAATATGTAACGTACCGTTACCAGGGTGTCTTTGCTGCCAGAGCTCTCAAGATGGTGGCAGGCCGCTTCCAAAATAGAGGTGGGCCACTTCCAAGATGGTGGCAAGCCTCGCGTTCTCTGACCTGGGGTTCTTGGCCTCACAGATTCCAAGAAATAGAATCTTGGGCTATGCTGTGAGTGTTATAGCTGTATTAGAAGCTGTGGGTCATGGAAGAGAACCGTGGAACCCAGTGACTAGTGTTCAGCTCGGTTAGGACGAACTGAGGCACTTAGCAGCATAGGAACAATGGCAAGCCTTTAGCCCCATCGGGAGTGGCAATGGGTGCCTCGCTGGATCAGGAGTACAGCGGACACCCTGCTGGATCCGGAGGGATGAAAGTCAGCGGCGGGTCTGTGACCTTGGCAAATAGCAGTGGTGGATGGCGAATGAAAGCTCCGCTCTAGCCGTAACAAAACACGGACCAGAAGAGTGCAGTTTCAAGATTTAATAGAGTGAAATAGAGTGAAGACAGAGCTCCCATATAAGGGAGGAGACCCAAAGGGGATTGCCGTGGCCAGCTTGAATGCCTGGGTTTATATCCCAATCCTTGTCCCTCCCACTGTGTTCTCAGGCAATAGATGATTGGCTATTTCTTTACCTCCTGTTTTTGCCTAATTAGCATTTTAGTGAGCTCTCTGATTGGTTGGGTGTGGGCTAAGTTGCAAGCTCTGTGTTTAAAGGTGGACGCGGTCACCTTCCCAGCTAGGCTTAGGGATTCTTAGTCGGCCTAGGAAATCCAGCTAGTCCTGTCTCTCAGTACCACAACAGAAGCTTCAAGAGACANTATAGAGTGAAATAGAGTGAAGACAGAGCTCCCATATAAGGGAGGAGACCCAAAGGGGATTGCCGTGGCCAGCTTGAATGCCTGGGTTTATATCCCAATCCTTGTCCCTCCCACTGTGTTCTCAGGCAATAGATGATTGGCTATTTCTTTACCTCCTGTTTTGCCTAATTAGCATTTTAGTGAGCTCTCTGATTGGTTGGGTGTGGGCTAAGTTGCAAGCTCTGTGTTTAAAGGTGGACGCGGTCACCTTCCCAGCTAGGCTTAGGGATTCTTAGTCGGCCTAGGAAATCCAGCTAGTCCTGTCTCTCAGTACCACAACAGAAGCTTCAAGAGACAATATTTGTCCTTACTTCTTGCCGGGTACCCTAGTATTATCTGTTCTATTTTATTTCTTTCTGGTAAATGGTGGTTGGAATCCATTAAGTGATTTCAGTATCTAATAATGGATATCTATCTGCATTTGAGAAGTTTCTCTGGATAATAAAATTGTACTCTGGATAGTAAAGTTGATGTGAGTATATATGTATTTGGTCATTTACTCACTTCTGTCAGTCTCTGAATTTTCTACTGCAGAGTTATTTAACCATGTTAATGGTGCATTTGGAACGTTAGATATAGACATAACATTATCCATCATTCTCATCCTGAAGGTTAGGAAACTGACATTTAAGGTGTAAAAATATTGCTAGAGCCAAAACACCACCCATGTTTTATTCCTCCTAACCAGTTGTCTTTCTGTCGTAATATACTGTAGACGCTTTGCATTGGGGAACAAGTTTTCTCCCTCATTCAAAGCACAAAAGATGTCTTTAAAATTGCTTTACTCATTCAAAAACCTACTTTAAAGAATTGGCTGGAAATTTTCAAGCAGAGTCCACCGTAGTACTCTTTGCTTAGAAACACACTGGTATTAAAAACACATCAAGCATTATTTCCCATGAGAGCATATAGCCTCATGGCTGACTGGTTGTCTGGATGGTGAGTTCCTTTAACCACTCCCCATTACCTACCCTATTTGTTCTCTCAGTCTGAATATCTCTTATCCTCACTTCACCCATGGGTAAGATCATCTAGTTTCTATTATGCTCATCAGGAAATTTTAATTCAAGATCTAACTTGATATATTCAATGTCATCCTGTAAATTATACTCCTGTATTCTTCCCCGAAAGGCCCCAGAATATTAGCTTGCATACCATTGCTGACAAATATAAAACATACTTATTTTTAAATGTCTTATTGTTTATTAAGACCACCTCATCAGTTGAAGTAAATTGATTATATTTAAGTACATGCAATTAGTATGTGGTAACTGGAAAGGACTTCCTCACTAAGTTGAGGTTTGTTTCTAAAGAGAAAGTAACTACTTTGCAAAGCTTTAGAAGTGATTAGTTGCAACAGTTGCTTGATAATTCTCTAAGTCAATTTTCTAAATATCTTAGAAATTCTAGAATGCCAATAGCTTCATACCACACACTGTAAGTTACAGAAGAGGGACAATCTTTGGAAAAATCTCAATCTTTTATCTTGTTGGAAACTTCAATAATATAATATATAATTTATGAAATCAGAAATTCACTCAGTTGTTTATTATTTTCTGTTATTCTTTAAGCTTTGTATGTATTGGTGTCTCAAAAATCAGCCTCTTGTTCACCAGCCTGTCACATATAACAACTTGAATAAGGCAGTAGATGTGAATAAATCATAAATGACTCCTTTAAAAAGAAGAAATAAGAAGTATATGATGATGTCTCCTTTAGTTATCCATGAGGCACATCTATCACTTGAGATTAAGATACCTGGACATTCAGTACTAACAGATAGCTAAAATCATACCTTTATCTGGCTATAAATAAAACAGCTTTAGAGGAAGAAGTTCGAAAATGGAAACATAGAGTACTTTATTACTTTTGATTGGATTTTCCCATCATTTCATTTCTTGGCCTTTCTAGTGGGAATATTGGTTAACAATTTTCCATTGGTATCCTGCTTGCAGAAGGTAAATGTCCAAAATAATTTACCTTTCACCTACTTCTGCTACATAACTATAACTCAGTGTGGCTGACTTAATGACCTCTCAAGAGGAAATTCATATTAGTACAGTTTAAAAGTCATACAAATTATAAAAGCATAGCACCTATCAAGGATACTTTTTTCACAATTGAGATAGGAAATAAATATTTTTCAATCCTTCTCTAGATCTGTTTGTTACCCTACTGATTGAGGCTTTTAAATAGCCTTTTCTCTGAAATATTTGAGGGATATATATGGCTTTATTTTCTCCCTTATATTCAGCTTAGAATTATACTTCTTTCAAATATACTTGAATTCTGAAAACGTGAATCCCTTTATCACTGAAAACAGTTAGATACAATATTTGATATCACTGTTCTTCCCAAGGAGTAATTGTTTCCCTTATTTATTGGCAACAATTTCAATATCAGTAACCAATGAATTTATAACAATAGAAAGGAAAAGCTGATTGGTTAACATCAGGTTACTTCACATTACTGTTTTTGAAAGGGTTAAAGCAGAGGAGACTTCTTTATTACACGGATTCAGATAGAATGGAATCTCTTGCTTTCAGAAAGGATTGGTCTGTTCACAGGTCTATTTGCTAGCTTGAAATTTCAGTTTGGTTTTGTGGCATCTAGCGTGAGTGACTTCATTTTGGTTTGGTCTCATGTGTTAGGCCCAGGGCAGGAGTTCAGTCCAAAACAATTGCCTGTCATAATTTTGTTTGACAGGTTAGAGCAGATAATCTCTACTCTAAACTTATTTTTGAAAGATGCATAGGAATTAGGCTGGTGAAGAGGAGGGATTGCTAAAACAAAAAGTATAGGCACTGAGACAAGACAGCACAACAAGTGACAGAGCTGGAGCATTTTGGGAACTAGAAGCCCAAGGGTGGAGTAAATGGCATGATATGTAGGATGGAAAGCGAGAGCTAAATACATTACTAGGCACCAGATCTTTGAAGATCTTGCAGGCCTGGCTAAGGGTTTAGATACCTACAGTCTTATACTCTTCCGTGAGAGAAAGATGAATATTACTGACAGCCTGCTTAACTTTTCCATTTGATAGTTCCAAGGCAGAAAAACTAAACATGCCTCAACTTTAACTAATAGCTGATTTTCTGTAGTAGATGTTTACTTTTTCCAGGATTCTTTCTCATGGTAAAGCACCCCACCCACCAGCATCTCATGCCAGAAACCCATGAATAATTCATGATACCTAAACTTCTACATTAAACCACTCACAAAATTCTGTTGTTTCTACCTTTATAACAGGTTTTAAAACTGTTCCCATCTCTCTATAACCTTTTCTGTAATCTTTTTCTAAGCCACACCCATCTCCAATTTGGACTTGTTTTAAAATTGGTTTCTACACAGAACCAAAAAATATCTTGAAAAATTTAAATTTGGACTACTGTAATCTCTGTTAGATGCACCCTAGTGTTGTATTATGTTTAGCATAAACAAATTCTAAGAACAAAGTGAAGACTCTCATGGTCTTGCTATTATTTATGTCTTCAGTTTCCACACTTGCCACTTCTTTATTGGGCATTAACCACATCCACCTTATTTTAGATCCACAGATTAGTCAAGCCCTTTTCTGTCTTAGGGCGTTTTCACCCATATTTTACCCAGAATGCTCTTCACTTTTTCACCTACATTTTTGCTTCATTCACTCATTGTTTTCTGTTAAACTTAAATTTAAATATTGCTTCCTCAAGAGCACCCCTTTTGACTTCCCAAAAATAAGCCGTTCCTTTATGCATTCTTTTAGAATCTTGAATACTTTTAATATCACTAATCTCTAAGAAATTAAATAATTGTTTGGATAATTATCTGTCAAATTAAAGTGTCATAAAGGTTAAAAACGCCAATATGTTATTACTAGTGTATCCCAGACCTAAACAGAATGTTAAACATGTAGCAGATGCTATAAAGTGTTCATTAAATGGAAAATTAATAAGCAAATACATTTCTAGGAAAGCATTAATCATTTCTAGATATTGCTATAGTAACTTTAGAGTCCTGGTGAGCAACTAAACTAATACTAATCAAAGGTGTTCTAGCAGTCTTTTATAAAAATTCTGTTTGTTAATTACTATTTCTTGACCTAAAATGATTAGCAAAAGAAAATTTTCGTGACAAATTAAAAGCATTGTGCTAATGCCAATCAGTCTTTATTTTTTCTCATCTTACTCCTCTGCTCTCCTAATCCTCCCTCTTTATTCAATATTAGTTCCTTAATAAATATTTATGTTTCAGTCATTGTTCAAAGCAAAGGAGTCAAAGGTGCACAATGATAGGCAAGAATTCCTTTTTCATTGAGTTTCTTTGCCTACTTTTATTTCATCATCTTTGAGAGCTGATCATATCTCTTTGTCTAGAGTCTAATTTTTCTTTCTTTCTTTCTTTCTTTCTTTTTTTTTTTTTTTTTTTTTTTTTTTTTTTTTTTTTTTTGTCTCATTGCCTTAAGATGACTTAAGGTCATTACCTTAATACAGAACACAATTTAGTTACAAAAAACTTGGCCTTAAGGACCTAACCAGTTGTTTCTTAGGGTTGCTTTCCCTATGGAAAGAAAACAACTTTAACAACTGAGCAATCAGTTATTACTTTATTATCTCATTTGCCCATCCATTTATTTGGATCTTACAGTGCCCAGAAACTCACAAGACCAACAAGTTTCCAACTATACTTACATATTCTATTTTCAAGGAACACATCCTCTTGTAATTGACTCAACTGAGAATGCTTTTCCTCTTTTAGTGTTTTAGACTTCCAATTTCACTTACAAACCATGAAAACTGCATAATACTCTCAACTGAAAGATTTATATTATTTCTGAGCAATTGGTTTTTGTAGAACTTGTTACAGTTCTACAAAAAAAGAATAAAATGCTATATATAGAATTAAGTGTTCCTGAATGATTTGGGAAGCTTGAAAAAACAAGGACTTTATATAAGCAGCAAAGTACATCAACAATATAGACAGGTCATCTGCAGATAGCCTCATGCTCAATGGCTGCTAGACCAGCATGGAACAAATGTACCACATTAAGTATACATTTTTCAATATCTCTTGTAGAAAAACAAATACTTCTTAAGCTATGAATTTAGAAAAATACTGTGTTTGAATTACACTAAAATGGCCTGTTCTCTGTCTAAAATGTACACTAATAGAGTCACTCCTTTGTGTCACTAGAAAATTCTTGTTAAAATGTAAATGCTCAGGGGAGAGTTAATGCCCAGAGCCATTAGGAGTCATTTATATATTTGCATAGATTAATGTATCCAATTATTCTAGAGAGCAAACCACAGAGCCATGGTCTACAGAGCAACACTGAATAGATACTTACTGAAGGGGTGTGGAGAAGGGAGGATATTACTACTAGGCAGAATAAGTGCTCCAGTGTAACACTTGAAGGAAATCAAGGCCTATAAACTAAACTTGAATAATTATATTTTTTAATGACTCTGGAATGTTTGAATGTGATAGGATAGAAAAATAATCCGTATGAAACTAATTAAATTGGATATTGAATTCTGCCTTCATCCTGACTCCTTATTTTCTTTCCAAATGGATCCTGTAACACCCTCTTGCTTGCTGTGCACCAACCACACTGGACTCCCATTAATTCTTTAAATATGCCAAGCAACCTCTTCTTTGCCTTTGGGTTTTGTCAAGACACTCTCCTGTACCTTAAACACCTTCCTTCTGCTCTTTACAGAGTAAGTTCTTACTCATTCTTCAGGTCTCAGTTTGCATACATCTCCTCAGGGAGGTCTCTGATCATCTTATCTAAATTAACTGCTTACCACATAAACACATAGGCATACATACACACACATACACACATATACACATATGAATGCAAAACATACAGGTGCATTTCCTATATCAGCACACAGCTTGTTTTCTTAATCATATTTATTCAATTCTGAATTAAAAGTTATATTAATTTTTTGTTCATCTTCCCATACAAAAAGTAGGTTCCATGATGTCAGGAAACATGCTGCTTTGTTTTGAATTTCTTTCCTACAGGACCTCGCACAGTATATGTTTATTAGGAATGATCAAAACATTTGTGGAATACAAAGAATGCATGAGCAACTTCAGTGTCATTTTTTCCCCTGTTATCTAAGTTAGATTTCTATGGTCATATAATTTCAGACCTGTTAACTCTCTCATTTGATATAGTAAGCTGAGCACCACCCAAATTAAACCTAAACCTTTTATGAAATTGCACTGGAGCAGCCGAGTATGACCATGAAACCTGGTCTCACTTGAAATGTATTATGCTTGATCTTAAATAGGCTTTTAATGGTGCCCTGGAATACATATCCAGGTCATAGACTACTCAGTTTCTCACTCCCCTAAAATCACCAACTTCTCCTCTTATCTTCACTGATGACCTTGCTTTCTACTTTACTTAGCTAATGGAAACAACCAGAAGACAAATTTTAAAGACTCCCATTCAGAAGGTACTTCCAAAGCTACCCACCACTCTGAGTCCACACTTAGCCTTGCCACTTGTTAACTTAGGTGAACTGCCAATGCTCCTACATAAGCCAGTACTGTGGTTTCCATTCAGTAGATTCCATCCCCATGTCCAAATCAAAAATCTTGCTCAAAACAATCTTTTCTTTTTATGAACACTTCTCATTATCATAAAATGGTGTTTTTTGTACTCTAAATATTAAGAAAATTAAAAATTCATTTTTGACCCCACTTCTTCTACTAGTGCCTTTCACATTTCTCCACTGCTTTGCTATAAAGCTGCTCAGAGTTGAATGTACCACCAAACTCTAATTCCCTTTCTACTACTTTCTTCAATCAACTCTAGCCATGTTTTCATCTCATCACTCTACTGAAACTGCTTTCATGAGGGTTACCTTGACTCTTTAGTGACTAGTCCAATGACAATATCAATTATCTCCATTTTAACTTACCAGCAGCATTTGATAGGTTCTACCACTCTTGGATTTCATCCACTTTTTTCACTTGGCATACAGCATATCATACTCTCTTGATTTTCTTCTAACCTCTGTAACAGCTTTTCTGACACTGTCTGGTTCTTCCTGTTTACCTGGATATTGAAGTCCCCCTGAGACTCAGCGTTTGGTCTTCTTATTGTCTCTCTCCACATTCCCTTCATTGGTGATTGTCTTCAGTGTCATGGCCTTGTGTATAATGTATATGTTACAACTCCAAAATTTATTTTTCCATCTTATATTTCTCTCTTGAATTTCATACTTATATCTTATATATATTGAGCTTCCAACTCAACTTCTCCATTTAGATGCCTATTAGACATTCCTAAATACCCCCTGTTCAAAGCTGACCTCTGGTTCTTTCTACAAAAAAAAATTCTTTTTCATCTACAGCCTTTATCTATCTTCCTTCCTTTCCTTCCTTCCTTCCTTCCTTCGCTTCCTTCCTTCCTTCACTTTCCTTCTTTCCTTCCTCCCTCCTCCCTCGCCTCCCTCCCTCCCTCCTCCCTTCTCTTCCTTCTTCCTTCTTCCTTCCTCCTTCCTTCTTCCTCTTCCTCCTTCCTTCTTCCTTCCTCCCTTCCTTCCTTTCCTTTTCTTTTTTTTTTTTTTTTCGTGATGGAGTCTTGCTCTGTTGCCAGGCTGGAGGGCAGTGGCTTGATCTCAACTCACTGCACCCTCTGCCTCCCGGGTTCAAGTGATTCTCCTGCCTCAACCTCCCAAGTAGCTGGGACTACAGGCACGTACCACCACACCCAGCTAATTTTTGTATTTTTAGTGGAGATGGGGTTTCACCATGTTGGCCAGGATGGTCTCAATCTCTTGACCTCATGATCCACCTGCCTTGGCTTCCCAAAGTGCTGGGATTACAGGCGTGAGCCACCCTGCCTGGCCAGCCTTCCTTATCTCTATGGTGATCTCATCATTCTGGGTTCTCATGCCTAAAACCTTTGACTATTTCTTGATTTTTTTTCTTTTGCCACACAATATACGCTCAGGAGGTCTTGTTGACTCTACTTCCAGATATGTACAACATTCATCTATTCTCACTACCTCTACTGCTACCATCTTGATCTGAGCCAGAAGAATCCCCAGCCTAGATTACTATTTTAGATCCTTGTTTCTACTCTTGCCTCACTTTGCAGCTTATTTTCACTATAACAGAGGTTTTTTTTTCTTTTTTCTTTTTTTTTTTTTTTGCCTTTATTTATTTATTCATAGATTGAGGGGTAATAATGCAGTTTTGTTTCATGGATATATTGTATAGTGGTGAAGTCTGGTCTTTCAGTGTAGCCATCACCTGAATATTGTACCTTGTCTCCATTAAGTAATTTTTAATCCCTCACACCCCTCAACCATCCCACCTTTTGGAATCTTCAATATCTATTATTACACTCTATGTTCATGTGTACACAATATTTAGCTCTCACAAGTGAGAGCATATAATATTTGAATTTATATTTGAGTTATTTCACATAGGATAATTGTCTCCAGTTGCATGTCATCCATGTTGCTGTGGAAGACATGATTTCTTTATTTTTTATGGTTTAGTAGTATTTCATGGCATATATATATGTGTGTGTGTGATATATATCTATTTATGTGACATATAGATATGTCAAATATATGTTACACTTTCTTTATACGGTCTTTCTTTTATGGACACTTAGTTTGATTCCATGTCATTGCTATTGTGAATAGTGTTGCAATAAACTTACAAGTGTAGGTACCTTTTTGCTGTGATGATTTATTTTCCCTCGAGTAGGTACTCAGTAGTGGTATTGTTAAATCAAATGGTAGTTCTATTTTTAGTTCTCTGATAAATCTTGATATCATTTTCCACAGAGTTTGTACTAATTTACATTCTTACCAAGAGTATATAAGCATTCCCTTTTCTCTGCATCCTCACCAAGATCTGCTATTTGCTGAATTTATTTATTTATTTATATATTTATTTTATTTTATTT
>NW_016803142.1:697181-775227 GCF_001698545.2 Rhinopithecus bieti
GAAAACTGGCTAGCCATATGTAGAAAGCTGAAACTGGATCCCTTCCTTACACCTTATACAAAAATTAATTCAAGATGGATTAAAGACTTAAATGTTAGACTTAAAACCATAAAAACCCTAGAAGAAAACCTAGGCAATACCATTCAGGACATAGGCATGGGCAAGGACTTCATGTCTAAAACACCAAAAGCAATGGCAACAAAAGCCAAAATTGACAAATGGGATCTAATTAAACTAAAGAGCTTCTGCACATCAAAAGAAACTACCATCAGAGTGAACAGGCAACCTACAGAATGGGAGAAAATTTTTTGCAATCTACCCATCTGACAAAGGGCTAATATCCAGAATCTACAAATAACTTAAACAAATTTACAAAAAAAAAAATCAAACAACCCCACGAACAAGTGGGCAAAGGATATGAACAGACACTTCTCAAAAGAAGACATTTATGCAGCCAACAGACACATGAAAAAATGCTCATCATCACTGGCCACCGGAGAAATGCAAATCAAAACCACAATGAGATACCAACTCATACCAGTTAGAATGGTGATCATTAAAAGGTCAGGAAACAACAGGTGCTGGAGAGGATGTGGAGAAATAGGAACACTTTTACACTGTTGGTGGACGGTAAACTAGTTCAACCATTGTGGAAGACAGTGTGGCGATTCCTCAAGGATCTAGAACTAGAAATACCATTTGACCCAGCCATCCCATTACTGGGTATATACCCAAAGGGTTATAAATCATGTTGCTATAAAGACACATGCACGTGTATGTTTATTGTGGCACTATTCGCAGTAATAAAGACTTGGAACCAACCCAAATGTCCATCAATGATAGAATGGATTAAGAAAATGTGGCACATATACACCATGGAATACTATGCAGTCATAAAAAAGGATGAGTTCATGTCCTTTGTAGGGACATGGAGGAAGACGGAAACCATCATTCTCAGCAAAGTATTGCAAGGACAGAAAACCAAGCACCGCATGTTCTCACTCATAGGTGGGAACTGAGCAATGAGAACACTTGGACATAGGAAGGGAACATCACACACAGGGGCCTGTCATAGGGTGGGAGGAGTGGGGAGGGATAGCATTAGGAGATATACGTAATACAAATGACGAGTTAATGGGTGCAGGACACCAACATGGCACGTGTATACATATGTAACAAACCTGAATAATGTGCACATGTACCCTAGAACTTAAAGTATAATAAAAAAATTAATGCTATTTTAGTCATTGAGTCTCCCAAAAATGATCAGTGTGTGCTTTATAGCAGATTATCAATAAATTGTTGAGTGAATGACTAAAGTACTTATTGTCCCTTCAACCTTGAAAATTTTAACATGTATTGCTGGCCTTTCCTCATCTATAAAAATGCAGTGTTGACATCATTTTCCATGATTTTTATGTGAAATAATTTAGATATAATTGCTTTGTACTCTGCTGAAGACAAAATGAATATTTTGATTTCCTTAGCAGGAATTAATCGAACTATAAGATGAAAATGGTGAAATGGAATGCTGTCAGGAAAAGGCAACCTAGACTTTGTGCTCTTCTTTGAAGTCTCAGAGAATTTATTCATAGAGAATGGAAAGGCAACCATAGTGTCAATTTATTAACTTGCAATGAGATATTACTGTCACCGCAACTGAAATTACTCAAAGCACGTACAATTATCATAACTTTTCCTGTGGCAAAACTACATAAAAGAGAATAAGTTATAATTGGAAATTCTGATCCAATCTACTATGTGAAATCTCTATTGAAAAACTGGATATGAGTAGCATATGATCTCCATGACAGCTGTCTTACATTGGAATATATGACTTGTCTGTTTGGTATTGAATCAGTCCAAGGAAGTTAAGAGAACTGAAAGTTTTAATGATGTCATACTAAGAATGCGTAAAACATCTCTCACGACTGCATTGGTCTTGCAATAAAGACTACAACACTTTATTCTGTACTCCAAAATAGACTATGATTTCACTCAGTCCCAGAAAAATTGAGTAAACACTCTTTTCTCAGCATTCATGATAAGCTTTTTTGAATAAATCACTTATTGTTTAAATATGCTAGTATAATCTTATTACTGTTGAGTTCTACAGGTTAGGAGAAGTCTTACTCCTTCTGGCTGCTTTACCTATCAATATTCTGTCACATGTTCATTCATTTTTTAATAATTAATACATATCTAATGTTATTTCTGAGATGGGCTATAGCAATGAACAAAACAAATTTCCTGCCCTCATAGAGATTACATTTTAGTGGAAGAGACAGAATATACAGGCTTACCAATAAATAAATGTCAAGAGGTTAATATGGAAACTTCAGAAATATTTTGTTGATACATAATATTTGTACATATTTATGGGGTACATGTGATATCTTGTTACATGTAGAGAGTATGTTATGGTCAAGTCACGGTATTTAGGGTATCCATCATCCTGAGTATTGACCATTTCTATGTGTTAGAAACATTTCAAGTCCTATATTCTAGCTTATTTTGAATTATACAATTCATTGTTAACTATAGCTACCCTACTCTGCTTCCACACATTAGAAGTTATTCCTTCAATCTAACTGTATGTTTTTACATATTAGCCAACTTCTCTTTATCCCTGACTCCCAACCACTCACACCCTTCCTAGCATCTGGTAAATATCATTCTACTCTCTACCTCCATAAAATAAAGCTTCCACTTATAACCAAGGACATATGATATTTGTCTTTCTGTGCCTGGCTTATTTCACTTAATTTAATGAGGTCCAGTTCTGTCCATGTTGCTGCACATGCCAGGATTTCATTTTTTTAATGGACAAGTGGTATTCCATTGTGTTTATATATCACGTTTTCTTTATTCATTTGTCCATTGATGGACATTTAAATTGATTCCTTATCTTTGCTACTGTGAATAGTGCTACAACAAACATGGGAATCCCTCTGATATAATAATTTCATTGCTTTTGGATAAATTCCCAGTGGTGAAATTTCTGGATTATATGATAGTTCTACTTCTACTTTTTTTGGAAACCCTTATACTGTTTTTCATAATGGCTGTATGTATTAATCTGCTCCTGCACTACTATAAAAAAATGCCTGAGACTGGGTCATTTATAAAGAAAACAGGTTTAATTGGCTCACAGTTCTGCATGCTACATAGGAAGCATGGTGGCTTCCGCTTCTGGAGAGGCTTCAGGAAACTTACAATCATGGTGGAAGGCAAAGGGGAAGAAGGAACTTTTTACATGACTGGAGCAGGAGAAAGAGATGAGGGAGGTGCTACACACATTTAAACAACCAGATCTCAATAACTCACTCACTCACTATTACAAGAACAGTACTCAAGGGATGGTGCTAAATCATTCATGAGAAACCTCCCCTATGATCCAATCACCTCTCACCAGGCCCCACCTCCAACATTAGGGATAACAACTGAACCTGAGAATTGGGTGGAGACATAAATCCAAACCATATCACTATATTAATTTACATTTTCACCATGAGTGTGTAAGAGTTCTATTTTCTCTGCAGCTTTACGGGGATCTTTTATTTTTTCATTACTTGATAATACTTATTCTAACCAGGATAAGATAATGTCTCATTTGGTTTTAATTTGCACTTCCCTGATGATTAATGATATTGAATATTTCTTCATCTACTTGTTGGACATTTGTGTGTCATCTGTTGAGAAATATCCTTTCCAGTTCTGTGCTCACTTGTTAATTAGGTTATTATTTTATAAAATTAATTAATTTACTGTTTTGCTATTGAGTTTTTTGAGTTCATTATATATTCTGGATATTAGGCCTTGTCAGATGAATTGTTTGCAAATATCTTCTCCCATTCAACAGGTTGTCTCTTCATTTTGCTGACTGTTTCCTTTGCTGTGTAGAAAGCTTTTTTCATGCAGTCCCATTTGTCTGTTTTTGCTTTTGTTGTCTGTGCTTTGGAGGTATTTGATAAGAAATCTTTGCTTAGCCCAATGTCCTGGAGTGTTTCTCTTATGTTTTCTTGTAGTGGTTTTATAGTTTCAGATCTTACAAATAGGTCCTTAATCCATTTTGAATTTTTTTGTGTATGTAGTGAGAGACAGAAGTCTTGTTACATTCTTCTGCATATGGATATCTAGTTTTTTCCAGCACCATTTATTGAAGACAGTACCTTTTACCCAATGCATGTTCTTGGCAACTTTGTTGGAAATCAATTGGCTATAAATTTGTGGATTTATTTCTGGGTGCTCCATTTTGCTTCTTTGGACTATATGTGTCTATTTTTGTATAATACCATGCATGCTGTTTTTGTGACTATAGCCTTATAATATATGTTGAGGTCAGATAATGTGATGCCTTCAGTTTTGCTCTTTTTTTTTTTTTTTTTTTTTTTTTTTTTTTTTGTCTATTTAGGCTCTTTTCAGGTTACATATGCATTTTTTTGTTTTGTTTTGTTTTAGACAGAGTCTCACTCTGGTGCTGAGGCTGGAGTGCAGTGGCATGATCTCGGCTCACTGCAACCTCTGCCTCCCAGGTTCAAGTGATTCTTATGCCTCAACCTCCCAAGTAGCTGGGACAGCAGGCATGAGCTACTACATCTAGCTAATTTTTATATTTTTAGTAGACAAAGGGTTTCACCATGTTGGTCAGGCTGGTCTTGAACTCTTGACCTCAAGCAATCTGTTCGCCTCGGCCTTCTAAAGTGCTGGGATTAGAGGCATGAGCAACTGTGCCTGGCCTCATATGCATTTTAAGATTGCTTTTTCTATTTCTGTGAAAAATACACCCCTCTTTTGATATGGATTGCATTGAATCTGTAGATGGCTTTGGGTAATATGGCCATTTTAACAGTATTAATTATTCTAATCCATTAACATGGAATGTCTTCCCATTTGATTTTTGTATCCTCTTTAGTTTCTCTCATCAGTGTTTTGCAGCTTTTCTGTAGAGGTCTTTCACCACCTTGGTTAAATTAATTCCTAGGATTTTTTTTTTTTTTTTTTTTTTTTTTTGTAACTATTGTAGATAGGATTGAATCCTTGATTTCTTTTTGCACTAGTTCATTATTGGTGATAGAAACACTGTTGATTTTTGTATGTTGATTTTGCATTCTGCAACTTTACTGAATATATTTATCAGATCTAAGTGTTTTCTAGTAGAGTCTATAGGGTTTTCTCAATATATGATCATGTCATCTGCAAAGAGGGGTAATTTGACTTACCGTTTTTCAATTTGTTGCCTTTTATACTGTTCTCTTGCCTGATTGTTCTGGGTGGGATCTCCAGTACTATGTTGAATAGGAGTGGTACAAGTGGGCATCCTTGTATTATTCTGGTTCTTTGAGGAAATGTTTTCAGCTTTTCCCCGTTCAATAGGATGTTAGCTGAGAGTCTGTCATATATTGCCTTATTATGGTAGGTACGTTCCTTCTATGTCTAGGTTTTGGATTTTTTTTGTTTTTTTTTTTTTTTGTCATGAAGGGATATTGAATTTTATCAATGCTTTTTCTGAATCTATTGAGATGATCATATAAATTTTCTCCTTTATGCTGTCAGTGTGCTGTATCATGTTTATTGATTTGCATATGTTGAACCATCCTTGAATCTCTGGAATAAATGCCACTTAATCATGTTGTATTATCTTTCTGATGCTCTGTTTGATTTAGTTTGCTAGTGGTTTTGAGAATTTTTGTATCTATGTTTTTTAGGGATATTGGCCTGCACTTTTGTTGTTGCTTATTCTTGGTTTTGATATGCTTGGGATATCTTTTTCTATCCCTTTATTTTCGGTCTGTATGTGTATTTACTAGTGAAGTAAGTTTCTGTTAGGTAGCATATATTTGCATCATTTAAAAAAAGCTATTCAGCCAGTCTGTATCTTTTAAGAGGAAAATTGAATCTGTTTCTATTCAAGAATAATCTTGATATGTTAACACTTATTTCTGTATTTTTGTTCATTGTTTTCTGGTTGTTTTGTATATTATTTGTTCTTTGATTTTTTTCTTTCGTTCTTTCTTAATTGCTTATTGTCGTAACTTGATGGCTTTCTGTAGTGGTAATATTGAGCCCTTTATTTTCCTCATTTATGTGTTTGCTCTACCAGTGATTTATGCTTTTGTATTTTCATGATGGTAAATATTTTCCTTACACTTTCAGGTGTAGAACTCCCTTAGCATTTCTTGTGGGGCTAGTCTAGTGGTGACAAATTTCTGCAGTTTTTGCTAGTCTAGAAAAGACTGCATTTGTCCTTCATTTATGAGGAATAACATTGCTTAGTATTTTATTATTGGTTGGCAGGTTTTTTGTTTGTTTGCTTTTTTTTTTTTTTTTTTCTTTCAGCACTTTAGATATATCTTTCAATTCTCTCCTGGACTGTCAGGTTTCTGCTTAGAAATCCACTGGCAATCTGATGGGGGTTCCCTTCTATGTGACTAGATATTTTTCTCTTGTTGTTTCATGAATTATCTCTGTTCTGATTGGGGGATACATTTAATTTAACTTGTTTTAATAGTGTATATTTTTATATGCAATCACTTCTATGTATAGTTAGCTTACTAGTCCACTTGATGTGGGTTTCTGAAATACTTTTATCTTTAAAGAAAAGCAGAAACAGTTATAACTTTGAATACATAGTTATGTATAGGGTCTGGGAAGGCACCTCTGCAAGTAAGCAGCCCAAAACTTCAGTTCTAATAGTGTCACAGTCAATTGACCTCTGCAATACCCTCTGTCTCTTTCTCTGATGCCAGAAACATCTGTGGCTACTCCAGCCACTCCTCGTGTTAGGGGCAGTATGAGAGAAAGGGAGTTACAGGGATGAGACAGTGAACTGAACTGTGTGACTAATTTTACAAATGTTACAAAGCTGTTTGGCCTTGAGCCCAAATTACTAGGGAACCCCCCCACCCACCACTAACTCTTTATGTGGTACAAAAAAAGGAAGAAAGTTCACATCAGCATAAACTTAGTAACACTGCAGTCTACTGTCTTCTCTTGCAGTAGACGTGTGTGTATCGGGTTACAAAGACAATTTTCTTCCTATAGTCACCAATATTATTGATTCACTGTAAATAGTCTAAACCTTCTAAAACTAATGGCCAGTTCTACCAGCTCACAGATGGAGGTTTGGTGCATCCGGCTTTAAATAGCATGTGATTCTCATCTGTGTGATGCTGGGAAGACAACTACATTTCTACATATGATTTACTAAAGTCTATTTCTCCAAATGAAAAGTGGAAATAATAACTCTCCCTACCACATAAGTCTCCTGTGAGGGTTAATTGAAATAATAAATGTGAAGTGCTTAGCCTAGAACCTGGCATACTATAATCATTTCCTAATTCTAAATTCTGACTGCTACTGCTAAGTAACGTAAGAAAAACAATGTTATAATTATTCTTTTAATATCGTTTTCAGATAATACTATAACTAATGAAATATTTAGTTAACCATCTTTGATGCTGACTAAATTCAGAAGCTAATTAAAATAACTGCTGGTCAATCTAAATAACTAGGCAAACATGAACCAATTGTGTTATGAAACCAACTTATATTTATACTTTGTATTATTTTAATAGCTTATTTTTAAAGATATATTTATTATTTATTGACTCCTAATAAGCCAATTATGTAAATAATTGTGAGTGAGAAGAAAAATATTCATGTAGGCATGACGTACATATTGACTGATTGCTGATGAAAGCAAATTGAGATGTAAAAGCTATTTTAAGCGTACCTAAAATGAGCTAACAAAGTGTGCATTTTCCTCTCCCAATTTGTGTAATTATCATTTTTAAAATGTAGAGTGTAAAATATTCTACTTAGGGATACATTTAAAATTGTAACATACCTCTCAGTACTTTCAATGATTTAGTGTAATTTAGACACATTTACCCAGTGCCATATATTCAGAAGTTGGTAAAACTAGGATCCTAATCCATAATTTTTAACCCCAGTGTCAGAGCTGTTTACAAATACCTTTTAATTTTTGGCCTCCTCAAAGAAGAACTTTGTTATTAGCCATGGCAGATTCTGCTTAAAGCTCTTAATTTAACTAATGTAATTTTAACTACTATGTTGTTACGGTTCCTGGTGAACAAGGAGGACATTTTGACATTTCACATTGAAGTTGTCCATATTAGTACGTATTTATTCAGCATGAAGTGAGGACATGGAGAAAAACATTTAGAAATATTTGATTAGTCAAATTCATGTAAATAATCAAATTGAATATGTCAATTGTCCATATTCTATAATTTGACTTTCTCTGATTAAAGACAGTCCCATAATGTGCATTCTCATTAGTAGAAAGATAGGTAATTTCATTTAACTTTGAATATTTCCTGGGCGCAGTCATTTAGAGTTGGTGTGCTTATGACTTACCTGGGGTAGGTGGTGGCGGGACAAAGCATCTTCTTTTATAATGTTACAGTATGTTCTGTACATTTAGAATTTATATGATGGAAAGGGACTAAATTAAACATCAACAGAGCAGAGTCCAAATTAGTTGTCCTTCTCTGCAAGTTATTGATCCACTCTGAGCCTTTGTTTTCTTATTTGTAAAATAATGCCAGCCATATGTATTTTTAAAAACTCACGATCTACATATCCCAGACTCCAAAATTTATACCTCATATACCTGAAAATAACTAAGTTAGATCACTTTTTTGACTTCTAAAACTAAACATCCAATTACCTACTTGACATTTCTAGTTGGATGTTCTATACCTATCTCAAATTTTGCCACTTCAGATTAAACTTATGATCTCACACCCATCCAAGCTGTTCCTCTTGTGGTGTTGTCTGAGTCAGTGATGACATTGCTATCAATTTAGTAATTCAAGCTCTGAAATTGGAGGTCATCCTTGACTCAACCCTCTTAGCTATACTACCATTGACCTATTGATTCTATCTGCAAAATATTTTCTAAAATTATTTTCACTCTCCTGACTGCTATAGCTCAATATTTTATTACACAATAACCACTCATACAACTACTACACAGCTAAAACAGTATGCCATATCAACATTTCATAAGTACTTCTTATGCTATCTACCCACAATCATGTTCTTTATAACCCTACATTTTCCAAGCTTTTCTTAACAGTTTTAATAGAAAGCAGGTGTGCCTAAACATTTTTGCCTCATTTTGTAACACATATATATGTGCAATTGTGAATACAGTCTGTGTTACTCTTCATCTGGCTATTCTACATTCAATATTATGTTTGTGAAATTTATTCATGTTATTGTACATAGCTATAAAAATTGTTAACTTTTGGTTTTCTGTGATATGGCACTATATAGATTATTAAACATTTTATTGCTATCTATACATGTAGTTTATATAAGAATTTTCCATTTAATCAGTTAAATTTTCTTTTCAAAATTTTCTTTTCTTTTCTTTTCAATTCAGTTTTAAAAATTACTGCTATATTTGGACTCATTCCTGCAATCTTATTTGTGTTTTTTATTTACAATGTTGATCCCTTTGTTTTATTACCACTTTTCTTCCTTTTTTCTTGCCTTTTTTCATTATGAATCTCTTTCCACCCTGGAGGAAAATTTATGTACTTACCTATTAATAGATCTTATTATATTTTTAAAATGTTTTTGTTTTAAATATTTCTAATATCATGATAGTAGTAAAGGCCTTCATCTTAAAAGAAAGCCTCCAAAGTGATCTTTTTAAAACTCAGATTTGATCATATGTTCACACACATTTACATAACACAAATACACATCCTTCTTTCTGCTTAACATTTTTCAATGACTTTCCTTAACAGTTAGGAGAAAAAAAAATGTAATATAGACATCTTGCAATGCTGTACTTTGGCTGCTCTGTAAAGTTTTTAAGGCTTGTAAGCACCATTCTCTTCTCTTTTCTCTTCGCACTTAAGCAATACTGTCTTTCTTTTTGTACTAAATATCAATGCCTCTCCTCCTTCCACAGTGATTCTTCAAAAAGTGAATCTGTATGTCTGAAGTACATTCTTATGCCTTGTTCTACCTCTGCTTCTCCTTCAGTTCTCTGTGCTCTGCTTAGTTAAAGCCTATTTTGCTCCAAAATAAGCTCAAGTATTACCTCTTCAAGGATAAGTTCCCCGATACTCCACGTCCCCTGGATTGTGAGTGACTGTGTCTTCATGAATGTGATTATTGGTTTCATAATTATCTTTTATTTTGAAATTCCATTGCCTTACCCAGCAGTGGAGACTTGAAGAAACTCAATTTTACTTAGTGAATACATTTAGATGTTATATTTTCACTCCTTAAGAGAAGCTTAAGACTCAACGATGGCAGCATTTAGTGTATCTAGCCTAGAGCTGGGGAACCATAAAGAAACCAAAAGGACCTAGTTTGTGAAAAGTGTGCCCAGGAGCAGATGTCAGGGCCTTTGTGGAAGTCAGTTTTCCTTTTTTCTTTACACACAACATCAAGATGCTTATTTATCTAGTTTTCAAGTTCATAGCATTTGATACCAAAAGTTTCAGTGAGTTAATATATCATACAGATAGTTACTCTGATAGTGCCAACAGCAATAGTTTCAGAAGGAAAACATGACTCATATAAGTCTAATACTTCAGCACTGTATAATGCAGAACAAAACAGTAATGATATAGGAATGTTCAAAAAATGTTACAGTATACAGAAGTTCTCCTGTAATCTCGATCCCAAATGATGGCATGTTTTTCTGTTGTAATTATACTTTCCTTTCCTAAGCTCATCTATAAATACTAGGAGAAATATATTTTGTCAGTGTATAATGAAAGTTCAACATTCTCCTCCTGGAGAATCAGAAACTGCAGGAGCAGTAATTCTCAGTCATGATTCCTGGACACTGTAATATCCCTAGGAAAGTGAACATTATTGACACAAATTTATATTCATTACTTACGTGCAAACTATTCGCTGTCAAGCTATAGTTCATGTTTGCATTGTTTAAAAAAAATAAAGAACCCATTGTGGTTAATCATAAAATCTATACTAGTTTTTAAACAAAAGTGCCAGAATTTGGCATTCAAATAAGAATCTTTTCAAAGTCATCACGTTGATCAGTTATTCGCTCATTTCAGTGATGTTGCAGCCTTTCAAAATATGACTCAAGTGTGCATTGTACAAACACATGTATCTACACACGAAATGCTTAATTTTAGGGAGAGGATTTGTTCTGAAAAAGGTGAATCAGGTTATTGGTTTGGAGAAGAGCATCTGAGACACAAAATAATATGGGCTAGTTCTTTTATTCCCTTTTATATGGCTTACTATCAATGGACATTGGAATTTTGGACAGAAAATTTCTCAGGTGATTATAAAATCAATAATATTGTAATAAATGTGTGACCCTTGCATGTGATGGATTTTTCCCCCCAATGTTTTTTCTTAGCAGGCCACTTAACTTTTTGGGATCAGAATTTCTTCAATTACAAAATGTGGCTAATATTATCTGCCATAAAATGTGGAGTTATGATAAGAACTGATTTAGATAATATATGTGCAGACTTTATAAACTTTAGATAAGTGCTGAATAAAAATTACTCTCTATAATCATGCTATGGAAATATGTAATAACCCTTATTTATAAATAAAATAACATATAATACATATAGTTAGATACATTATTTTTTGAGCATAGAGTATGAAAAGTAAAACCAATAAAATGCGTATACAGAAAACTTAAAAATCAGAAAAGGTAGAAATACAGATACTACCCTTTATATTTCCATAAATTTAACTGAAATGTGAAAATTCATAATTTTCTCTTAGATCCTCTTAAGTATAATATACAAATCCTCCAGAATAAATGCTCTCTACTATGTTTTAAACAAGACAGCTCTATTATATATCAATTCAAGTTTAGAATGCAGAGCTGAAAAGTTCATATATAGAAATTACTTTTCCCATTTTAAAAAAATGTGGTTTTGATTTATAGAGGTAAAGAAAAAAAAGAAAAGCAGTATCTGAAGGCAATAAGGTATTTTTCTAGTGCTTTGCAATCCAGTAAATTTAAAACAAATAGTCTTGACCTTTGCACAATAATGCTCAGTCTGCAGTAATTTATACTCCTAGGCCACACCATCTGAAAAAGAGAAAGGAGATGAGCACTAAACAACCTTGAATTTTATTATTAACCCCTTTCACAATTATGCTGCTCGTAGCTGAACTCTTCTTAATGCTGTCCTAGGGTTACAGAATTCATTGAACTTGAACATGGGAAAAATAGATAGTTTTCCAGTGGAATAATTTCAGGAACACGAAAAAGCTCTCCTGACCTTAAATATCTTACCATATTCAATTTATGCGATCTTTTAATTTGATACTCAAATATTAATGTTCCCTATTAAAATACAAAAATATGTTTAAGAGGAATATGAAATTATTACTACTTTATTGAATAGTCCAAGGAAATGGCATTTACAATAATTGCTCTGGAATTTCAGAAAGCAAAAAATGGCCCTTCAGTTTAAGATGTCTGAAAAAGCACTACGAACACATCAAACCAAAACTGACCCTGAAATAACTGTTGGGGGAAAGAAATGTTTATGGCAGAGGGAAGTGAACAGAGACAAAGGTTCAAATTCTTATCAGTGAAGTTTAATATGGAGTTCTTAAATTAGGCCTAGGAATATTTTATTTTCAGGGTAAAACCTTCTATGTGGTTGATTTTAATTTCTCTGTTATTCTTCTCTACTAAACTTTTCTTTAATCTACATTTGTTTGAGATACAATAAAATAAAAGGTGGAGGTAGACTGTGCAATCCATGCCCGAAATCGCCCAGCTTCCCCTCCACTTCTTTGTCTTGTCTCACTCTGGTCTGTCTTCCACATAGCTGCCAGAGGACATCTCTCTTCTTTGCTTCGTATTGCATTGAGAGTAACACAGCTGGCTGGCCCCTTTGGTGGCATGATGCAGCTTCTGCCTGCTCCTCTGATCTCTTCCTGTACTCTGTCCCACTCTCCTGATTGCACGTTATTCCTTAGCCAGTATCACCTACCTGTTCCTCCTTGATCACACCACCCTGCTGGATCCAGATTCTCGTGCTTTTGTCCACTAGTTGCTTTATCTGCCCAGAAGACTTTTGTACCTTGTGGCTGACTCCTCTTTGTCATTCAGATATCCTCTGAAATGTTTTCTCTTTGGAGACACTCTATTATATTACTTTTATAAAATTTTCCTTATAACATTTATCATTAAGCAATATCTTTTCTTGGACATGTATTTCTTGTTCCATTGTCTTTCACAAGAAGCAAGACTCTTTCTACCTATTTAGGTCCCATGTCTTTAGCACCAGAATTATATCTTGGGAACAGCTAATGTTCTCCCATATATCCTGGGAACAGAATAATTGTTATCCCATGTTTCTCAATAAATTATTCAATGTTGAACATGTACAAATATTACCACCACAGCACAATTACCTGTTTACAACTTTTTTCTTTTCTTTTATTCCTGTAAAAATTAATCATGACCTAGAGCTCTGGTATGTGTACATGTGGGTGCATTTTCAAATAAAAGATCTAAAGATTTTCAATTAAACAAATAATTTTAACCAAGATGCCCACTGAGTATTCTTTCTTTGTGAAACAGAAATGCTATCTGAAACTTCCAGTGAAAATGCAACTGTTTTAAAAGCAACTATTATACTTTATTTTCAAGAATTTGTAATTATTATTAATGACTCAAACCTTAACAAAATTGTTGCAGAAGAAATACAATTACTTTCTTTCTAGATTATGCATGAACTGAAAACAATGTCAATTAAATTGAGATGATGCGAAGGCAGAAAAGCAGAGCTTGATTTTCATGTTATGACTGGATATTCAAACAACAAAAATTTGCAAAGTTCAACTGAGCTGTGAGATGGAGAAACAAATGATATAAGATGGTGAGAAACAATAACCTAAGTCTTCAGTTTCCTCATTATAAAGTCATTTTTACATTAATTCCCTTCTATTAGAGGACTGCAGCCTAATTGAAGTTTGACAACAACAGCTCATTATAAGAATTTCTCTACAAACCTGCAGTATTATTTTCAGAGGCTGAGGATGAAGATTGTGGCGTACAAGTTTGGAGTTTGATAAATATTGAACAGTTGAAGGTTTGGTCTATGTAGTAAACGAAAATGCTTGCTGATACACATTTTAACAATTAATTATCCTCGCCAATGGAAAACAATTTCTAAATTGCAGTGGATGTGATTGTTTTCTGGAACAAATGAACAAGCATAATTTATACTGTGTGCAATCATTTGGCACTAGCTGGAAGAGTTAATTGAGTCTGGTAGTGGAAATAAGGGGAACGTGACAGAGTGGATAAAACTGGACACTCTCCAAGATGCACATTAATCACGTGACTAATTTGAAAATGAATGCATCATGCAAATTAGAGGTGAAAGAAGCTTCCTGGTTTGGAGAGATACCAGCATGTGAGATTATGTGCATTCTCAACACTGCATCAGACGGGAACATGGGATGTGTCAATGTCACGCTTTAATTGGAATAAGGTAATGGGTGGAACATGTTTTAAAATTAAACATAAATTTTCATAAGATTTAGTCTGGTTACAAATGGCATCCAATGATGCACAAAAGCGTTTCTGAAATTGTCTTTAATAAGACCATGAAAATATTCAGGCTGTTCCAAAAAGAAGAGGGGATGGGTTGTGAAAATATTCCAGCCGCCTAATTTCTCTAAACTTCACCAATGACCAACTTTCTGTTGCCTGACACTTCTCTTTTCCTTCTCCATTTGTATTGAAAGTGGAAGCATTTTAACTCTTTAAGGAAATCTGTTTTTTCCTAGCCCTGCAAAGAGGACCTGCGAGTGCACAAGAAAATCTTTTGTCCACATACAAATTGCATTCAGGTCATTTTATCTTAAATGATCCATCCCTTCTGAGCTCCACTTGCTGAATACATTTCTTGTATTATTTTCTTTATTTATAAACAACAAAATTGCATTTAAATTTAAAAAAGTTTGTGACTGATGTGTATATTTAATTTTTTTCTAATGTAGACATGGGGAATTAGGATGTCTTAGGTTATTTTTAGATAAGTTTTAGATTCTTTATTGACATTTTGATGGATTGGTTTCTAATTAATTATTTTTAATAAATACCAAATATTTACGGTATTTACTACTTGAAGATCATTTAGAGTAGTGGTAGTTTGCCACATTTCCAAATGAGAATATAGTTCTTTGTGTTGCTTTTTTATGTTTTCAATTGAATATCTCACTTGATCCTCAGCATAACTTTAACAAGGCAAATATGGACTCCTGTTTTTTTTGTTTGTTTGTTTGTTTGTTTGTTTGTTTTTTGAGACGGAGTCTCGCTCTGTCGCCCAGGCTGGAGTGCAGTGGCCGGATCTCAGCTCACTGCAAGCTCCGCCTCCCGGGTTCACGCCATTCTCCTGCCTCAGCCTCCCGAGTAGCTGGGACTACAGGCGCCTGCCAGGTCGCCCGGCTAGTTTTTTGTATTTTAGTAGAGACGGGGTTTCACCGTATTAGCCAGGATGGTCTTGATCTCCTGACCTCGTGATCCGCCCGTCTCGGCCTCCCAAAGTGCTGGGATTACAGGCTTGAGCCACCGCGCCCGACCTGGACTCCTGTATTTTTAACCAATTAGGAAACTGAGCTCCACAGAGGCTATAGTTAGAAAATAAAAATTTCTGAATCCTTTGTGTATTTATTGTGATAAACATTACATTGATACTACTTCTTTAAATAAATTGTTTTGTTTACCAAGGTGCTATTACAACCTTTTTAAAAACATCTTTCTCCAAGACAGAAAGATTTATACAAAGCCATCCCAAGTTTGTTTCTCACAGCTCATGATAATATAAAACGTGCCCAGAGGTTTGGTGTTGAATAATGTAAGGTTTATTTCATAGTGAAATAAATTGTCTGAATAAATGAAATATTCTACTTTAGCTCTTTTATTTTTTGTTTACTTTTTATTGCTGTTTATTGAAGATAACATAAAGTAATGTACAGCTTAATTAGTTAGTATAAGAAAAAGTATCCTTATAACCACCATTTATGAAATAAGGTAGAACTTTGCCTGTTACCCCAAAGCTCTCTTTGCGATCTCTCCACTGCAAGTAACCCTAATTATAGCTCTTATGAAATCACTTTTAAATTTTTCTTTATGATTTTATCACTCCGTTGATAAAAATAGAACTATAGTTTACCATTATTTTCCCCATCCTCTTAATATATATGTGTATGTGTACATATAATCTTATATATGTGTACATTGTATGTATACCTATATGAGTATATTTACATATCTATGCATATATGTAAAATTACATGTATTATTTGTTTTTTAGCAATTTATTTTAAAAAATATTATTAATATTAATTACCCTCTGCTGTTATCCATTGTGTAGTTTATGCGTTACTCTGCCTTCAGAAATTCCTATAAATTTCTAGTTGGAGTTAAAGATCTAGTCACATTCAGATTTGGTATTTTGTGGAAACACAAATTCATATGTGGTGTTATCCAAAGTGGTCCTTGATCTAAAGACACATAATATCTGGTTGCCTCCTTTTTGTGTTGTTAACAGCCATTGATAATCAATGCTTAATTTCTTAATTTATTAAGAATTGCAAAATGGTGATATCCCAACTCTATCTTTTCTACTTTTCTTAGTTTTTGGAATGTTTTTATAAAATGAAATGACCAACGCTATTTGATCACTCCTTGTGTTAGTTTGTACAGAAATGGCAAGATCATTAATTGCTTGAGTCTTTCCATTATTTACCACTTTTCAAAATAATGAGATGATTCTCTAGTTTTTTCCGAAAGTAACCATATGTCATTATGAATGTATAGACAAACATACCTGGTGGGCATTATTTCAATGAAGTCATTGTCCTTAGTGATGTTCTAATTGCCTTATCTTTTGCCAGTGGCAATTTTTCAAGCTGACTCCCGAGTCTGATGAACACAACTCTAGTCGTCTTTGATAGCTTTCTTCTGATCTGATATGAAAATATATTCTTGGCTCCTCTTGTTCATTTCCCACCTCAGAACTGTACTCAGCCATTTCTCAAAAACCTCTGGTTTGTCTCAGCACAAAATGGTGATTTAACACCATAACCTGTGTGCTAACCATAGGCATTGCTACTGTGTGCTCATTACTTCTAAACTTTTTCAGTGAATAGAGCTGGAAAATATGATGGTTGATAGTTAAAAAATAAAATTTTGCATATGCTGGCCTCATTCTTTTCACATTTTAAAAATAGTTGTAGTATATCTTGTCAGAGCATATAGCCATGACATCCTCTCCCTCATATAGTCTTAATTCTACATATAAATGTAGATTTAATGCTTATCCCTTCTTAAGCCAATGCCTTATCAGTTATATGAGTCATCTGAAGTTCCTTCTGTAGTATTTTATTAAGAAGGAGCTTATAAAAACATTACTAAAGTTTTTGCATGTAGATAATTGTCTATTATCTTTATACTTGAAAGTTAGTTTGCATGATATAAAATCTTTGGTTTATATTTTCTTTCCTTGAGCACCTTAAATATATTACTCTGTTTTCTCGAATAAAGAGTATGATGACAATCTGTTTTTTTTTTATTTATTATTTCTTCTTTTGGTTTTCTATCAAGTCCAATAATTGTATTTATATCAAGTCCAATAATTCTCTTTATAATGGTGGTTCTGGGCTGATTTTCTCAAGTATACAATATAACTTTTTTAAATGTAATTTTAAATTATTCTATTTTAATTCCAGAAAATCATCTTGAATTATAGAACTTAATATTTGCTGTCTTCTCCAGCTTTGCTCTCCTTCTTTGGAGGTTACTTTATCAATATTTTGGAACTTCTTTGCCTGCCATATATTTATAATTCTTTTGAATGTTTTTTTATTTTTTTAAATGTATTTTCCTTTTTAAACATTTTTTAAGTTTTATCTTTCACTACTCTTAAGACATCGCCAATTGTATTTATTCGTTTTTGAGGTCTTTCTACTTAAGCCTTTATTTCTGACATGATTTGTTTTTTCTTAAGTTTTTATAACCTTACTTCCTAATTCTCCTAATTCTGATTTATGTTATTTAATATCTTGTGTTATGCTCTTAATGCATTTTAACTCATTTAAAAAACATTGGGTAACATTCCCAAATGTTTGGTGAACTGTCCTATATGATTTTCTTGTCTACAGGGATGTTTTGCTGCTGCTGCTTTCTCCTCCTCCTCCTCCTCTTCCTCTTCCTCCTCTTCTTCCTCCTCCTCCTTCTTTTTCTTCTTCTTCCTTCTTTCTTCTTCTACTTGCTTATATTTGTACAAAAGATGGCTTTAACCTTTTTATACATTTTTATATGAAATTTATTTTCCTGATATTTTAGACAGAGGCACCATTTAAGATAGTTTCTTAAAAACTATTGTACTACTATACAGCACAATTTTCTGTTCAAGGCTTATTTTCTGGGAGCTTTTCTCTTCATTCTCTTCCCCCACTTTTGTCTAAACATTCTGTTTCCTGTGTCTCTCTTAAACCTGTTATTCTCAATTCTTTTATTTTTTTCCCAAAAGTTTATTCTCAGCGTGGGCTTTTGTTATGGAAAAGAATTTTAATTAATTAGTTTTGGAAGCATTAAGGGAGCATTCTACTTCACCACCTTCATTCCTTCGGAGGATTTCTTGCCCTCTCTGGCTATTGCAGTGTGTAAATCCCCCTCGGTTGCAGCTACTATTCTCCAAGAGGCTTTCGGGCCTTTTGAATGAGTACTAGTTTTCGGATCCATCAGACCTTATGTTGTCTCCTTCTGTTTCTGTTTTCTCTTACACATATGCTGATCCCATGCAATGTGGAGCATTCAGTAATAAGTCTTAAATCTAATCATATTTTTGGGTTTATGGGATACTTTATTTAAGGGATGGTTTTGCCTTAGGGAGCATTTTTTTAAAATGAGGAAATTGAGGGAGTCAAAATCTATACCCTTGCCATCTTTCCAGAATCTATTTTCACTTCTTCTAAGTGATTTTATCTTGTCATTGCCACAAATTTGGGCAATGCTGTCACTGACAGCAGGAGACTTACTTTAGAGTAATTAAGTGAGATCTCCTAATGGAAAATGGATGTGCATTTGTTATTAATAGTGTTTTTTCACTATCATTTTATTCAGACACATTAGTTTCCACTCTCAAAACATTGTCTTCTAATCTCAGAGATGATAAAAGTGTATATTACAGATTTGTAAAATATTCTCTTTGTAACCAACTGTTTTTATATGTAGAAATAGAAATAAATGATAATTTTAAATTAATAGCCAGTGTTTATTTTTGTGAATCAACTTTACGATAACTATCTAGTTTACAGTATTTCCTTTTAAAATCAAATTTCATATTCTCAAGCTTTGATTACCTAGAGTTTATCACAGCAGGCTTTAAAGCCAGATTGAAGGAGATGAGATAGAATTAGCTAAAGCATTAGAGGTAAAGAGTTGAGGGGTGGGGCACTCTATAATTTAAAAATTCTATGTCATAATCTCTAAGTCTATAACTTTTTCTTTCTTAGCTGCAGTGATTTGTTTAAAGGGCCCATACTAGGAAGTCTTAGAGGTTACACAAAAAATATTTCCAGATTCTGGCACAATTATGTTTCCCCTCCCTGATCTCTCTCTTTGGTAGTTGGGTTCAATTCTGATAGCCAGGCTATGCTCAATGCTGTGAAAATATGTAAACATGAGCACAGCATAGTAACTGAGCCTGCAGATCTAACAATCTAATAGGTAGATAATAGGCCAACATCAATAATTACAATAAGAAGCACAATGTGAAAATCTTACAGAAAGAAAATCTGTGAGTGAGAGTAGCAAAGGGCAATTATTACTTCGTTGTAGCGAATGGTCTCACAGAAGAGGAGGAAGTACTTAGCCCAAGTCCTGGAGGATGAGTATGAAGCAGAGGTGGTACAAGGTCTTTCATTCCAGAGAAAAGATTAGTATCGGAGCAAAGCTCAGAGACAGCAGAATGGACCAATTGCGCTTCCCAGAAAGTGTCAGGCACACTGGAGGCATTTGAGGTCTCCCAGTAGATTTAAATCTGCTTATGGGGAAGTCCTGCTATGAGGCTCATGCTAACTTCGAAAAAGTCTTTTGAAAATTACTTTTTAAATGTTGATAATACCTCTTGAGATAAATAGAAATACCCTAATTTATGTAAGCCAAGGATTATGAGTCATGTTTGCGTAAAACACCTCTAACTTCAGTTCTGAATGAGCTGAATGAGCTAAACTCACTCTAAGCAGAGCAGGGAGAACTGACCTCCTGACAATGTGCCTCCCTGTGATAGGCATGTTGATCCATGTTCCTAGGGAACAGAGACTGGAAACTCTGTAATAATTAAATACATTTAATACAGACCTTATTCATTAGGGCCCCCACTCTCAGAGGCAGATTTAAATACAGTAATATGAAATGAAAGGCTTTTTCATAAATACACAGCCTTTTAAGCAGAAAAAAATCTCCAGGCTAGCCAAAATAGCCATCTCTACTGATAATTAAAGTATTGTTTTTGGCAGGTGAAACAGCCACCTGGGGGGAGAAAAATCAGTACAAAGCATACCCAGATACTTCTGGCTTTTGAATAGAGTACAGAAAAGCAGAGAAAGAATGAACCTGTTGCCAGAGAAGGTCATATTGAGTATCTTTTGGGGTAGGAAAATTGAGATTTTTCTACTTTCAAAATAAGGAGCGAGACACGCTATTCTGGACCATACTGACAATTCTGCAGAACCTGGATAGGACTAGGACAGCAATATTAATGTGTGTGTGTGTGTGTTACTGAGGAGGAAAAAAAAAAAAAAAAAAGTAATGATAGAGTGGAGAGGACCAAAGTTCTGGCATCAGAAAGACAAAAGTTTTAATCTCAAGTCATTCATTTTTAGCTGGATGAGCAGAATAGGCTATCAAAGAATCACAGCTTCTTTTCTTGCTAATTATTATGGACGTTGGTACCAGAGTCAATTAAACAGAAGTCAAGAAATAGATGTGATTAACACTGAATAAATTTATTTTTAATTCAGTGATTTCTTGCCAGGAAACAAAATCTGTATGAGACCAATTCTTCATACAGGAGGCTTTCTTTTGAAGGGGTAAGACAAATCAACTCTGATTACTGTTTGTAATTAAGGTAAGGGTCTTTGTGTTTTCACTCAGAAAAATAAGTTACACATATGCAAACAGGACTAAAAAAAAGAAAAAAGAAAAAAGAAAAATAACACTGGGAAATTTCTCATTTAAAAATGCCTTTAAGAGAATTCTACTTTTCTGTTCTCTTAAAATGTTTCTTTGTTTCCTGAATGCAGAAAAAAATGTTGTGCTTGGATGTTTTATTAGTTTTTTACTGCTGTCATAACAAATGGCAAAGAACATAATGACTTATAACAATGCATATTTAATGTTATACAGTTCTGGAAGTCAGAGTTTTGACACAGTTCTCACTGGACTAACATCAAGGTACCAGCCGGCCAGAGTTCCTTGCTAGAGGCTCTAGAAGAGAATGTTTCCTTGCTCTTTTCCCAGCTCCTCCTGGCTGCCGTGCATGCCTTGCTTTTTTCCTCACCTGCCCCCTATCTTCAGTGCCAACAACATAGCATATTTCTATCCTTCCTTCTGTAGTTACATCTTTCCCTGTTCTCTTCTGCATCTCTCTTCCTCTTTAAAGGCCTCTGTGATTACTTTGGTCACACCTGGATGATCCTGAATACACTCTGTATGCTGAGTTCAGCTTATTAACAATATTAAATCCACATAAAACTTCAATTTCCCCTTGTAGTGTAATGTAATGTAGTCCTAGATTTTGGGGATTAAGACTTAGTCATCTTTAGGGGGCAGGCAGCATTGTTCCTCCTGTAACAGGTATTATTATAATAGATTATAATTTCTACTCCAGATAAATAATTAAAATGGATCAAACTTCTTTCTCCCCAGTGGCTCATCAATGCTCTAGTCCCTGCAAGTTATCATCCGGATACCTTGTAGCGACTAGTGCATCATGCAGCCAGTACCTGTTATCCTTTCGCCTTAAAGAGCTTTAGCTTTAGGCAGAGGGTGGTAATTGTCACTAATATGTGGGTAGTTTTTAAAAGTGTGTTACTGAATGTGATGGTTAATATTGAGTGTCAACTTGATTGGATTGAAGGACGCAAAGTATTGTTCTGTCTGTGAGGGTGTTGCCAAAGGAGATTAACATTTGAGTCAGTGGACTGGGACTCAAGTCAGTGGACTGGGACTCAAGATTAACATTTGAGTCAGTGGACTGGGAGAGGTAGACCCACCCTCAACCTGAATGGACACAATCTGATCAGCTGCCAGTGTGACTAGAATAAAAGCAGGCAGAAGAAAGTGGAAAAATTTGACTGATTAAGTCTTCTGACTCTCATCTTTCTGCTGTGCTGGATGCTTCCTGCTCTCAAACATTGACCTCCAAGTTCTTTCAGGTTTTACTCTTGGACCAGTGGTTTGCCAGAGGCTCTTGAATCTTCAGCCACAGACTGAAGGCTGCACTGTCAGCTTCTCTACTTTTGAGGTTTTGGGATGTGAAACACCTTACTTGCTCCTCAGCTTGCAGATGGCCTCTTGTGGGACCTCACGTTGTGATCGTGTGAACCAATACTCCTTAAGAAATTTCCTTTAATATATACATCTGTCCTATTATTCCTATCCCTCTAGATAACCCTGACTAATCCACTAAAGTTCTGAAATTTCATTCCTATGGTATGCACACACATGTGCTCCAGCTGAGAGAGGAGGTATTCCTCTTCTTCTTCTTCTTCTTCTTCTTCTTCTTCTTCTTCTTCTTCTTCTTCTTCTTGTTTTATTATACTTTAAGTTCTAGGGTACATGTGGCACAACGGTGCAGGTTTGTTACATATATATACATGTGCCATGTTTGGTGTGGCTGAGCACAGTCAAGCTGCATCATTTACATTAGGCTCATATCTCCTAAATGCTATCCCCTCCCCGCTACCGCCCTCCCCACAATAGGACCCAGGGTGTGATGCCTCCCCTTCCTTGTGTCCAAGGTGATCTCATTGTTCAATTCCCCACCTATGAGTGAGAACATGCAGGTATTTGGGTTTTCTGTTCTTGCGGATATTTGCTGAGAATTGATGGGTTTCAGCTGCATCCATAATCCCTACAAGGGACACAAACTCATACTTTTTTATGGACTGCATAGTATTCCAACGGTGTATATGGTGCCACATTTTCTTAATCCAGTCCTTGTCACTGATGGATATTTGGTGGTTGATTCCAAGTCTTGCTACTTGAATAGGTGCCGCAATAAACAAACGTGTGCATAGTGTCTTTATAGCAGCATGACTTACAATCCTTTGGGTATATCCCCAGTAATGGGATGGCTGGGTCAAATGGTATTTCTAGTTCTAGATCCTTGAGGAATCGCCACACTGTTTTCCACAATGGTTGAACTAGTTTACAATCCCACCAACAGTGTAAAAGTGTTCCTGTTTCTCCACATCCTCTCCAGCACTTGTTGGTTCCTGATTTTTTAATGATTGCCATTCTAACTGGTGTGAGATGGTATTTCATTGTGGTTTTGATTTGCATTTCTCTGATGGCGAGTGATGATGAGCATTTTTTCATGTGTCTGTTGGCTGTATGAATGTCTTCTTTTGAGAAGTATTTATTCATATCCTTTGCCTACTCTTTGATAGGGTAGTTTTTTTTTCTTGTAAATTTGATTGAGTTCTTTATAGGTTGTGGAATTGTGCTACTCCAAAACCCAGAACAGCTTAAAAGAATTCAATTCTATGTTAACAGATGAATGGCCCTTTGACACAAGATCTTTAGAAAGTGCAGTTAGAGGGTTAATAATATAAAGAGAAAATGAGGAAAATTATGTTTAAAAGAAGTGAAATTAAACTTTGAAGTCTCCAGATAAAATCCCAAATGCCCTAAAAGACAAGCACTATTTGTCATTCCATTTCTAGTCTCAAATTTGTTTATAATGCTCTTCCCTATCTGTTTCCATAATTCCTCTGTACCGAGATGGGGAAAAAAAAGTCTTAAAAGATATTCAATCTAACCACCTATCTTATGTTTGAACTCTTTTTACCACATCTCTTCTGACTACAACCCATGTTTATCAGCACTCACTTTGTTTCAATAAAACCTATCTTATCTTTTGGCCTGTATGTGAATAACTTGCCTATACATTTTTTCCTTATATTGAGCTAAAATATTTTCCTTGACATTTCACCAAATACTTTATTTTGTTTTGTTTTATGTCCCTTAGAGCCATAATAAAAGTTTCTGTCTACATTGAAGCTCTTTAAAAAATTGACATCAAACATTCACTGTGTGGCCCTCCCCTCTCTAGGCTGAACATTGACCATTTCTCATCCTCCATTTCTCTTCTGTAACAAGGCTTCAAATCCAAAAATGATTCTTGTCTCTCCCCGTGTATATCACAGTCTGTCAATATCAGAGTGGTATCCCACTGCAATGAATGAAATAGTTCATTGAATGAATGAAATGAAATAGATAAATAAAATGAGTGAAATGAAATAGAATGAAACGATATGAAATGAATGAATGAAATGGAAATAGCCTGATCAGTAGATAATATTGTTTTAAATAAATACAGGTATTTCTTCTTTCCCAATGCAATCCCCCTATAGCCCAAGAGAGTTTGGCTGGCATTTGTGAATATTTCACTTCATTGACTTCTTTTGGGATTCCTGTTGTATTAGTATGTTTTCACACTGCTATAAAGAAATGCCTGAGACTGGGTAATTTTTAAAGGAGAAAGGTTTAATTGACTCACAGTTCAACATGGCTGGGGAGGCCTCAGAAAACTTCAAGGCAAAAGGGAGGCACAGGCGCATCTTACATGGCTGCAAGGGAGTGGGAGCGGGGAACTGCCAAAGGCTTTTAAACCATCAGATCTCATGAAAACTCACTAACACAAGAACAGCATAGGGGAACTGACTTCATGATCCAATCACCTCCTACCACACCCCTCCCTCAACACGTGGGGATTATACTTTGAGATGAGATTTGGGCGAGGACACAGAGAGAAACCATATCACTTATCAATAGAAAATTCTCATTTTATCATAACTGCTATTTTGAATGTAAATCTCTTCATCCTGTCCATAGATATTAAGAAGGAAAAAGAAAACATCCTTTGAAAATTGTACCAATCTCCACTGAAGTCTTGTCCTATTGCAGTTGATTGTTTAACCCTGTCAAGGACATTTGGGATACCAGTTACATCATTTAAACTATTCATCATCTTTCTCAGTTTTAAACCATCTTCTTATATGAACATGTATTTTTCTGTACCTCTGTGAAAATTAATAAAAATGCAAAGCAAATTGTGACACATGGCAACATTTATAGCAAACTATTAGAAAACTTCTACACACCTAAAACAATATACCATTTATCAATCTAGACAGAATAATTCAAACATTTACTAATCTCTCCAATTATCTTTTCTCTCAGGTTATACTTCTCCATTTTGTCAACTGAGATTGCAAGTCAATTACCTATGTGAAACACATTACCCTGTGTGGTGATGGTTCAAACTGTCATTTATACACTTTTAAAGAACTTTAAAATGCCATTAATCTGAAAAAGGAGATTTTTCACTCCACTGCAGTAGCTACATATTCCCTTACAATCTAATAATATACCTTGAGATTTCATTCTTTCTTTACAAATGTTAGTGTGATCTTTTGATTCTCAACACAATTCTCTTATTAAAGGAAGAAATAGGAAGTCAAAGATGTCTGCTGTTTTTGCCATTCTTTGGCATTACAACCTCCTCCTTTTATCACCTATTTTCTGGATATATTGTCTTTTTGTATCTTTTGAAAACCTTAACTTCTCTAGAGTCTGAGAGTCATGAAATTAAAACCTTTAAGTGTCCTGATAAAACCCTAAATGATTTTGTGGATCAGGTACTGTTTTGCATTCAATTTCTACTCTCAGATCACTTTATAATTATCTGGGCCATTTCTGTTTTTGGATCTCTCAGTTAATTTGCCAAGCTGGATTGTTTGACTCCTTTTTCTCCAGTGGAAACAACTTCTCTTGCCCCATGAATATCCTAATATTTGCTCTAGCTGCAAATGTATGGTCATGCACATTTGTATGTAAATATGTCACTTCTCCCCTTTTCTCACAGGCAGGGACTTCACTTTTCACACTTCCAGGTAGTTTCTTTCACATTGAAGTTTAAGGAAACAGGACCATCTAGAATTGTACTCTACGCAACCTGTATGACCATGAGTGTCAGCATTTTAAAAAATGTGAACCTGCATTATGAATGTCAGATTAATATGAACTGATCAAAGTAGTGAAATATTTTTTTTTATTATTGCTCAGTGCCTATGAAAAAAATCATAGCATAAGCAGAGATCAGCCTGAGATGCAAATAAAGATATTTAAGTTTAAACTGAAGAACTTATTGAAGTTAGAAAATAATAGTAAAGTTGTCCCTTAAGGAAGTTGTAAATTTGCTTTTCTTTGAGACTTGGGATGGGGTAGGGGGAAACATTGAGGTAGACGTTTATTTTCTTCTTTTGTTATAAAAAGCCTTCACATCTGTAGTTCTTGGTGATAAAAATTAAGAGTTGACATATTTTAGAACTGGACCTCAAATTAGGTCTTCCCAACAACAAATTCCCTGCAGTAACCCAGTTTGCAATCATCTAGCACTTACAGTCTATGTTACCTTGTAAAAGTCCTATAAACTTACCTTTTTTATTATTAGATATATGACATTATTCCCCCAACCCCTGCAAAAGAATAAAGAGGTGTTAATTGCAGACACCATTGCAGACTGGCAGAGCAGCCTTCTAAGCTTTAACACACCCACTTGGCAAAATTGGGAGCCCAGTCTGGCTATACATGATCTTGATACCTAGTAATTTAATTTCTGTATCTCTTTTTTTACATTCTTGAGACATTGAATATTGCCTCAATGCAGTGTATAGCTTTATTCCTTTAGTTCAGTGATTTGTACCTCTGGTTGCACATTAGAATCACCAAGGGATCTTTAAAAACAAAAATCCCATACCTATTTCCACAAAATCAGATTCAACTTGTTATCTAAGACCAAATGCTTAGTGTTGGTCCAATCTATTTGACCTAGCTTGTGGGGCAAAAAGAGTATTACACATTTTAGCAGTGAGAGAGTAGAGAGTTATGTTTCACAAACAGAAGAGCCAAAACTGAAAAGGGAGTATGGGCAAGAATTTATAGGCATCTCTACTTATGAGCAAAGTGTTCTTATAGAGATGTAGTAAATTGATTTGTAGTTGTGTATTCTGAGAGAGATGGGTAAGTCAAATCTTCACAAAGAAAATAATATTTGAGGTGGTTCTTAAAGCTAATAAGCAGCACTTTGCATAACAGAGAGGTGGAAGAAGGCATTCCTAGTAAAACAGTGTCATAAAAGTGTGTTATCCCATGGTTTATTAAGAGAACACAAAAAAATCCTGTGTGTTTAGAAGATAGGACAAATAGCAGTGAGTGGATGGAAGTTGGAAGTAAGTGGAAAAATGTATTATGAAACTATCAGAGCCTTGTTGCAAGCTCTGTGCAACAAGCCACATTGTTCTGTGGCTTAGATGATTTGGTTACAGTCTGAAGTTTCCATTGGTTTTCATTGAAATTCTCTCTCTCTCAATACAGTAGTCAAGGACATGGAAAAATAATGTCAATGATCATCAGGCATGTTTAAATCCCAGATGTTGACACCTACTCCTCATCTTTATTATTTGAAAGTTTCTTGGAGTCCCTGGCTATTTTCCAAGATTTGGTGGGAACACCTTGAGATAGTAAACTAGTGCTTCACTATTTATCACCTTTTATTATTTTAAGTTCTCTTCCTTTATGTAACAGTATGTGAGAGACGTGATTTTTTTTCAGTTTTGTTTATATCATGCTCCAAAACAAATTTGTAGATGCTCAAAATATATTTTGAATGAGTAGGTGAAATCCATGACAACACATATGGGATAGAAGATTAGCATCATTAGCTGTGTCTCTCTGTCATTAAAATATGAAGCAAGGTAAACTTATAATCAGGTAAGTACTCCAGGTCAGTTTCCTTTCTTCCTTTTTTATTCCTCCCTCTTTCCCTCCCCCTCTTCTTTCTTTCTGTCTTTCTTTCTTTCTTCCTTCCTTTCTTTTTTATGTTTTGTTCTTTCCTTTTCTTTCTTCTTTTTCTTTCTTTCTTACTTCTCTTTCTTTGGTTTCTCAACATTGCTTTTTTTCCCTCTCCAAGTGCAGTCATAATTTTGAACATAGGAAGGGAAGTAGAGAAGGGAACAGGAAAAAAAATTAAAAAACAAAAATACATCTTTGAGTTTCTGCTGATAGCCCGTAACCATAGAAAGGAACATGTGCCAATCACTCAGCCTCCACATGTGGCAGACATTTTCTACATTTGTTGCCTTAGAAAGCAGAGAAAAACTAAGGAGTGAATTATGTGCTATAAAAATTAATCAGTAGCTGTGTGTCCTTGTCTTTTGCTCTGGTGCGTATCTCTGAAACAACAGGCTGTTCCCACTGAGTGGTGGAAAGGTAAATGGAGACCAGATGTTTAAAGGTGACACAGAGACTATAAATGAGAATTGCTGCTTTGGGGAAGAGAAGAAAAAATCAAATATCTCATGGTGCAGAAGCCTAAAGAAGGAGGAGGGAATAAGAGCTAGGTCCAGGAAAAATAATTTTCATAGTGATGACCAGGTTATTGAGTATCCAAACTCAAAGTCTTCTGTAAAGTGGTGTGGGCAGTCCTTTCTCTATGATGATTTCAAGGTGCCCAAAATTGGAATGAATTTTGTATATATTGCTTATATCACCTGCAGTGGATACACGGAAGTGAATTTTGAGAGTACACATCCTGAAGCAGTCTAAATTATGCTTTGGTTGCACAAACCCAGCAGTGAAACTGTCATTGCTACCAGTGTGTATGGGAGTGGTGTTTGCCTACTCTGTCTTCTTCCCAGAAATTCAAATACACATGGCACAGGTATCCTTATATTGCTGACATTTGAATGAACATTTTCATTGGATACACAAGCCTGTAAATTCTATGTAAAGGAGGCTGAGGAAGTGCATTGCTGCTTCTATCTCAATCATGGAAGGTAGGACTCAAAAGATTCTGGGTTACAAACTTAACAGTTGTCCAGTCATGATTTTCCTGTGTTTTAGTAAATGTGGTTTCAGAAATGGTTCTGCTTTTTGTTGTTTATATCTGAATATTAATTTAAGCTTAGACTAGACTTGGGAGTCTAGTTCATTTATTCAATTCATTTAAGAAACAACACCAAATCTTTAAAGAAAACCTCTATATTCCTTCGGTTAGTCTAAAAAAAAAAAAAAAAAAAAAACGTGTAGCACAATAGGAGCAGCTTTTGGTGTCTAACAGACTTAATCTCCCAACCACCACCTATTGGCTCTGTGATTGAAAAGTGTAACACCTCTTTTTTATATTTAAAATTGACATATTGATATATACTTCACAATGTGTTGTACAAATTAAATAAGCATCACAACTGAAAAAACTGAGCAGAGTGCTAGACACAATGTGAGAAGAAAGTAGACTGAATTTACTGACCACTTATTATGTACCTGTCAGAATGCTAGAAAATGAATATACAAAGATGAATAAGGCATGCTTCATGCTTTCATACTGCTGAGACTAAGACAAATAATTACAGCAGAATGAACAAGTTTCTTTAACAGAGTTATGTGCAAGGTTTTGTAGAAGTTCAACAGGGAGTGTAACAGTTTCTGACTGAGCAAATGCAGAAAGCCCTCTTAGGAAAGTGTGATGGTTAATTTTATGCATCAAATCAACTAGGCCATGGGGTGCCTAGGCATTTGGTCAGCCATTATCCTGGATGTGTCTGTGAGAATGTTTCTGGATGACAGTAATATTTGAATCTGTGCATGTAGTAAAGCACATTGCCCGTCCTAATGTGGATGGGCCCCATTCAAACCATTGAAGACCTAAAAAAGCTGAGTAATAGGAAATTCCTACTGCCCGACTGCTTGAACTGGGGTCACTGGTCCTCTTCTTTGTTTGAACTGGAAGTTACACCATTAGTTCTCTTGGTTCTCAGGCCTTCAAATTCAGATGGACTGAATTTCAAAAAACACCACTGGCTTTCCTGGCTCTACAGCCCGTTGGCTGCAGATCTAAGGACTTAGCCTCCATTATTGTATTTCTTACAACAAATTCATATATAGAGAGAGACACACACATATATACACACATATATACACACATATAAATGTGTATATATATCCACACACACACACACACACACACACATACATACATATCTGTAAATACAGAAGGTATAATATATATGCTGGAAAATGCATAATATATGTGTGTGTGTACATATATCTATCTTACTTGTTCTCTTTCTCAGGATAACCCTGACTAATACAAAAAATAAACTATGCAATAGTTACCTAAAACATAGTAGGAGTTTAAACCATAAGTAGGGATGACATTCACTTGTATAATATTTTGAATTATTATTTTGTCTCATCAAAAAGGCCATGAAGAGCTGTGAAAGAATATTCTATAGCTACATTTTGAATCTACGGAGATCTACGGTTTTGCAACAAGTGATCATTTCTATCTAGATCTGCCTTGGCCAACACAGTAGCCATGGGCTACGTGGACTTTCATGTTCTTGACATGTGACTAGTCCAAATCAACATGTTCTCTAAGTGTAGTATACACCACGGCTTTTAATAACTTAGTGTAAGAAAATTAATGTAAAATATCTCATTAATATTTTTCTATATTGCTTGCAGACATTCAAATGACATTTTGGATAAACTGAGTTAAATAACATATATTACATTTAATTTAATCCATTTCCTTTTATTGTTTTAGTATAGCTACTAGAAAAATATGTGGCTCATATGATATTTCTGTTGCATAGTGCTGTTGTAAGTTCTGAACCAGAAGCATGGAATGGTCTGGTAGCTTACTAAAAATACAGAATCCCAGTCCCAGCCCAACACTGAAAAAGAATCTGCATTTTAACCAGATCCTCAGGAGATTTGTATGTACAGAAAAGTTTATTAAGCTTCACTGTAGCTCATTCATTGTCCAAAAACAAAAACAGAAACAAAACATTTTGTCCTCCTTCTATAGAGGAAGTTTTGTTTCTGTAGCTCTTAGAGAAGCTGACAAATTAAGGATTGTCCAACTTCACGAAGGCAAGCATTATGTTCCTTTCTGTCAGATTTATCTTTGGTGTGTAATGGGGTTCACTTATTAAAACTCCGTGTTCAGCAAGCTTAGGGAACAAGAAAAAAACATGTATATTGTTCATCAGTTTTGAGAAGAAAGCAGAATGAACCTTTTTCTCCCATGCATGCATTACTCTTCAGCAGATTGCTGCCCTAAACTGCGGTGCTTTCTGGTCCTCAGGAGCCCATCCACCTCTTGCAGCTCCACTGTTCACCCAGTGCTCTCTTAGTCTCTGCTCCTAAATCTATTAGCAGTATTTCTCTCCCCTTCCATTTTCCTTTTATCATTCCTTCTGATCATTCCCTCAGGCCCTGCTTTCCGCTTTCTCTTGTGACAGCTAATTTTGTGCAAAAGTAATCTCAGGGTAAGCTGTTTGTGGTTGATAATAGCTTAATATTTTACCTCTCCTGTAGTTTTATTGCATTTTAATAGGGAGTTCCTGGAAGTAAAATGGCTTATCTTCACCAGAGGGAATGAAGCAGAGAGGTGGAACTTGGGGCATCTTGCCAGGCCAATGAGAAAGATGTTTTAAACAGAAAGGTCCTTCGACATCATTCTGCTTTTCATCCCCAAAACCAATACTCACCAACACTGTCAGAAATGTATTTACTCAATGTGAAGACTAATTATCTAGAAATTGTCATTTTATGAAATGCAATTGTTATAGACTAGAGAAAAATAAGAAAATTATTGGAAAAAAAATCATGGGTTAATTTTGTGCAGATACAGTGTTACCATAAAAATAGGAACAGTTAGAGAAGTGAATATTTTATCCTTTCATACACTTCAGGAATTATAAAATTCTCTTTTTAAAACATTTTTTTTTCAAAGTAAAGTATATTTTCTGTCTGGTTTCTCTCACTCAACATTATGTTTCTAAGACTGAAACACATTGTTGTAGTCTATGGTTTAAAAAAATTCACAGCAAAGATAATCTACTCTATGAGTACACTGGAGCTGATTTATACATCCTACTACTGATACACTCTGGTGATATAGTTTGGATATTTATCCCTTCCAAACATCATGTTGAAATTTGATCCCCAATGCTGGAGGTGAGCCTAATGGAAGGTGTTTGGGTCATGGGGGTGGATCCATTATAAATAGCTTGGTACTACTCTCACAGTTCTTACTCTTAGTTCGCACAAGGCTCTCGCTGAAAAGAGCCTGCCCCCTTTTTCCCTCTCTCTTCCTCCCTCTCTTATCACATGACATCTGCTCCACCACCTTTTGCCATGAGTGGAAGTTTCCTGAGTCCCTCATCAGAAGCAGATGTTGACCCCATGCTTTTGTACACTCTGCAGAACTGTGAGCCAAATAAACCCCTTTTCTTTATAAATCACCCAGCGTCAGGTATTATTTTATAGCAACACAAATGAACTAAGACATCTGGGTTGTTTCTAATTTAGGGATGGTATGAATAATGGTGATATATATATTCTCATTTGTGCCTTTCCCACGCATGTGTAACTACATGTACATATATCCCTGATGTGTGAAATTGCTTGTAATAAAGTGTTCTAGTATGTTTTTGTTGTATAACACATTGCCACAAAGTCGGAGTAGTAACAATAACTTTTGTGTGTCCCTCATACACCTGTAGATGAGTTGGGATGTCTTTGTTTCAGATAGGTATCCAGGTTGCTTCTGAAATCAGTAGGATGAGGGAACATTTTTCCCATGGCAATGGAATAATCAGAGCAGCATGAGCCGCACTGCACATGCCTGTTTCATGCTTCTTCTTACATCACACCTATTATTATTTTATTATGCAAGTTGCATGGTCAAGTCTAAAATCAAAGAATGGGGAAGTACACCCACTTGCCATGAGACCATGATATGTGTGTGTATACACACACACACACACACACATTTATATATGTGTATATATATAACTGAAACCAGTAATTCAGCCTGCCACATAAGTTATGTGTAGGATCAGCTTTAGTTGATAGTTTCTAAACTGGTTGAACCATTTTACACACCATCTGTAGTATTACGAAAGTTCTCATAGCACCACAAACTCTCCATTATTTGATATTGATAGTCTTTTAAATTTGCCAGGCTGTTAGGTTAGCATTTGCATCATATGATTGTTTTAATTTGCTTTTTATTGGTTGTTAATAAGGTTATACAGCTTTAAGTTTATTTACTAAAATAATAATTTACATTTCTGGTTTATTATGAAAAATAAACAGCTGGCTGGGCTTGGTGGCTCACACTGTAATCCCAGCACTTTGGGAGGCCAAGGCAGGCAGATCACTTGAGGCCAAGAGTTTGAGACCAGCCTGGCCAACATGGTGAAACCCTGTCTCACCTAAAAATACAAAAATTAGCTGGGCATGGTTTTGCACACCTATAGTGCCAGCTTCTCAGGAGGCTGTGGCATGAGAATTGCTTGAACCCAGGAGGCGGAGGTTGCAGTTAGCTGAGATCATGCCACTGCACTTCCGCCTGGGCGACAAAGTGAGACTCCATCTCAAAATAAATAAATAAATAAAATACATACTAAAAATAAACAGCTTTATCTGTTATTATTAACAAACAAACCAACCAAAAACCACCACTACAACAACCGAAAATAAAGCTAACCCTCAATCTCTTGCCTGCCCTTCATTGGCAGTTGCCTTTTTGTGAATGATTTGTAGGAATGCTTTACATATTCTGGATATGGGCCGGGCGAGGTGGCTCACGCCTGTAATCCCAGCAATTTGGGAGGGATCACCTGAGGTCAGGGGTTCAAGACCAGCCTGGCTAACATGGCGAAACCCCATCTCTACTAAAAATTACAAAAATTAGCCAGGCCTGGTGGCGGGCGCCTATAATCCCAGCGACTCAGGAGGCTGAGGCGGGAGAATCGTTTGAACCCAGGAGGCAGAAGTTTCAGTAAGCCGAGATCGTGCCACTGCACTCCAGCCTGGGCAACAAGAGCAACACTCCATCTCAAAAAAAAAAAAAAAAAACAAACAAAAAAACCCACCATATTCTGAATATGAACATTTTGTTGTTACACCCACTTTATTTCACAAAATGGCTCGTATTTTCATTCTCATATTAAAAATTTTTGATGAACAAATTTTTTTTTTGTTTTAATGTAGCCCAGTTTTTATTTATTCCAAGTGGTCAATCGTTTACTTTATGCAGCTTTCTATTAGTTATTAAGATTTATAACTCTAAGTCATGAAGGTATTCTTCTAAAGTTTCTCCTGTATGCTTTATTGTTTTTTTGAATGTTTACATTTACAACCTTAAAAAATTTTTTTTTTTTTTTTTTTTTTGAGACGGAGTCTCGCTCTGTGGCCCGGGCTGGAGTGCAGTGGCCGGATCTCAGCTCACTGCAAGCTCTGCCTCCCGGGTTCAAGCCATTCTCCTGCCTCAGCCTCCCGAGTAGCTGGGACTACAGGTGCCCGCCACCTCGCCCGGCTAGTGTTTTGTATTTTTTTTTTAGTAGAGATGAGGTTTCACCGTGTTAGCCAGGATGGTCTCGATCTCCTGACCTCGTGATCCGCCCGTCTCGGCCTCCCAAAGTGCTGGGATTACAGGCTTGAGCCACCGCGCCCGGCTAAAATTTCTTTATTGTATATAATGTGAGGTAGCAAATTCCATTATTTCCCAATATTTATATCCAATATATAAATTACAATATTTATGTTCAATTAACAGTTTTATTTATTGAAAGATTTTTTTCCACTGCTCAGAAATGCTAACTGTAATATTAAAAAAGGATTCATTAGTGTGTAGGTTCTCTATTCTGTTTATTTTTCTACCCATGTGCCAATATCACACTGTCTTAACTGCTATGAATTAATACTAAGTCTTAATACATAGTAGAGCTTGTTGTCCTTTTCCAAGATTTTCTAAACAAATTCTTGGCTCTGTTCATTTCCATATAAATTTAGAATCAGTTCGTGCATCACTGCTCCCACCCCAAAATCTGTTTGATATGCATTTCTAGATCAATTAGGGAAAATCTAACATCATTACAATATTGAATCATCCAACCCATAAACATGACATATACTTCCACTTATTTAGATGATCTTTAATTTTCTTCATAACATCTCATAGCTTTCTAACTAGAAGTCTTACAAAAGTTTTACAAGATGTATTCTTTGGAATTTGATAATTTTTTTATGTTATAGTAAATTGCATCATTAAATAATCTAATTTCCCATCTCTTTGTTTCTTATACTCACAAATCAATTTATTTTTCTTTACTAAGTTTGTTTCCAGAAAACTCAACAAATTCATTTATTTGATCTAGGTTTTCTATAGCTTCTTTGAATTTTCTACATGCCTGCCCAAACAATATTTTCATGAATAGTGGCATTTTTTCTGTGCTAAACATTTTTTTTTTCACATCAATCATTTTTCTTGTAGAACTAAGCAGGTATGAATCACAAGCATGAGGTGAATAAAATTGTTGATACTGAGTATTCTTATCTTGTACCCACTCTCAGAGGGAATAATTTTAGTATTTTTCTCTAAATCATGATGTTAGCTTTCAGTTTTGTTTAGACAGCCAGTAATCAGTAAAGCAAGATGCTTTCTATGCCCAGTTTTCTAATACGCTTTTGAAATTTGGAGTTTCTAAAACATAAGTGGATACTGATATTTTAATTAAACTTTTTAGTTTTAGATAATTATAAGTTCACATGGAATTATAAGAAATAATACAGATTGTTTCTTCTTGGAAGTCAAAAAAGTACAATAAATGAAAATAAATAAAAATCGGAAATAATACAGAAACATCTCATATCCCTTTATGCAGTTTTCCTAATGGTAACCTCTTGAAAATTTGTAACAACGTGTCACAACCAGGATATTGATATCGATAGTCAAGACACAGAACATTTCACTGACCACAAGGATCCCTTATGTTACCTTATGAAGCCATACCTTTCTCCCTCCACAATTCCTGGCACCCACAAATCTGTTCTTTATACCGACAATTTTGTCACTTAAATAATATTATACAGATGGAATCATACAGTCTGTAACCAATGAAGATTGGCATGTTTCAATTAGAATAATTTGAAGAAGATGCACACACTTTATTGCCTGTATCAGTGATACTCCACTGCTTTTTTATTATCGAACAGTATTCCATGATATGGTTGTATCACAATTTGCATAACCATTCACTGACTGAAAAATATTTGCTATGTGTACAATTTTTTGCTATTATGAATGAAGCCGAGATAAACAACATGAAAACATTACTTTCTTTGTGTTCATATGTGAACATGTCTTCATTTCTTTGAAATAAATGCTCAGGAGTGCAATTGCTATTTTGTATGATACATATAGAATGCAATTGTTGCTCTGTATGATGCATGCATGATTAGTTTTCTTTAAATTATTGTAAGAAACTGCCAAACTGTTCTTCAGAGTGGTTGTAACATTCTATGTATCCATCAGCAATGTGTGCATGACCCAATTTTTATACATTCTTACCAGCATTAGGTAATGCCACTACATTTTTTATTTTAGCCATTCTGATAGGTATGTAGTGATACCTTATTGTGATTTTAATTTTCACTTATTTAAGGCTAATAATGTTGAACATGTTTTCATGTGCTTATTTGCCATCTATATATAATATTTGGTGAAAATTGTCCTCGTCTTTTGATCACTTTGTAATTCGATTGCCTATTTGTTTGCTTTTACTGTTGAGTTTTGAGAGTTATTTATATATGTTAAATACTAGTTTTTTGTCAAATATGTGATTTGCAAACATTTTCTTTTTTTATGTTATATATATATTTTTTAATTGTTATTATACTTTAAGTTCTAGGGTATATCTGCATAACATGCAGGTTGCAGTATAACATGCCCCCAGTTTGTGGGCTTGACATTAGTGTATACTTGCTGCCATGTTGGTTCTGGTTTTGGTGCTGCACCCATCGACACTGCGTCAGCACCCAATCAACTCGATCATTTACACTCAGCGTATGAAGCTCCCAATGGCAATCGCTCCTTCCCCCTGCCGCCTCTCTCCTTCCCTGTGATACGCTCGGATGCGTAAGTCTTGTGCTGCATGTTCCTCTCCGTTCCTGAGGTCACACAACGGATTTCAGTGTTAAGTTCGCCCTATCGAGTGCCGATATCATCGCTCGTCTGATGTGGCTTTTCTGTTCTTGCGACAGTTTTTCGCTGCAGAATGATGCGTTGATCCAAGCCGCCAGTCCAATGTCCCTACAAAGGAGCTAAATACTAAACTCATCCTTTTTATGGCTGCGGACCAGCTGCTTATGTATCTCTCCGCATGTAGCGTATATGTGCCCCACATTTTCGTTAATCCTCGGCGCGAGGGCCGCTCCTCGCTCGACTGGGATGCCAGAGGGCAGTATGCTTGGGTTGTTTTAGATGACCTGTGCCAAGCTTCGTTTGTACTGCTGTGCTCGCTAGCTGCGTGCAACGGTAACGGAGCAGTATGCTGCTGCATTGTGTCGCGTGGCGCGCGCATGCGTGTGGGTGGGTGTGTGATGATCGAGCTCACGTCGCAGTGGGCTTTTATAATCCATAGTGTGCGGTGTAGTTTGAGATACCCAGTAATGGGATGGCTGGTCATATGCGTGAGCGTGTCTATTCTAGATCTTTTGAGAATCACCATACTCGTGTCTCTTCACATACTGCGTTTGAAGGCGTAGGATTTACGAATTTCCCGCGCAACAGTGTAGAGATAGTAGTGTGCGCGTATTTCTCACACATCCTCTGCCAGCACGCGTTCTTGTTTGCGCTGAGCGTTTGTGAGATGATTGCCCTATGTGTAACTCGGCTGTGACGCATGGTTTTCGTACGATTTAGTGTTCTTGATTGGAACTATTCGTGTCATGATAGAAACTGAGTGATGTGCATGCGAGTGTTTTTTTCGATGTGCTTTCTGTTGGGCGTGAGAACTGTGCGTTGTGTGAGTGTGCGCGAGATATAGTTGAGGACACTGCTCTGTATCCATGAGATCGCGTTATTTGCCCACTGTTGATGAGGTTGGCTCTCTGTTGTTTGTTGTCGTGTGCGTAGAGTTGTGTGATCGAGCAGCAGTTGAGGTGCTCGTTGTGAGGTTCGATATGAGCCACATTTGTCAGAATGAGTAGAATTGCAAAATTTCTTCTCCACTTTCTGCGTGAGTTGCCTGCCGTCACTTTCGGATGGTAGTGTGTGCTGTGTTGCTGCGTGCAGCAGCTTCATATCAGTTTAATTAGATCCCGAGTGTGTGTCAGAAGTGGTGCTTTTTGCGCAGTTGCTTTTTTGGGTTGCGTGATTCTAGACTATGATCATTGTGCCAAGTGCCCACACCCCCGTCCTGTCGCCTGAGGATGGCTACGGGTGTACTAGGCTTTTCTTCTAGTTGTTTATTTATCCCACCCTGGTGAATCATAGTCTAACATATTAAGTCCACTACATAGCATGCTGAGATTCTGGTGTGTGGGCGTGATAACGGCGCGTCTCCGCGCGCGCTCCCGTGTTCGTGTGCTGTACTTAGATGCGTAGCAAGGTATCTGTGTGTGGCCAGCACATGTGATGTGAAGCTAGGGAATGCGCGTGTGCCCCATTTCTTGTTGTTTCTCAGTGTTGTGCAATATCAGTGCCTTCACGCAATGGCGTGCTGAGTCTAGAAGTGGTGGTATTATTTGCTGAGACTCTGGCGAGATGTCTGTTCCAGTGTGTGCGCGTGCGATACTATCCTGTTTTGGGTACCAGCTTACCATGCTGCTTTTGGTACTGCTAGCCTTGCCGTGAAGTATAGCTCTTGAAGTCAGTAGCGCAGTGCGCGGCATGGCTCGCAGCTTTGTTTGTTCGACTTACTGCGAGAGATCGTGCACTCCTCGCGCATGTGGCTCTTTTCTTTGGCCGATCGTTTTCGCGAGTATGAACGTTGTAAATGCCCGTTTTTACTCCCACACTTCTGGGCACGCCTCTCCAAAGGCTAGCTGATGCCGGCTGGCAACGGTTGATCATGAGCTAATTGCTCTGTGCGGCACGTGATGTGCCAGTCTTTTCGTGGCCCTACATTGATTCTCTCCTAGTGTCTCTCTCCGTGAGCCAATGCGTATGCTCGTCCATTTGGTTTGTGTCCTCTTACTATTTCACTGAGCCAGTCCGCGTTTGTAGTTCTTCCTTGAAGAGCCCGTCCCTTTCTCTCGCGCCCCTCCCTTGATGTTTTAAGTTGGATTCCGTCAGAGATCGCATTTGTATTTGCTTTTGAAGCCCAATGTGAATGGAACGCGCAGTTCATTCGCTGATTTGGCTTTCTGTTTGTCTGCGTCTTCACCCTTGTGTTGTGATGAAGAATGCCTTGTTGATTTTGCACATGGGTAATTTTTGCGAGCTATACACATGAGACTTTGCTGATATAGTGCATTACTCAAGGAGACACTGGTAAGGAGGAGTGTCTGCGGTTCTCCGAGTGGAGCACTCGATGGCTCTTTCCTAGGAGAGGATAGCTACACTCTGATCGTCTGCCCCGCGCGCCCAGAGCTCTCTTTGAAGCGTTCCGCTGGTTTTTCCTAACTGACATACCCAGCGTAGATTTCTTTTCTCGTTGCGCGCTGACTTGCCCTAGCCAGAACTTTCTAACGCGCGATGTTGAATAGAGTGTTGGTGAGAGTAAGACACTCTCCCTGCTCTGTTGCTGCCCGCGTTTTCAAAGAATTTTTCCAGTTTTTGCCCCATTCAGTTATGATATTGGCTGTGGGTTTGTCATAAATAGCTCTTAGTATTTTGCAGATATGTTCCATCATAACCGATTTATTGAGCGTTTTTAGCATGAAGGGCTGTTGAATTTTGTCAAAGCGCTTTTCTGCCCATCTATTGAAGCGAATAATCAATTTTGCTCGCGTTTTATTTGTTCTTTGGCTTCGCGTTTATATGCCTGGATTTTTACGTTAATTGATTTTGCATATGTTGAACCAGCGTGTGCCATCCCAGACGGCATGAAGGCCCACTTGATCATGGTGGATAGCCTTTTGATTTGCTGCTGGAGCTCCGGCTTGTCATTTGCAAACATGTTGCGTGAGCTGTTCTAGCTGTCTATTTCCTGCATGTTAATGGAGTCTTTCATAGCGCGAGCAAAAAAATGCTCTGATAGCTCTCTCCATTTTGGTTGAAGTTTCTCTCTTTTTTCATTAGTCTTGCTCTACGATAGTGTCATCTTAGAAATTTCAATTCTAAGAGTTTTTGATTCTGAAGCATTTTCTCATTTTTTTCTAAAACTTGTAGTTTTTAAATCGTATATTCAATTCTGTGTTTCATTTAGGTTAATTCTGGAAAGACATGAGATGAGCTCTAGATTATTTGTTTTGCCAATGGGGGTTTAGTTGGTCCCACACCACTGGTTAAAAATGCCTATTTTTTCCTCCACCAAATTGCTTTTGTGCCTTTGTCAAAATTTAGTCAGTCACATTTTTGTGGGTTTTATTCTGGATTCTCTGTTCTGTTCTATTTTTCTATGTGTCTGTAACCCTTGCCTACATCACATTGGTTTGATTATTGTAACTGTATGATAACTCCTGAAATCAGGTAGACTAATTCTTCCCATTTTATTTTTCTTTTTCAAAATTCCTATTCCTTTCTGTTCATTATATTGTGGATTTAATATTCTATTCCAAATCCTTTCCTTTTTCGTAAAATATTTTAATTAATTGTGCTATAGATACAAAAAATGTTCTGCAATTCTGATAAGAATTTTGTTAAATCATGACATAAATTTGTACAGAATCAACATCTTTATTATACTGGGTCTTCCAATCTATAAAAATAATATGTATTTAAATATTTGATTTCTTTCATTAGTATTGTATAATTTTTAGCATACAAATTATGTATGTGTTTTGTTCAATATACACATATGTATTTAATTTTTGAGCAAGTGTAAATTTGGGTAATAATCTCAAAAGACACTATCCTCAATGCCATAATCCCAAAAGTTGAAATCCTGAAAGATGAAAATGCCCAAATCTATATCCCAAAAGTCTAAAATCCCTAACATCTAAAATCCTGGTAATTACAGTATGGGATAACTGTATCATGTTATCTGAAACTATTACTTTGTAATTGTCTTTATTTGGACATTAAGTATGGTTTTAGGAAATGTGTATGGGTGTCAAGATGATAAGGAGTGGATTTTTGTACTTAATTTTAGGTGTCAGCTTGACTGGATTAAGGAATATCTAGAAGCCTGGTAAAGCATTATTTTGGGTATGTATGTGGGGGTGTTTGCAGAGATCACTGGGTGAGTCTGAGTGGACTAGCTGGGAAAGATTTGCCATCAATGTTGGCAGCACCATCCAATTGGCTGGGGGCCTGCAGAAAACAAATGCAGAAGGTGAATTGATCTTTCTCTGAGAGCTGAGACAGACTTTTCCTCTGCTGGTTTGGACTTCAGAACTCCAGGCTCACCAGCCTTTGTACTCCAGGTCTTAAACCAGCAGCTCCTCAAGTCTTGAGGCTTTGATTTCAGACTAGGAGTTACAGCACTGGCTTTCTTGGTACTCAATGTAAAAAGGTTAAACCTTCCACTATCAATGAAGAGAAGTCCTTTGTGTACATCTGCATTTGTGAAATATAAAATTTCTTGAGATCTCAGCTCTTCAGACATACATAGTGGTGACCTATCATGGATTCTAGTCCATCTAGCCAGTATTAGGGTGTTCATGACAGTGCTTCAGCGGACTGTAATTATAAAGCTACATGCACACAATGAACAACTTTTGTGATATGTGTTTATACATGTCACTTTTTGACCTATTTCCTTATGAATATAGTTTATCTTCTCATAACTGTTATATTCCTGAGACTGTCATTAATGTACCTGAGTGTTTATGTTTATAAAAATATGTATGTTATTATTGCTTATTTTATTGCTTAAAGAGGCCTATGAAGTATTCTGTCATATTTTATATTTTCTCCAAAGAATTCTCTTAAAATATGACTAAATATATTTTAACATTTTAGGTTTTTTTTTTCCAGAATTATATTTCTGGACTTTTGATCTTCCAGTATTTCAACATTCGAGATTATGGCATTTTGGATTGTGTCTTTTGGAATGATGATTGGCTCCTGGTTTTACAGTTTACATAGCAGGAACAATAGAAAAAATTTCATCGATTTTATCTTCCCAGAAATAACAGTCTTAGTATAAATCAGACCTTTGTCACTAGACATTCTCATAGTTTCTTGATGGGAATCAGAGGTACATTGGAATCCTCTCCGGGGGTCCATCAGATGAGGATGAAGAGTCATTAAGACTCTGAGACTCATACAATTGCCTTGATCATAAAAGTTCTTTTTATTTCTGTGAAGAAATAATACGTATTTAAGCTCATTCTATCATATAAAACCTCTGGAAGACAAGTATTGCAGAGGTCATGGTCTTAGGATCATAAAGTCATTTTTCAAGGGTATGTTGAGGGGTAAAAAAGGTAGACCAAGAGATGCCAGGTGCTGGGGAGGAAGAATATCTTCTTCTTTTCCTCTTCCCCTTCATCCCCAAACAATAATTAAGTGAGGCAGAACCAAAGAACTGGAGACATTCAGCATAAGTGACCGTGACCTAGTCCTGTTGCTCATATCTATTTAGCAGAAGAAAGCCAGAGAATTAGGTTTCCAATGGAACCTTCTATTCTCTCAGGTTGAAAGAAAAAGATTAAATGTTTCCAACATACGAGATACACCCTGAAGCACTTTCTGTAGGTAATGACTTTGGGGAAGAGCAGTGATTTGGCTGTTCCTTCTGCACACTCTTGCCAGGGCTCCATGTCCCCTCATCAGAATATGAGTATTATTCCTTGTCAGGTACATCTCCATCTGCTTGTCCTTGATCTGTGAAGTCACTGTTTAAAATGGCATCTTCCAGTAGTGGTCCTCTGTACCTGCAAATCTCTAGGCAGGGTTCTGTGTTTCCACAGGACATACCCCTGCTTTCCCCTCCTCATTGGGTTTTCCGTTCTTGGCAAGACCTCCTACAGAGGAGTCCAGGAGCACAGGCATTCTGACAAGCATGCTAGTCACTGCAGAATCTGCCTGTGAACACCACAGGAAGTGTGTGATTGGCCACATTGGGCAGACTTTCCAGAGCAGTGACATTGGGAATCTCTGGGAGGTATCAGAGAGATGCTGATTGGTATCAACTACCCTATTACCTACCTAGTGGTTGTGGGGTAGTTGATACCAACCAGCATCCCTCTGATGCTAGGGAGATTCCATCTGTATAAATAGATGCTAGTGGGGTAGTTGATTTCTGGGGGAAAGATTTCAATTTCTGTGTAATCTGGAGGCTCCTATTTCTCAGAGACCTATTCTCAGAGACTTAAGTAAACTGTACTGAATTATCAATATTGCAGGATGAGAAAAAAATGCATGACCTGCCTTATAATTTCTATGAATGTTTAGGGCTTATGTTCTTGGGGCATCCTGTCTTCAGCTTTTACTTCTATGATAGGAAAGGTTGTTCTTTACCCTAAGTCATCCCACAAACTCAGTTCAGCCAGTTTTACAAGACTTTTTCACAGCCAGCAAACATTTCGACAAACTTTTACGACATTTCATTGAATGTTTAGGCTCAAAGGAAGGGTTACATCAGATCTCATTTAACTTCTTTTCTCTTTTCCTGGCAGAGCTCTCCTTGTCTTCCCCCTTCCAAACTCTGTTTTCAATCCATGACTTGAAGAACTGACCTTAGCTTAACATCAGTTCCTCTGCGTGTTCTCTGACATCTCCCTAAATAAGCATCCTTCAAAATACTTCTAATGTAGCACTCATTAAAACATAGTGCAATTGCTTTTGTATGTATTCCCACAAGATTATAAATTCAATATGGGTGGAAACCACCTGCCCGTTCAACTGTGTAGACTGTATTGCCCTCTGAGTGTGCAGCACCTATTACATACTCAAAAATATATTGAATCCTTTATAGATCAATATATTGATACATACATTATATTTGTATCAATGCTGATTCATCCATGATTTAACATTTTGGTCAAGAAAAAGTGTCCAGCACAGTACTTTGCAAGATACTTCTGTTCTGTACACACACACACATATACGTACCTACAATTGAGATGATTTATTTAAGTAATCCTTTGAGAAAGATCTTATAAATAGATTCTATGAGACTTTGTACTATTTATTGCCTTTAAAAAATTTGGGTCAGTGATTAATATCTTGGAAGTGTATAATAGCTTGTAGTTATAGAAAAATAGCTTCATTATAATAGCAATTACATATTTCAGATTATGAGGCAAACCATGTAAGTAGTATTCAATCATCTTAAGATATGTGAAAGTCATTTAATGAAAATTTACCATTACATTTCTGTTTCTGATATTTTTTCTTAGTTATATATTTTGGTGGTCTTATATTATCCTAGCTTTATATTTGCAACTAAAGTATTTTAAAATTCTTTAAATGAATATGTTTATTCCGAAAAAAATATATTAGTTGCTTTGGGAAAATTATCCAGAACACCTTACACTTTTAATTAATCAAAACTTTATATTTCTGGTTTTATTGCAAACATATCTTGCCAAAATGTTTATGATTTGCTTGGGAAAACATTTGCACATGGGTAAATATAAATAGCACAAATAATTGTGTTTTAATTTAGTTTCATGGCTAATTTGAAGCAGTGCTAAATAAAACTCACAACATAATATTCCTTGAGTTTGAATTTTGCTTTCTTTTTTCAAAAGCACTATCTTATGTGCTACTTTTGTTGATCCTTATAGAACTCCCATGCATTGACTAGTGTTTACTATTATCGCCATCTTAAAAATCAGGTTTCATGGCTTACCAATAACAGATATTTAGTCATAGATTTGAGGCTTCAATACAGGACTTTAGTGATTTCTTCTTAACGCAATTCTGCTGAAGAGGGACAGTGGAGAAGATATATCCTGAGAAGAAATGATCTCAAATTAAACATTAGTACTTTGAGATACATTTTAAGGTAGTAGTGCCTCCAAGAATGCAGTCCCAGTGTGCTTTTCTGCGCAAATGATATAGCAGGCAGCTGCTACCATTTCTGCCTGATAAAGCTTTGTATACATTTGGCCTCATGCTTGGGAAGATAAATGAGTTCACTTCAGGATTGGGTCTATAGGAAGATGATTGAAATTCAGGGAAGTGTTTATATGCATTCAAGAGAGTATTTCTGACAGTGTATTTCTGCATGGGTGGTCTCAAAGGGAGTGAATGAATGGAAACAGAAAGATTGTTTATGGGGAGGAAATGAAAAGGATTAGTTTCTATGGAGGCCAGGCAGGTGACCTAGATTCCCCACAATGAAATGTGTACTCTGATAGATACTTTATAAAAGAGAGAAAAAAAAAAACCTTGGATAAAAGGTCTGTCTTTAGTTTCGAGCCAATTCTCATCAAGTCCCTTTGAAGGAGTTTTCTGATCCCAAGAGAAGCTTTTATTTGATATACGTTTCATGTGCTGGGCTTATCTAGAGCTCAAATAATCACACAGAGGAGTTCTCGCCTAGATTACTCAGCGTGCCCCTGGCCTCAGCAGGCTCTTCTTTGGGGCTTTGAGTTTAAATAAACAAACACAAAATCTGAAAGATTCACTTATAATCCTTGGGTCACAGAGTCCTTTTCAGAGTAACTATTCTTATTTCCCTATGAAATTGAAAAACAACCCCATGCATCTTCAAATAAATTGCAAGTGATTCCACAAGATTTCTCTTTTGTGAGAGGAAGATCAGTGAATGTACAAAGAGCAATGGAATAGAAAATAGAAAAATTGTATGGTTGGCCATATGCTGAATACATTTAGAATGGCTGAGAGTTGCTAAAATCATACTAGATGGAGCACCCTGCAAGTCATACTTTCCACAACTTCTGCCTTCTGGAGCACAGTCATAAGAAATGAATTTCCTTGAAGTGGGATTTATGCTCTTATACAGTTTGTGATTTTAACATCTCATTGTATATGTGTGTTTATATGTATGTCTCCCACCATGATTTTACAAACCCCTTGAGAGTAGAGACCATGATTGTAAGTGCCCATGTGTGTTTTTGTGTGTCTTCATATCTCCCGTAGCTAGCAATAATCTGATTTGTGAGAGTTACTCAGCATTATGCATTGGAAAAATGCCTCCTGTGGTTGATCATTACTACTTTCTACAACAACGGTTTCTGAAAATAATTCATTTGTTTACTTGTGGCTCACAATCAATAGTATGAATAATTATTGAGTTGTGCCAAAATCCGATGATGTTCTAAAAGCTTTTAGCAGTGATTCAGTTTGCTCTTTGCTTATGATATAAATGCTACATAAAACAAAATGTAGATTGCAGCCAGACTCTTAAGAGTTTGTGACTTCCAGTTTCAGGAGGTCCAGCTGTGTTTTACAGATAATGTGTACAACTGTGTTTTACAGAAGTATAGATATTTAACAGGCTATGTATAATAAGATTGGCATGAATAAGACCATCAATGAATACAATGAAAGAAGAGCCTTAGAGCTTTATCCAGAGCTTCAGGCCCAGATAACTGTTTCTTTATTGTCTTCACTTGAATGAGCCACAGGCAAGGCAAAGTCAACATTTCTAAAATTAAACGTGTGGTTATCCTTCTGCCTCCCCTTTCAGGAAATGTCATACCCATCTGCCCAACTTCAAATGCAAGAAATCTGAGAGCTTCTCTTCTACCTTCCTCCTTCTTGTTTTCTCATCTGATTAGTCACTAAGTGCTATAGTTTCTACCTTCTAAACATCTTGCAAATCTGTCAACTTTCCTCCAACCCTAATGCCATTATCTTACAATTATTTCTCACCTGGATTACTACATATCTACATAATCTTCTTTCTGTGCCTCTAGTCTTCCGCCTTGCAATTCACTCACCACACTTCAGACAGAGTGAGCATTCTAAAATGCACATTTGAAGATGGCATTATAATGAACTCCACATTTCTTAATAATACTGAACATATTTACCCTTTATTAGTTTTTTTTAAATGCAAGACATTCTTGTATTTATTACATACCAAATATAAGGTGACTTCCTCACTATATCATTTAATCCTTCAAACAACTCCATGACCCAAATACAAATAATTGTACCTTTACAAATGAGACATCTACATTTTAGAGATGTCAAGTGATTTTCCTAAAATCTGACAGCTAGTAATTCTGGAACCAGGGTTTAAACCCAGGCAGTCTGACTTCAGATACCTAATTCAAATACATGACTCTTTTAAATATATTCATAAGTTAATCTGATTTATCTCTTACATTTCATCAACATTTCTTCTCTAAACTCTAGGATTTAGCCACACTGAAATTAAGTTTTTATTGTTGTTGTTCAGCAATACTCTTTTCAACATTTGGGATTCTGGTCTGTTTTTTTTTTCTCTCTCTCTCTCTTGCTTCACTTTCTCTTAACTCCTCCTACTCAATTTAGGTGCTCCTTCTCCCAGGAAGCATTTCTTTATCTTTCAAGTATAAGTAGGAAGTAATATTCAAATCATACAAAGTATCTTTTCCAATCACAATAGGATAAAGCTAGAAATCAACAATTGAAAGAAAACTGAAAGATTTGCAATATGTGGAAATTAAGCAACCAATTCTCAAACTACGAATGAGTTCAATAAGAAATCTCAAGAGAAATTAGAAAATATTCAGAAATGCATGAAAATGAAAACACAGCATTCTAAAACTGATGGGATGTAGCAAAAGCAGTGCTAAAATGGAAATGTCTAGCTGTAGATGCTTACGTTAAAATAGCAGAAAGATCTTGAATTGGAGTACATGATGTCAGCAAGATGGCAGAATAGGAGATCTCCCGCTCATATTCCCCCATAGCAACAATAATTTGACAGCCATTCGCAAATGACTTTGTGGAAACATGGTGGGAGCTTGGGGATCTAGGTAGGAAGTTGTGAAACTCTAGTGGAGCCCCAGACCAAGGATGAAGATTTTGAGAAGGCAGGCCAAAATCCAGGTGGCAGGCTCACTTACTGTCTTCCCAATTATAGACCCAAAGAAAGCCTCATCTCCCTGTGGACTCAGCTATATTTAAATTTGGCCTTAACCTTGCCATCATCACTATCTGCTCAGGGTCCTCTCTGTCTTGAGTAACAGGCCCACTGACCTTGGTCCTGGCTGTGTACTATAAAGCAGCCCATGACCTGGATCCCACACTCTCAGCTATGGTTTGTTCATCCATATGCAAAACTCCTCAACAACATACTAGCAAACTAAATCCAGCAGCACATCAAAAAGCGGATCCATCATGATCAAGTAGGCTTCATCCCTGGGATGCAAGTTTGGTTCAACGTATACAAATCAGTAAGTGTGATTCATTGTATAAATAGAACTAAAAACAAAACCCACATGGTTATTTATCTCAATAGATGTGGAAAAGACTTTTGATAAAATTCTACATCCCTTTATGTCATCATCACTAATCAGTAGAGGAATGCAAATAAAAAACCCAATGAGATACCATCTCATACCAGTCAGAGTGGCCATTACTTAAAAGTCAAAAAAAAAAAAAAAAAAAAATAGCAGATGCCAGTGAGGTTGCAGATAAAAGGGAATGCTTATACACTGCTGCTGAGAGTGAAAATTAGTCCAGCCATTGTGGAAAGTGGTGTGCTAATTTCTCAAATAACTAAAAACAAAATTACTGTTTAACCCAGCATTAACTCTATAGATTCCTTTGGCAGGTGTGAACATTTTAACAGTCTTTCAGTCCATAAATATCAAATGTCTTTCAACTTTTTGTGCCTTCTTTAATTTCTCTCAGCAACATTTTACCATTTTCAATGTAGAAGTTTTCACATCCTTTGTTAATTCTAAGTATTTAATTAATTTTGATGCCATTATAAATGAAATTGATTTCTTAATTGTCTTTTCATATTATTATTAGTCAATAGAAACATATCTTATTTTTGCTTGTTGACTTTATATTCTACAACTTTGCTGAATTCATTTAGGGTTTGCATGTATGTAATCTTTAGGGTTCTACATATGAGATCATGTTGTCTGTGAACAGAGATAATTTTACTCCTTTTCCAATTGGGGTGATTTTACTTTTTCTTCTTGCCTAATTGCTCTGGCTATGACTTCTAGGACTATGTTAAACAAAGGAGGTGAGAGCAGGGAATCTTGTCTTACTCCTGATCTTCTAACAAAAGCATCCAGGCCTTTACCATTAAGATGATTGGATGCTATTTTGCCCTGCATTGTTAGGAAATAACTAATAACATTTGTTCCATGTTTTTCTCTAGGTAACACCACTAGGGCACCGCAGATCATAAAATTTTCCTGATGAAAGAGAAATCTATTTGGTTTCACCATAAGCAAAAACACTTTCTCCCATAATTTTCCCGATTTACATCATTTTCAATCTGTATATGTTATTTGAGTAATATTTCTGATTATCTTACTTAGTAACTTACTTAGAAATTTTCTATATGAAATCTAAAATTAGTAATGCCTTTTCTGTCACATTTAAATGTGAATGTTGTCTTGTGTTTTTCAGAAGATGCTTATAAGACCCAGGTCAGGATTGACAATGAGCCAGCTTATTTGGACATCTTGGACACTGCTGGCCAGGTAGGTGATGTTCTTAAACCTCTCTGATCTCTGAGTTTATTTTATGCTTCAGCTTCAAATATATTTACCACAAAGGAGAAGATGACTTTATTCAAGCAGAAGAAGTATAAATTTGTGATAAGAGTCAGGAATTAAATTTAAAAATAATCAACATTAAATGTGACCCATTACTCATTACCAACCAGAACATTTCCAAATTCCTTCAATTTTCTGAAAATAAAAGAGCCCATGTAGGTGTTATATTGCCAATGAAATTATAAAATTTAAAAATACTTGATTATTTTTCCTCAGGTTTACACAAAACTCTGACATAGATCCTGATGTGATAATAATTTCTATCAGAGAATTTTAGTGAATATAAAGGAAGATCTGCTTAGCAGATGTGCTCATGGAACTAAGGCTAAGGAGCCTGATGGAATAAGGTACATAACCAAGATTTAGTATGGTCTAATACGTTAGTTTGCCAACCTGTAGGGAAGAAGAAAATGAAGGAGGAAGAGGAGAAAGAAAAATAATTTTTTGTGGTATAAAAATAGAACTAAAATACGACATCACAATTAGAAGTAAGTTGTGAGGAAAGGTATAAGATTTAAAACATCTCCAAGTCCTAGATATATTTTGAAGAAGCATGGATATTTTATTTAACTTCATACTTTCAAAATGATTGTGTTAAAAATATGAACTCATATATTAAGTGCTAGACATAAACCATATAATTTGATACAAGCACAGGAAAAAGAGAAGAAAAAATAAAAAGTTGTGAATACAATATAAGACAAAAAAGAAAGAATCAAAAGTTAACAAGGAAGTATAATAGATACATGTCAAAACATCAGAAATCAAAATAAAAAATCTCTCCTAAAATAGGCAAATATCGTATCATATTGAACAAAAGAATAAAACTAACCTATATTTGAGTTAAAAGAGACATAAGTGTACAGAAAGATGAAAAATCAAATAAGGAATTAAAAAGGTAGGCAAAAGTAGCCAAAGTCAAAGCAAGTATAAATGTATTAATATAAGGCAAATAGATGTTATGCAAAAGTATTATTAAAGTGTAGAAGTGTCAGTTTGTAAAAAAATCTTCACAATATTCTAAAATTCTAATCTGTAATATTTAAGGCAAATGAAGAGAACTGTAAATCATTTACAAATTCAAAATTTTATATAGTAGAAAGTTTTAATGCACCTCTGTTGGTGTTAGATTAAAAAGCTGTGTAGTTGTAGATTTGTAAACACATTTAACTTAAACAGAATGCTGCAGTCAATACAAAAGTAAACATTGTTTCACATACACATCCTGTTTATAACTTTTTATTGATTTCAGATCAAAATGTAAATAATGTAGTCTGTAAAACATTGATTATTTGATGTATATAGAATTTTTGGTTGTGGCTTAGAATGTGGTAAATTTTTATAAAATATTTAAGCAAGTCATTACCTCTTATGGGGGAAAGGCGAAAAGTTAAGAAAGGGGGGAAATACAAAGTAGATTTTATCTATACATGTAATGATTCATGCTCTATTAGAGTTCTGATTAAATATAGGAAATTATTAAGTTGAAGACCTACATCATGTATACACAAATCTTCATTATATTATTTCCCTTTGTACTTAAAGATTTTCATTATTTTAAAACATTGTATTTTTTCATCACTTTATGTTACTAGTTTTAAAATATCTGCATAATTGGAATATTGATAGTGTACAAGCAACAAGAAATAGGTGATATCTTTCTATATTTATGAGTTATTTGAAGATTATTTGAAATCTATGTATTAACAGATGCATTTGCTTCTAGAAACATTTGGACAATGGACTTAGGAGTTAGAACTGTTGAAGCTACTGGGAATACATAGAATGGAAAAATTATTTCAATTTTTTGAAAGGGCTGTCTTATCTAAGAGGAAGTGTACTTGTTTTTAAGTGGAAACTAGAGATCTAATTGGAAGAACACTGAGTAGGTTAAATTTTACTCATGATAATAGAGGGTTGGTAGCAACTAAAATGCTCAAATATAAAAAATAGCTGCTCTGGGAAATAACAAAGTTGTGTTATTGGAAACACTCAACTAGAATTATGCTTTGGTAGAAAGTGAAATTTTCATTTATTGAATATTCATTCAGTCTACAGTATTTATGTAGACTTACTGGTCCCAAGTGTGGTGCCAATATAATGATGAATAGCCAATATATTTCTCCTTTCTATTAATGTAGACTTGGCTAAGTCACTGTTTAGTCCAGTGGAATGCAGGCAGATGACACAATCTGCTAGTCGTGGTCCAAGGCCTTTAGAAGCACTAAGTGTACTTGTGCTACTTCTCAAGAAAAGGGAATACTGCAGATAGCCCTTGGTCCTCAGTGATTGAGAAAACCTGTGAAAAGAACTAAACCCAACCCAAAGACAGAAAGAAAGCCCAGTCTACCTACACATGGAACAGATCTGCTACAGACACCACACAGATTTGTGAACTAGAAAAATCATGAACACTAGTTGCTTTAAGACACTAAGTTTGCGGTGGTTTGTCTTGTAGCATTATTGTGGCAATAGCTGAGCAATACAGAATATTAATAGAACATTTTTAGTTACATATGGCTGGAGATGAAGAATCTTAACTCATTGTGGGTGAAGTGTGCAAGCGATGAGAGATAAATCTGAAATTCTATGCTCTAGTAATACTGAGAAACTGGCAAACATACAATTAAAAAGATAAAGCTATTAAATGTTCATATCAATACAATTTTTTAAAAGCTAATTTCAACTGCAGCCAAACATAGTCAGGAGTACATCAGGCTAAACAGATGGTAATATGTTGTTTTTCAAACCATTATTAAATCCTTCCATTCAAGGGGTGGTCTATACAGTTGATTTAACATAATTTATATTCCCTGTAGGGAACAGGAGAGATTACTCTTGAAATACTTTTAATTATATCACCTTGTTTTCTTTTGGTACTATTAATTTTCAATGTACGTTGAAATTTACTATGCTTACAACAAATCCAGGAAGTAGATTGAAAAGCTATTATTAATGTCATCACCTAGAATTTGAGTAAAATGTTATACAAAGAAGTAAAGTGGGTGTTTTCTTGGTGGCATTATTGGAGGCCAAATCCCAATGTGTTTCATGTTTGTGCTTGTAGGAGAGAACAAGTGATATATTTTTCTTGCCCATTGCAAGTTTCATGGCGGCCACCCTATAACAAAAGACACAAACATTAAAAATAGATAAGCATAATTATTTATTTAACCAGAGCTTTACATAATGTGGGAGCTTTCCAAAATGAAGACTCAAAGACCCAGGAAAAAATGTGTATTTTTATGCTCAGCTTTGATTAAGAATGAACAGACGTGTCAAGTATGATTGAATAAAAATAAATATAACCTAATATAATATGAACCATTGGTAATGGTAATAAACCAAACCATTACCACACCATAAAGGATCAAAAATTCCTTTCGGCATTTTTGTGCAATATGCCTTTTCTCTGGGTATAGGACTGGATACCTGTCACATGAGGGTCTTCAAAAGAGCAGGGGTGATAGAAGTTCAGACAGACCTTTCTGCTTTTGAGGTTTTCCGCATTTCCAAGGTACTATATTTTGGGGTAGCATGTCCTGCAGTTCATCACACTATACACATAATCTTGCAGTGCCACAATAATCCCATGGCATCACCAGATCTCAGATTATAAAGAACTTGTACCCCAAGCATCTTTCCATCATTTAATTTTTTTAATACTTAACTCTTCCGCTACATGCTCATTAAGCCTATGATTGATGTCTTCCATTTGTTAAGAATTCTGTTTTAGGAAATAAACAAGCACAGCTTTGGAGAACTTTACTTATTAGAAAGAGTTTTTCTTGCAATGAGCTGAGAATGTCTTTATAGTTTCCATCTATTGGTTCCGGATCTATCTCCTGAAAAAAAAATTACTCATTACATACATGGAAAATGCAAGGCTCATAAAGGTAATGTGATTTATCTAAGATAGTACAGCAAATTCTTAAGTCAGCTGTGTCTACAATCCATTTACATTTCCACTCAAGCTCTTTCTTATTTCACTTTTTTATGGACTTAGTGTGTACCAAGAACTGCAATAGGTCAAGAAAATACAGAATGAAATAAAATTGAGGCTCTGTCTTCAAAATGCTTGAGGTTTGGGGAAGTGAAGATACACTAAATTAAAAATTGCAGCAAATTATGATAAGTACTATGGTAGAAGTGCACAAATTTTGATACTGGGTTATCTTTGCTATCTAAAGGATCTACATAAAAAGTTAAAGATAAGGTATTTTAAAAATAATTGTAAGTTTAGGTGAAACTGTAGTAAAATATATGTAGTAAGTTTACTTTAATTATAAATGTATTGAATAATCCTCATTCTTATTAGAAGCAATAAAAGTAATTCTCCAAATACCGTCGTGTTTTTTTTTTTTTTTTTTTTTGTCGTTGTTACTTTATTTATTTATTTATTTTGGCATGCTAACACATCCAGTCAATTCCACGACCTAGGTCTTGCCCCATACCTGGCTTTGGACTGGATTAAGTCATTCTGGAACAATGGGAAAGAGTTGTAGTTTGGTATTAGGTTTAGTCCCTAACTGACGCTGCAGTCAAAGCAAGTCCTGTAGCCAATCTCGACCTAGTTTACTCATCTGGGAAATGAAGAAATTAGACTTGATCTCTAAAGTGTCTTCCAGATATAAAGCCCTGTGATTTCTGAATTACTACTAGCCTAATTTTTATATAATTCTTCTCTGAAAGCTTAAATTGCTTTTAGCCACAAAAAAATTGTTTTTTCCTTTCTTCCCCAGTTTGTGGCTTATCTTTAAAGAGAATACTTTAGGACGTGACCCCTTCTTTAAGGAATCCTATTATTCTACAAATGATTGTGGATATTTTAAGGTCCAAAAGAACAAAACTTGGGCTAGAATTGTTCCCAAACTGGAAATAAAGTTCCAAATCAAGAGTTTCTATTAGAATGATGTTTAGGACATTTCCTCACTACTTATATTATAGAATCAATACATGTGTCCAAACTCTCCAGTCTGCTTTTACTACATTTTGATAGTTTTGATTATTTGATAGATGCTAACTAACTTACTAAGAGTCAGTGCAAGCTATGTAGCATCAAAATGAAAAGGTATGAGAAGGTAGGCTTTAAGAACATTCCCAATTTTCAAATTTATGTATTATCCTTAGGATGTGACACTGAAAAGTGGAGAGATTTTACCCTCCTTTTACTACCTCCTCCAATGTACTTCTCCTCACTGCTGCCTACCCAACACTAGACTCTAATACAGGTATGCTGTAACTATAATCTTAAAATGTGTATTCCATTCACATACCTCTTAAATCACTCCATGCTGGTATTACGTAGTCCATCTAGAAGTAAGACCCATTTTTAAAAACTCTAGAAATAAGGTTTAACCTGAAGGACTTGCCATATAGTCAGAAATATATGAGGAAAAGGTAAAAGAAAACTTGAAAAGAACATTTAAAATATAGCCAGATATTTAAGTAAAAACTGATTTCATAAGCATTTATCATTAGGAGAATCAACAAATGCCAATCCAGCTTTAACTATGAGAAGACAGAGTATGTTTACAACTATACTCACATCCCAGATTGATAGAGCTAGGCATACCCTTTGATCTTGGGGAAAATGGGCCAAGTTCATTGTGATCAATTATTTTGGCTCTGAGATGCTTGAAAACAATTCACTATTAACATTACTATAAATAGGATTACCATGAATCCTGATTTTCCCAGGACTTTCCAAGTTAGTATCTCCTGCTGTATAGCAATTAATGCTTGTTAATTCTTTTTGTGGCATTGCATTTCATTCAAAAGTGTTCCAGTTTGCATTAATTTATATAGTCATCCAAACCACAAACTAGTAGCTCTCCTCCAGTACAGTGGCTCTGTACAGTACATGGCTATAAAACCAACTGTGATTAAACATGCAAACTAGAAAAGTCAGTCACTATACTGAACAAGACCAGAAAATAGAAACCAAATAAAAATGATTTTAGTAGCCCAAGCAAATTTTTAAAAAATCCATAAAATAAAATTCATATATTGTTTATAAACTCTTTCACAACAAGGGAGTCTATCATGTTCTCATTCTGAGTCTATTTGATATTAGTGTCAGATATAACATGCTGATTACCTAGTTTTATTTTGTTTATAATTTTTAGAGCTAAAACTGGGTTTCTAGAAGCAAATATTTTAATAGTAAAATAAACTGACAACCTACAGAAAAAGATGAAATTATTTTAAAATGTAAGATAAAACTTAAAAATTATTTTATAAATATGTAAATCTGGTACAATTTGCTCTAAAGTCAAGCAGCTAGGTATAATAATAATATTAATAAATAACATGATTACATTATCAATATATTACAAATTATGATTTGGATTTTTTTGCTAAAGAAGGCACAAAGTATGAAATTTTAGAAAACAACTTTTACAAGATGACCATTTCTACAGTATGTTTTAAGGGTAAATATCTCTATTGACTCAGGAATAAAAAATTACCTAGACCATCAGCTCTGGAAGATTTACAAAAGATTTATAGAATCCAATTACAAAGTTCTTAGTATTTCCCTGTATTTAAGAGGCAACTATGTTTCCTCTTATATGTTGTCATATATATGTATATATACACATATGTATGTATATATGCGTATACATATACATATACTATGTATATATGTATACAGACATATACGTGTATACGTATATATGTATATATGTCTATATATGTCTATATATTTCTGTATGTGTCTATCTCACATTTTCAATATGATTAATTGAACATCCACAGATTTATAATAATGCTGATTGATTATTCCATTTTGATACAAAAGAAATAAAATCACGGTAGTCCTTGATTTTGGAGAACTTACACTTTGATTTTTGTACATATTAAGAAAGAATTTAGACAAAACTGAAGAAAGAAATGTCAAATTTCATTACTACATATTTTATCATATCACCTCTTTAACTTTCACAAATAGTGAATGTTTTTATCAAAATATGCTTTAAGCACCTAATTGCTCATCAGTGTGATATGTAGAACATTTAGATTTATATTTATCATTTATATTTTTAGCAAAAACTTGGCAATTTCAAGACTAAATTTGCCAAATTTAAAAACATTATACTTGGCATAAAAGAACTACATAAAATGACTACCAAGATTGACTAAAGTATACTTTTGATAGAAATAGCTGAAAAACAAAATGTTATTCAATGGTCTCATCATTTCTTAGCTTACTGGTCACCATTAATTCAAAGCATTTCCTTCAGTATTTCATTTTTGTGTTGGACAGTGACAGAACTTTGTATCCTATAATCACTGCTGGGCCACTGTGCCAACAGAAATTTCACTAAGGATAGTTCTTGGCAGAAACTCTGAAGTCGGTTTACAAAGGTTTCTACTTAATATCCATGAAAATTTCTATAATTATGAATATCAAAAATTAGAAGAAGCTTCAGGAGGTCACATATTTCAGTCTCTTCAGTTTACGAATAAAGACACTGGGACTCAGAAAAGGTTAAGTGGCTTATCCAAGGTCACATGGCTTCTGAATGCCAAAGCTGGAGTGATCCTAGCATTATGCTCATGAATCATTTCTGAAATCCTACAGTGATATGGCTGTATTACCTCTTCTAAAAGCTGTCTCTGTGAAAGTGAATACGACTGGACTGAGTGGTAGTGCTGGCTATTAATGTGTCACTTTTTAAGAATATCAGTGATATAACTAAAAGACACCTAGTTGAAAACTTTGAACAATGAATCAAATACTCAGGTTGGTAAAATCATGGGAGAATTCTGGAAAAAAAAATCAGTACAAATGTTTGTTTACCACTGTATTTTAATATTTTTGTAGTTCTTTACATCCTTTATAATATTTTGCACAAAAAGTTTTATCTTCCCTAATTCTAAACATTAGGGGTATTTTGTTTTCAGCTTCTCCTTGATTTACCCGGTCCATATATTGATCAATTGGGAAAGAATTTAGATTATATAAATGAATGACAATATTGCATTCTATTTGGTATCTATATGAATGATCAAATTAGTGAGGACATTAGCTTTAGCCCATACCGCTTGCCATAACTACAGTACAGTTGTATCATGAAGCAGAGGCACAGTTAAGAATAAGATTTAATAAAAATGAACGAAACATATAGATCATATGACCTATTTTTTTCCACATCTGACTCAAATGGGATGTGTAGCATTCGGTAAGACAAAATATTTATTGTATCTGTGATTCACTTTCTTCCCATTTTTTAAAACAAAGAGTTAAATGTTATTTAAAGGAATTTATGCTCTAACATTGTATCATGATCAAAACTGGTTTGTTCATTCATTTAACAGTGGACTATTCAGTATTGGACATGGATTATGTTCTCTGAATGTTACTAACAGCTATGACAGATTCAAACAAATTTAAACATTTTTTCCTGCCTTCATGAAATTTGCAACTTAGCCAAGATGTACCAGTTAAGAGAAAATGTCATTAATGTGTTGTTAAGGTAGCTCTCAGTTAAGTTTTAAGAATGAGAATCAACTGTTTTTGCTCAAGCAAAATGGTAACCAGAGAAAGTTAAATCAGGAGGGCTTCTCCCAAAAAACTTAATATCTCTGAAGAAGTATATTTATACATGCAACCTCCAAAATACTAGTCTATTAAAAGAAAAACACATGAATAGTGATGCCTACCATTACAAGTCTTTTAGGAATAGGACATTGTCAGTCAGGAAAAATGACGAGACACATCTCAATCATTTTAGGAGGTTTATTAGCCAAAGTTAAGGATGCACACTGAGGAGACAGGTTTATGACTTTCTCTGAAGATGATTTTTGAGGGCTCCAAATTTAAAGGGGAAAAGGCAAGATATTGAGAAGTACACAATTTTATATGAGTGGGGGTAGGAAAACATAGTCGTTCATGCCTTTGTTTGGCTCAGTAGTGAATCTGTATTTTTGCATTAGATAACAGACAAAATTGGGCAGGGGAACAATCAAATATGCATTTGTGTCAGGTGGGGATGGAGTAGTGACTGCACCTGTCAAGACAAGCTGTCAATTTACATGGCCATGGTAAAATTTTAACACAAACACTTTAGGGTAAAGATCTTGGCGCTCACTAGGAATTTCCTTGTGGGCAAAATATGAGGGAGGCATGTAGCTTTATATCTTGTAGCTGTCTTATTGAGAAATCAAAATGGGGAGGAAGGTTTGCGTGGCCCAGTTCCCAGTTTAACTTTTCCCTTTGGCTTAATGAGTTTGAGGCCCCAAGATTGATTGATTTTATTATTTATTTATTTATTTATTTATTTATTGAGATAAATAGCGACGGCGTCTTGGCCTGTCACCCAGGCTGGAGTGCAATGGCACGTTCTCGGCTCACTGCAACCTCCGCCTCCCAGGTTCAAGCAATTATCCTGCCTCACCTTCCCAAGTAGCTGGAATTACAGGTGCTCATCACCATGCCTGGCAATTTTTTTGTATCTTTAGTGGAGACGGGGTTTCACCATGTTGGCCAGGGTGGTCTCGAACTCCTGACCTCGTGATCCACCCACCTCGGCCTCCCAAAGTGCTGGGATTACAGGCATGAGTCACCGCGCAAGGCCTATTACTTTTTTTTTTTTTTTTTTTTTTTTTTTGAGACGGAGTCTTGCTCTGTTGCCCAGGCTGGAGTGCAGTGGCCCGACATCACCTCACTGCAACCTCCACCTCCTGGGTTCAAGTGATTGTCCTGCCCCAGCTTCCCCAGTAGCTGGGATTACAGGCGCCTGCCACCATGTTCAACTAATTTTTGCATTTTTTTTAGTAGAGATGGGGTTTCACCATGTTGGCCAGGCTGATTTCAAACTCCAGACCACAAGCAATCAGGCCTCCTTGGCCTCTCAAGGTGCAGGGATTAGAGGTGTGAGCCACTGTGCCCGGCCAGGATTTATTTCCCTTTCACAACATTTTGATGACAAAGCCAAAGAAAGGTATTATAAAAACTTTTCCTTCTTTTTTTCCCCATGCATATAGCAATATTATGTTGTTAAAACTTTTCTCTGTTCTTTTGGAAAGATAGTCAAAGAGTAAGAGGGATTCCTCAAGCCTTGAATGAGTTTCAGGAACCCAGTTTTCCATTTATTTTCTTCTAAATATTGTCTTGACCCTCATGGATTTCCAGATATACTGGATGTTCCCATGTCACTGTCTGTGCCTGGGGTCTCGCTAAGCTATATTGTAGGTGGTAATTATAATTATAATATAGGTGTAGCTTAATTAGGTAACTTTTTTCAATCAATTGCAGAAGAAAATGGTATATCCTGGGTTTTTCTGGTTCAAGAATATTGGTAAGCTTATTTTCTATTAAACCTATTCTTATTCCTAAGAATCTTTGAAGGCCCTGGAAAATAAGTATGTTGCATTTCATCTGAAAATCAGGAAAAAATGGTATTTGGGGAACCAAATCTCTCCATTAGGAATCGATTCTGCAATGAAGAAGCAGAGATGCTTAAATGCTTCTATTCAAGGAACGTGGATTATTCCTTGCAACATGGATAGGTAAATAGCATACTGATTTTGACTTTAATGAGCAACTGGAGACAACACTGTGACCAAAAGAGTTGGAAAATGTATTGTCCTAGAGCCTTTAAGTGCCCTCAAAAGTAAGTAAAAAATGTCTTCTGATCAATAGAATTTGACAAGGAGCCACTTTATATAGGATTGTTCCAGAGACCATTTGTTAAGTTTATTTGTATACTAGCATCCTGTGAATTCTGAGTTCTATTGAATGCAAATGATAACAATAATGACCATCTCATTCAGAGACTACTCACAGAAATAGGGGGTATCTGTTAGAACGACGGTTTGAAACTAAATGGAGTCCCTCCACTAAGCTAATAGGTATCTTTGATATCACTAAGAAATCAAAAGACATATTTTTCCTGCCGGACTCCTAAGCCAAAAATTTTGCATCCTGCTTTCTACTTTGAAGCAAAACTGTTTGACTCTCAAAGCCTGTTCAGATAAACACACTTTCATTCCCTAAACACACGTCTGTGAGTGGCTCTGGCAGTTATGTAGGATATTGCAGCTTATTATCCGAAAATGCTATTTTCTCATCTTGAATCAATTCAAGTTTCAAATGAAAGTTAAAATACAATCTTATCTAATGGGAATTGAACATGCATTTTCATCAGCAATATTTTAATGGGCTTATAAACTGATGCCCTCAAAGGATAAAAATAGTTTTAAAGCCATTTTAAATGGGTTTCCTCTTCCCATTTTTTAAATTGTTTTCTCGTTGTCCTGCTATAATACAGGAAAGCTCCATTCATAGTAAAATGCAAAGTGTTATTACTTTTATTTGCAGACGTGCAACTTTGATTTTAAAATAAAGTTGCTATCCCAGGAAATCCAAAGTTCTTTCTGGTAGAATGATTGACTATTTTGTATCAGGTAGATTTCATGTGTAAGTATGGTAGTAGTCTGCTTTCGTAGTTACCACTGCTTTCACCCTTAAACATTTCTCTCATTTATTCTCACATCTGAAATTTACAGAAAAGATGTGTTATGGAGCAATAAAAAATAGGCAAGACACAGGTGAGATAGGTGAGGTGCAGCCAAACATCATTTTCTCATTAAACTACAGAAAGTCAATAGAACCAATATATTTATAAAGACTCTACGAACTGTGCCACGTAAAATGTGTACTCTCACTCTCCTCTGAGAGAATACCACTTTGGGAGGTATTTCCACTAATTTGATGTTAGAATGCCAGATGACTCCATGTTAGTAGTTGTGGTGGTTAAAGAAAGAGTATTGCTGTTTTCATATGGCTCTGGTGAGACCATAGAAAATGTAGCCTAAATAGCAGCACACTCAGTGGCTCAAGGGATATGATTCTAAAATTTAACTATGAAGTCTACTCACTAATATGGGTCACACATCTTCACAACGGATCAATGTGATTATTTTACTACTGCACAGCTGTTCTCTTGACTTGGTCTTTGGGTGCCATGTATACTCCTACCTTGATTTTACACTCTTGTTCAGAGAAATGTGTGGTTACAAGTGAAAGCCAGTTATCAGAGGATAGTGTTAGAGTAAGCTCGGTTAAATAGCTCTAGCTGAGTCTTGATAAGAGTTCACAGTCTGAGTGTAATCCTATTCGGAATTCAGTACTCCTGTGTTAAACCTGAGTTGATGCGTCCTGCAATAAGTTGTCCAGCTTTGCTGTCCAATCTTTGTCAAAACTCTTCTTCTGGGGTAACTGGTAACAACTTTAATAGTATTTCTAATCAGATATTTATTAAACTCAGAGATGAAAGGACAATGTAGAATTTGTGTCACTTCAGAAAAAAACTGAAGTTGCTGGATGGCTTTTACAGTAGAAGATTAGGATACATATTAGCTGGGTGTATAGTGACTATAACATTTACTATTTTCAACTTTTTATTCTTTTATGTACAAACTTTGTAAACCGGAATGACTTTTAAAATAATCCCCCTCTGTTTATCACAGATATAATAGTTTTGAAATGCACCACCACATTCTTAATTTTACAAAGTAGACACTCCAAGACACAAGGGGGAACATTATAAACATAAATAATAGGCTGGGCCCAGTGCTCACACCTATAACCCCAGCACTTTGGGAGGCCAAGGCGGGCGGATCACGAGGTCAGGAGTTCGAGACCATCCTGGCTAACACGGTGAAACACTGTCTCTACTAAAAATGCAAAAAAATTAAATGGGCGTGGTGGCGGGCGCTGGTAGTTCCAGCTACTCGGGAGGCTGAGGCAGGAGAATTGAGTGAACCCGGGAGGCGGCTTGCAGTGAGCCGAGAACGCGCCATTGCACTCCAGCCTGGGCAATGGAGCGAGACTCCATCTCAAAAGAAAACCAAAAACAAACAAACAAAAACATTGGCAGGATCACAATCCTCAAAGAATTGCTTCCAAATCTTCTCAAGTTTACATGCTCTGTAGAGGTTTTGACCGTGAAAATATGTTTATAATGTTAGGTAATGTAGACTTCTGTGACAATTCCTTAATTCTCTTCTAAGATAGTGCTGAGAAAAGTAGCCCTTTATGAAGATCCTATGTCTTTAGGAATATAGCACAGAAAAGTGAAGTTTGAGCAGTGCTAAGACATTTCAATTAATCTATAGAGGTGAAATTTCTGACTATTTGTAATTGATGATACAATTTACTTTTTAAAAATGTCCTCTTTTACCTCAGTATTTGTTTGGTAGTGTACATAATCTCATTCATCTTTTCTTCGAACTTTACCTATACTAAGTTTACTTCAGTTAAGAGGTACAAACTCATGGCTTCTCCACATGCCTGGTCATCTCCCTAGTCATCATCTCAGAAATATCTCAAGTTTAGGCATATAATAAATGGGTGCATTATTTTACATATGCTATGATGTCCTTACCAGGCTGTTGATCCCCTATGGGACAGATAAGCCTCTAAGCAATGGTTCATAGTGCAATTAAATTATGAACTTTTATTAATGCTACAGTTTTATCATGTGAATTAGTCTAAATGGAGTACAGTGGCTTAAATCTGACAAATGACTGGTCCCCAGAGCCTGTTAGGAGAATAGTAACATACTAGCCTGGGCCCTCCATTCCGTTTACTTCAAAATTGAATGAAAGTCTCTTAACATGTAAATTCCAAAAAGGAGAATGATAAATGAAAATTTTCTATTAGTGAGAAAACTGTCTTTTTAAAGTTAGTATCTGTTTAGGACCTAGAATGGAAGATGTAACTGTTTAATTATAGAATTTAAGAGTAATAGTATAATACGTGTTAAACTTATTATATATACTGTAATTCCTGAACTCAGTAAATAAATTTTACTTTAATTTGTTAAAGAAGTCTTATTAAAAAAGCATTTTTGTTGTCTTAAAATGACTGTTTTAATATTGGCAGTGTCCCTACAGTTTTTAGCTCTAGCAATTAAAATGTCAAATAATAAGACTTCAAATTATTTTGTAAGCAGTTAAAATAGTTAATATAGTCGGCAAACATTTATTAGGAGCATATGATGTTTACATATGAAGTTGGACACAAGAAAGTGTAGGAACAAGGCAGAGATGGAGTCCCTTCATGAAGCGTGGTCTAGTGCAAAAGACAGATGTAAAACTAAGCTATTTTATACAATTGAAACTGTGCACAGGGAACCTGGCATAGTATGGAAGGTTAAAGGTCAATGAAGGCTTTAAGACATGATCTTGAGTTCAGGAGGCAGATAGGGGAGGAAATAAAAACTATTGCTGGTATGAAAACTGACATATGGGTACGTCTGTAGCAGGAGAGAGGATACCAAGTTTGTAAATTGAGAGATTCCTGGTACTGCTCAGACAGGGAGCATGTGGGGGACCATGTGCCAAAATAGGGCTAAGCAGGTCAGTCTAATTATACCAAGCCAGGTTAATCAGTCTGAATTTTGTTCCAGGAGTAATGAGATGTCATTGATGGAGAGTAATAAAGTGGGGTTGTCTTTTTAAATGTTCACCCTGGAATAGCATAGAGAAAGAACTGCAAGGAGACAATACATGGAGGAAGATCATTAAAAGGCCTTTACAGAATTTCAAGCAAATGGTAGTAGTCTGGCTCTGTGAATGAAGACAGGGGGGCACATTCCAGAGTCATTTCAGATGTAGAGATAGGATTTAGGGAAATATTCAGGAGTTGCACTTGGCAATATTGATGGTTTGGACATGGCCTGACATTTTAGTATTTTTCATGATCAAATTATATATTATATTTGATCATTCTTTTGCCTCTTCCCAACAGATTCCGGTCAAGCTTGTCCTCATCTCCTTATTTTGTTATTACAAACATTGTTCCCTGAATTTCAAAAGCACCCCTAGTTTATGTACCATTAGTATGAAGTGTATTATCATATTAGCTAATTCGCGGCTGCCTGAAGCTTCTATACTAATCAGAATTGATAATCATTCTTATCCCAGTACCTGGAGCCAGCTGGAAGGACATTTCTAGCTGCTGAATACATATGTAGGCACCAGAAGGGTACATATCTTTTTTTTATATAGTCAATAATTTTTTATATATTTTGTAACATAACAGATCAAGACTCTACATTTTATACAGAACAATAGATAATAATTGCTGGGATGCTAATGCAAAATTACATTTTAAAACAGAAATCTATATCTAGCAAATTTATAAACTTTGGACATTTCCAAATTGCTGATCTTGAAATAGTCTTGATAAGAAACCAATTTTTATAGACTGTTTCTTGCCTTGCAAAGGTAAGCATTCCATGGATTCCCAACCCTGTGATAGAATACCTCACTCTGTTCTTATCAGCTGTTACAGTAGGAACTCTTTTAACCAGCCTCCTCTTTAACTCACCCACCAGGTTAACCAGTGGTCCCTGCTTCCTCTCAAAATCTTAATGATCAGTGTCTCAAATTTTCTAAATCCTGGGATCAAAATTGCACTCTGCTATACCCGAACTGAAGCTCTTTCCAACATGTTTACGAAGAGTCAGTAATGTTTTCTTCCAAACCAGTTTATACCAGTTGTACATAATTTTTAAGTAAATTATTATTAATGAATGAATCACCTTCCCAAGTAGCTGATATTACAGGTGCGTGCCACCACGCCTGGCTAATTGTTGCATTTTTAGTAGAGACAGGGTTTCGCCTTGTTGACCAGGCTGGTCTTGAACTCCTGACCTCAAGTGATCCACCTGCTTTGGCTTCCCAAAGTGCTGGGATTACGGGAATTATTTAATGTACATAAATTGCATGAACTGATAAACTACTGTTAGAAGAGAGTCAACATGCAGACCAAGTTGAGTGATTTGAAATGGTATGTTAACCATGAGTCTTACCTCTCTTTCCTCCCAAATTATTGTTGCAACAGGGATTGGCAAGACAGTTTAAAATTTGTCATTTAAAAATCTATAATTCTGAATTCTTATAGATTCTAGACTCAAAACTGTGTTAAATTCTTGTTCTACTTTAATGGTATCAAAATTTAAAACATGAAGGATGCATTATGGATATTTTGTACAAAAATATAACTCCATTTGGCAGACTTGTTTCCAAAAGGAAGTGTGTTGGCTCACCATCAAAGATTTGAAACTGAATATACATTTGTGTTTTAAGTGAATATGTAATGCCTAATGTGTGTATCATTTAAAACTATTCCACTTTTTAACTGATGGTGATTAATAGTATGAGGTCAGGTCTGGTTTTTCTATTGTCCCTAAGAGGCCTTTGCTATAGAACAGCCCAGACACCAAACAGTCTTTGCCTGAATTATCATTACACATTTTGTCCTTTCTATCTTTGACTTTCCGGGGCTAGACTTTGGCTTCTCTGTGTTACAACAGTCTCCTGTGTATCTCCTACCAATGGACCCCTCTCCAGCTTGTTCTCATCTCCTCTCTTAGCAGCCTTCTGGGACACCGGGACGCCATTATACTTTGTGAAACGTATCAGGATCAAACCTTTCACTTCTGCCTCACACTGCCTATTGCAAGTTGTGAGACACTGAGTACATCTGAGTGTTTTGGGTGTAATTTCTCTGCTAGGTAACCAGAGAGTAATAACTGAGACAACACGATGTGCAAGCTAACCCACATCTAAGAGACTGCTTCCTGCTGCCCATTGATGGTACTGCTCCTTAGAATAATTAAAACAGGCAATTTGACCACAGATGCATTTCTCTTGTTAATCATCAGGTCATTAGACTTAATAAGATCAATCTGTATTTAGATTCACCGTCTCTCAAACCGATGAAATGGAGCAGAGAAGAAATCAAATTTCAAGTATATGTTTCATTTATCTCTAACCTTCATCTCATTCCACAAAGCCCAAATAGTCCATGGAGTTTACAGATACACTATCTCCATGCCTAAGTGATCAAAGATTTAGCAGAATGACAGCAAAGGAGGACACAGAGAGAATAAAAAGGACTTATTTAGCAATCAGCACTTATTCCTGGGGCACTGAGTAAGGATTGGCTAGATTATTGGGGGTTTGACCTATTTCTTTTAATCATGAGCATCCTCTAGCAGAGATGTGGAGTGTGGGTAGAGATTAGCATTGCTCTTATGGTGCTAAGGGAGGTAGTTCTATCCTTGGATGTTAAGAATCATTTCAGAACTCAGAGTAAACCCAAACCTTCTGATCCTCCAGCGACTCAGTCTTTACCTGAATTTTCTGCAAAGAGAGGGTTCTTTTTGTAGTGGTCTCAATCTTAGCTGCATACTTGAATCACCTAGGGTAGCTTTTAAGCACCCCGAGGTGATTAATCTTGCAAACATTATGCTAAGTGAAAGAAGACAGATGCAAAAGACTACATACAGATGCAAAAGAAATTACATCCAAAAAGACTAAATGAATTTTCCAGAATAGGTACATTCATACAGAGCATTTACAGTCTCGCAGTGGTTGCCAGGAGCTTGGAAAGAGGAAACAAGGAATACATTTGAGATTTCTTTTCAGGGTGAAGTAAACGTTCTGGACTTAGTGGTGATAATTGCACAATTTGTGTATACAGTAAAAACCTGAACTGCACACTTCAAATGGTGAGTTTTCTGTTACATGAATTAAATCTCAATGAAAAGGACAATTATAATTAAAAACATCATGAGTATCAGGCTACTTCAAACAAATTACATCAGAATACTTGGGGTAGAGACTCAGGCATATAACCAGAGAATAAAATCTTAGCATCTGCTCTGACATTGACTTGCTATTTCTCATGGAAAGTCATGAAATCATAAAACGTCAGAAGGGGAGGGCCCTCGTGACCTTTTTGTTTAAGTCCTAACCTGACAGTACCCTCTTTAAAACTAAGTAGAGAGAGTGTTGGGACATCTTCAACACCAAAGCGAGGCCAGTTCATAATCAAACCACTGTTCTTCATGTGCCACCTCAGTCAGCTGGCTTCTGCCTTCATATCAGTTTGGTATCATTTGTGTGTTTGGTTTATTATCTTGCTCATCTGCCTGTAAATATTGTATCTGAATCCTTGGACTCTCTGGTGTCTGCTCTTCTGCATACAATTTGGTTTCCAACAGCAATAACTCTTGGCTGAAATGACAACAGTACTATTGAACAATTTCAATCTGTGGTTACAGCTCTTGTGGTCACAGTTTTGAAACAGCTTGAATTATCATAGTCAACTATTTTTTCTAATAATTTAATTACTGCTTATCTGACTTCTTCAGAAATATATTATAAAATGACCTCATGTGTTCTACCCTGGCCTCCTTATATCTTCATGAAGACACCAGTGTGTCCTCCTGACCTCCCAAAGCTTCACATAGCTTGTCTGATATAAAATACTTTGAAATGCCCAACAACACAAGTATTGTTAAGCAAATATACAGCCTATTGCTTTCTCAGTTATTGTGACCTGAATCTGCTATGCAGAGAAGGAAAAGTAATAATCGAGGACAGTAAGAGAGGTAGTAAATGTAAAGTGACCTATTTTTGAAAGGATAAAGCTGAGGAGAAAGACAATAGAAGTCTTTAAATTAATGAAGATAATAGAGACAAAACATGTGTAGAGATTCACATCTGTCCTTTTAAAATAAGGAAGGTGACAATAATCATTGCTCCATCATCACATGATGGAAATTTACTATAGAAATGCTTTTGTGGTGGGTAGAACATAGAGAAAGCACCAATTCACCATATGGGCTGGAGATCAGGGACATAAGCATGCACTGAGAAAATCATCTAAAGGCCATGTTGTACGTACAAATCTCATTAAGACTTTAAAAAATTTTTTAAAAAAGAAAATAAAAATTCAAAACTCTTCCAGCTTCAAGCAAGTAAGAGATGGCTCAAAAAACTAAAATCTGATCAAGTCTACATTATATGGAGCTTGTGAGGCTGTCTTGAATAAGGAAGAACGTGTTTCAGAAGGATCATGGACTAGATCAAATTGATTACTCTCTGTTTTCTTTTGGAAGGTGATACCATCATCTATTTTTGCCATTACTTTTAATGGAAAAAACAGCAATTACGTTTGCCACAACCTAATGTATTTACAGTCTTTTTTTTTCTTTTGAGTTGGAATTTTGCTCTCGTTGCCTAGGCTGGAGTGCAATGGAGAAGTCTAGGCTCACTGCAACCTCTGTCTTGCAGGTTCAAGGGATTCTCCTGCTTCAGTCTCCCAAGTAACCGGGATTACAGGTGCCGCCACCATGCCGGGCTAATTTTTGCATTTTTAGTAGAGACAGGGTTTCACCATGTTGGCCAGGCTGGTCTCAAACTCCTGACCTCAAGTGACCCGCCCACCTCAACCTCCCAAAGTGCTGGGATTACATAAGCCACTGTGCCCAATTTACTATATTTTAAAATATACACTGCTACTTTTATTGATTTTTCTGCTTTTATACTCTTCTCTGTGAGATATTTTTCTTGCAACCTCAGACACTTCAGGAGCATAAACCCTACAATTTGCAGAAATATCCTCTTCAGCAAACTTGTTTCTTTTCAACTTTTAGATGAGAAATGGTATTCATTCTAGAAGATAAGAAAAGCCTGAGATCTCAGCTCAGCCTGGAGCATAATAGTCAGAAGGGCTCTCTAGATATTATCTGGTCTCTACTGTTATTCTAAAGTAGTTTATTTTAAAATCCCACACTTCTTTTAAACATTTATTTATAAAAATAATAACTGAAATATTTTAAGAATAGCATTGGGCATCACAACTAAATTTGAAAGAACTTTTCTGGGGAAAGCAACTGTGGGAAATATCCCAAGCTTTAACAGTGTTGTTTATGAAGATAACAAGGCCCTCCTGTCAGATATGTCTTTGTGATTTCATAAGAAGTAAATGATGTTAACCAAGTAAGGGGTTCCTATTATTCTTTTAAGCATCCCTGTCCCTAATAGGCCAGAATCGGTAGGTCATGGGAATCATACTACCACTGGCTCGTCTACAAAGGCCTCCTACAGTTTTATAATGTCCTCTTTGTTCTCCCATAGTCCCAAAGCAACAGCTGTTCCTGGCCTTAACTCTGTATCGCTCACTTTTAGGGTGCCACCGAGATGGCACATTTTCTCCATCAAATATTTTTCCTTTCTAATCATTGATTCTTGGTATTCCTTTAAAATAAGTCAGTATCATAATAAAAGATAAGGTTTTAGGAGAAATTTTAAATGTATGTCTTAATAATGTATAGTGACTTAGAAACAAACATGGCAGAATGTCAGCATATGTCTCTTTTCTCTCTTTTAAAACATATTAAAGTGATCTTAAAATACTAAAATTTTCATAATCACAAAGACAAAAGAGAAGACAATGGATGAGAGATTGCTACACATTTTGGGAAGAAACAAAATAAATGAATGAGACTGATTTTGCAAATTGAAGAAAACTACAATGTAGGTTTCTGCAGAGGAAGATAACAATGAAAAAAAATGTGATTTATTCTGTCGATTTTCTGGGAAAGCTGAGAAAGGATGGTATAATACGAAAAAAAAAAAAAAACCCACCTCAGGAGTATAAAACTGCAAAGAAAAGAAAGAGAAGATAAGCAAAAAAATGCAGAATAATGTTTACCTCAAGAATACAAGCTTTATTCTCAGTGATAGATATAGAGGAAATTCTAATAGCTCTAGTAATATTTTATTTCTAAAGCTGGTAGTGGCCTAAATTATTATTTCTACATTATATGTATCTGAATGTGTACATATGTAGCATATATATTTTTGTATTTAATACAATTGGAAATTTTTTTTACTTGTAATATCATTTATTTCTTTATTAAACCATATTATTGAGGTATGATTGACATATAAAAAGCTGTATAGTATACATCTGTGAAACCTTCAACACAATCTATGCCATAAACGTATTCATCACCTCCAGAAATTTCCTTCCACACCCCTTTTTTAGGGGGGATAAAAACACTTAGTGTAAAATTCACACTCTAAGAAAAATTTCCAGTATGCAATACAGTATCACTAACTATAGTCACTATACTATACAGTAGATCCCTAGGTTTTATTAATGATGTACAGTTGAAGCTTTGTACCTTTTGACTAATCATCTCCATTTCCTCTTCTCTCCAGCCCCTGGCAACCACCATTTTACTCTCTGCTTCTATAAAGTTTGACGATTTCAGATTCCTCACATAAGTGGTATCATATGGTATTTGTTCTGTGTCTGGCTTATTTCACTTAGTATAATGTCCTCAATATTCATCCATAGTGTTATAAATGGCAGGATTTCCTTCCTTTTGAAGGCTGAATAATACTCCAGTGTGATATGGGTTGGCCATCTCCCCACCCAAATCTCATCTTGAATTGAAGCTCCCGTAATACCCATGTACCATGGGAGGGACCCAGTAGGAGGTAATTGAATCATGGGGGTGGGTCTTTTCCATGCTGTTCTTGTGATAGTGAATAAATCTTAGGAGATCCAATGGTTTTATAAAGGGAGAATTCTCCTACACAAACTCTCTTGCCTGCCACCATGTAAGACATGACTTTGCTCCTCATTTGCCTTTAGCCTCCCTAGCCATGTGGAACTGTGAGTCAATTAAACCTCTTTCCTTTATAAATTACCTAGTCTCAGGGAAGTCTTTATTAACAGCATGAGAACAGACTAATACAAAGTGTATGTATGTACACCACATTTCCTATTTGCATTATTCCATGAATGGACATTTAGTTGAAGCATTATTTACAGTCCATGTCATGGCTATTGTAAATAATGCTGCAATGAATATGGGAGTGCAAATATCTCTTTGAGATCCTGATTTCAATTCTATTGGTTAAATACTCAGAAATGGAATTACTGAATCATATAATGTTTATATATATACACATATTTTCTTTTTTAACTTTTATTTTAGATTCAGTGGGTACATACGCAGGTTTATTACTTGTGTATATTATGTGATGCTGAGGTTTGGGATATGAATGATCCCATCACCCAGGTACAGAGAATAGTATCCAACTGTTAGTTTTCAATGCTTACCCCCCTCCATGCCTCCTCTTTTAGCAGTCCCCGGTATATATTGTTGGTATCTTTATGTCAAGGAGTACTTGATGTTTAGTTCTCACTTATAAGTGAGAACATACGGTTTGGTTTTCTGTTCCTGTGTTAATTTGCTTAGGCTAATGGCCTCCAGCTGCACCCTTGTTGCTGTAAAGGACATGATGTCATTCATTTTTATGTCTGCATAATATTCCATGGTGTATATACACTACATTTTCTACATTTTCTTTATTCATTCCACCACTGATGGGTACCTAGGTTGATTCCATGACTTTTTGATATTGTGAATAATGCTATGATGAACATGCAAGGGTATGTGTCTTTTTGGTAGAATGATTTGTTTCCTTTTGATATATACCCAATAATGGGATTTCTAGGTCAAATGGTAGTTCTATATTAAGTTATCTTAGAAATCTTCAAATGACTTTCCTCAGTGGCTGAACTAATTTTCTTTCCCACCAGTAGGGTGTAAGTGTTCCCCCATTCTCTGTAGCCTCACCAGCCTCTGTTATTTTTTTGACTTTTTAGTAGTAGCCATTCTGACTGTTGTGAGATGGTATCTCATTGTGGTTTGCATTTCTCTGATAATCATCATTTCTCTGATGATTAGTGATGTGGAGCATTTTTTTCACATGCTCCACAAGTTTGGGGGCCACTTCTATAACTTTAAAAAAAAAAAGTCTGTTCATGTCTTTTGCCCATTTTTTAAAATTGGGTTATTTGTTTTTTGCTTGTTTGAGTTATTTAAGTTTTTTATAGATTCTGGATATTTAGACCTTTGTCAGATGCATAGTTTGTGAATATTTTCTCCCGTTCTATAAGTTGTCTGTTTACTCTATTGAAAGTTTCTTTTGCTGTGTAGAAGCTCTTTAGTTTAGTCAGTTCCTACTTGTCATTTTTTGTTTTAGTTGCAATTGCTTTGGGGACTTAGTCATAAATTATTTCCCAAAGTCTATGTCCAGAATGGTGTTCCTAGGTTTTCTTGTAGGATTCTTATAGTTTGAGGTCTTACATTTAAATCTTTCATCCATCTTGAGCTAATTTTTAATGGTGAAAGGTGAGGATTCAGTTTTATTCTTCTGTAGATGGCTAGCCAGCTCTCTCAGCACCATTTATTGAATAGGGAGTCCATTCCTCGTTGTTTATTTTTTTGTTGAAGATCAGATGGCTGTAGGTGTGCAGCTTTATCTCTGGGCTCTCTATTCTGTTCCATTTGTCTATTTGTCTGTTTTTGTAACAGTACCATGATATTTTGGCTACTGTAGCCTTATAGTGTGTGTGTGTGTATATATATATATGTAAAATATATATTATATATAATACATATTTTATATATTATATATAATAAAATATATATAAAATATATATTTAAATAACTAGAAGTAAATAAGCAGTTGAGTGTAGACTAATTGACTGAAAATTAATGCAGAAGCACAAAATGTTGGAAGAAGTAAAATAGCCAACTTCTAGTCTTGGGTACAAGCCTCATTATATGATTTAATATGTTATATCTTGTGCATGAGCTGTTTTAATTGTCACAAAGTCAAATCTTACAGATGATAAGAGATGATTCTCCCATTATGTGGATATAAATGTGTAGCGATATTTATTCTTTCTTTCTTGTGTATGTAACATCCAAGCCCTAAAGATGCTCCCTTCAGGAACATATTAAAATGCAGATCAATTGGGGTACAGATTCAGTGAGACTGTTATTTTTTTTTATTCAACCATATTTATTCTTTAGTTGTTTTCATCACTGGAGAGAAAAGTCTCAGATTATTAATCCCAAAACCCCGTGTAATTCTGTCCCTCTGAATATTCTTTGTGAAAGTTGTCAGAATCAACTAATAAATAGTTAAATAGAGCTGAGGAAGGCTATGAAGAGAGATTTCTCATACTTGTATAGCTGATACTGAAAAAAAACTGCAAAAACTACAACCTTGCACAAAGGCCATCATGATATTACACAAAACATATTTCTGCAAGGATATCTGCCCAGCAATTGCCTGTCTAACCACAGACTGGCATCACCCCTGTTGTTGATCTTTGTAGCCAAGAATAATTATTTGGAAACATTTATGTAATGTTCCTCATTTTTTCATTTGAAAACCTTTGTCTTCCTTTGCCTCCCTGAATATACACATAATTTACTATGGTATGCATATGTCCATTGCAATGCCCTATTTCCAAATACATTTCTATTAGGGAACCTCTCTCTATTGTGATTTAGGCTGACTCCTTTATTCAGAGAGTTCCCCGTCATCCTCACATCAATAGGGAATTATTGGCTTTTCACTGGGCACCCCGCACCACACATGTGCCCCTTTTGGAGCAGAAAGATATGTGGTATAGTTCAGAGCTTTTTGGCTTGGCAGCCATGGTCTATGTGGCAGGGCATCTAATTAGAGCTCCAAGTTGTAAGCGTTGCTGCAGCACTCTCTATTTTAATTTCTCCCCAGCTGTGTGACTGGCTGAAACACAGATGGGAAGTAGAGCTGTGGGAAATCAGAAGGACTGAAAAGTAAGTTGAAAAACCGATGAAGCTTTAACAAGAGCAGAGTTGCTCAGAGAGTTCTAAGCTCCCAAGTGGGCAGGATTCTCTGACTTTCTCATTTCCTTTCCCATACTTTGGGATTTAACTTGTTTCTTGAGGTATAATGGAGAGGAAAGTGGGTGGTTTGAGGGTGACTTGGGAGTAGGGTCCTGCCATTGCAGGGTTTTGCATGCTTTGCATTTGCTCCAGCTGAGGGAGTAATGCCCCCCAACTGAAGTTTATTTCTCTTGATTTTCCTCTAATTAAGATGATCATACAACTTATTCAAACAGGACACTTTTCAGAAGATAAGGATGTATTAACGAATACCTCAGGCAAGTCAGATATCATCTAGGACTCCTTGGGCAAACTGGGAAGTTCCCTAGTTTGCATTCTCAGGTCCATTTTCTAGAATACATGTGCACTTTCCAAACTTGTATTTTATGTCCTGACTTCAATTCTTGTCATCCCATCTGATGTGTCCCATTCTTAGACTGCTGATTCTAAAACAAGACATGTGTTCATTCTGGCCCCAGGATGAACACTGGTACATTACCCTGAATCATAAACTCCTCCTTGCTCCTGCAGAACTCAGAGTGTCACTGAGGAAGACCAAATGTCAGAGGTCAGACCCTGGGAGTCAACTTGGAACCGCCACACCTCCCCTCTCTCCTCTAACTACCTCAGTTTGCCAATACCTTTGAACATTTGAACAACATGTCAGGACATTATACTATTTAAGAAAATTATTTTCACTTCTTCTTTTCCATTCCTCATTATGCTTAAAGATGTCACAAATGTCTCAGTATCCTCTGCATAAGATTAAATGTAATTCATTCCAATTAAAAGCATATTATATGTGCCACATTTAGAATGGTAGGAGGTATGGTGTATCATACTGAAACAGAAATAAGTCTGCTGAAAACTGCATTCCAAAAGTAGTTCTGCTAACTTTGTTTACTTAGGTACAATCCATCTAATCCATACAGCTACATACATAGATATAAATATGTATAAATTATACTTGGAGAAGTTTTTTAGTTCAAATCTTTAGGTAAAGCATAAAATATATCTTAAAGTAATAGCACCTACTCTCTAGGGGAAGAAATATATACATTTTATTCTTCTTTTGACTTAAATATATTTTATATACAGCTACTATGAACATTGAGCAGGATGTTCTATATCAATACCCATTTCCTCTGCAGTTTTATGTGCTGATCTGTTTCAAGCTGTTCATAGTCCATGTGCTACTGACCCACATTTCTAATTCCTTTGCCCACCTTATGCTTACTATGTTGGGATAGTAGCAATGTTGCTGATTCATGGCCTCATTCTCTGTATATAAAATCCTTCATGTTTATAACTGTAACATTTAAAGTCCCTATTAAGTTCAGTCCTTATCAAGTGATTTCTAAGAAGGCTTGCTCCCTCTAATATGCGCTGCAAAATCAGAGACATGAAATGGCACAGGCAGTAACAAAGGTTAATACAGGAAATCCAAAGCAAAACACTGAAGGAACTCAATTCCATTTTCTTAATGTGCTCAGTCATGGGCAATGAAAGATTCACTCACTGAATTGTAAACAATCGACTGATCACAACATCCACAAACAATTTAACCTGGACTCCACAAATGAATTAATCAATCCAGCTCTCAACTGTGTTTTCAAGACAAAGGAATTCAGTCTACTCTCAGTTAAACTGTCTCTCCAAATGGAACCGCTGGCTATTCACTATGTCTGCGTCTCAATTTCCAACATCCTTCTCTTTGCTAATAGTTTTATGTGCTCTTGAAGGTCAGTTTTCCCCATATCCATATGTCTAAATGCTTGGATTAAGAACTAACACAAATCTAGCTCTTCAATGAATCATTTCCCAATTGCTTAGCTGGAAATTCTATAGTGTATCCACATATTCATAGTTAAAATTTTCATCTAAGATATGTAAAAAAGAAAAGAGAGATAGCACTTCTCTTCTTTGACCCATTTTGCTCCTGGTCCATAGTATCTCTTGCTAGGCAAAGAAATTCTGGAACCAAGATGAATAGAAAAAAAATCTTTTGCACTTCTAAAAGCTTAGGTCTGGTAATTTACCATGAATAAGATTTTCAGAGCTGAAAGTGACCTTTCATATTTTTTTCTTTACTATCTTTGGATGCTAACTCACTAAATTTCACATTCATTTACATCTCTGCTGAAATAGCAGAGTACTTTACCTTAAATTTCCTGTAGCAAAAATGATTTTTTTTGAGATTTTAGGCAATATAATTTTACCCTTGATAATTCTTAGTTCCTAGGTCTTTCATAGCACCCTTAATAAGAACAAAGTTGGCAAGATTCAGATAATATAACTTCTGACAAAGTTTAGAAAGTATATCCTGTTTTGTTCCTATTAGGAAATAAGAAAAGTAATTACTCCTTAACCCTTGAAATCTCTCAGAATTGTAGGTATAGTATATATTATTAGAATATTTTAAAAATATACCTGTATAGTAATTTATTAACTGATAGGAAACATTAGATTCACTGTGGTTTAAAAGAGCGTAGACTGCCTCCTGAACACGATAATTCTGTGTTGTTTTTAATAGAATTGTAGCAGACCTACCACAAAGGAGAGATGCGGAAAAACATAAGCTACACCCATGATTTTAAACATGTGGTTTTCAGAACCAGCATTATCAGTATCAACTGGGAACTTGTTAGAAATGCAAATTTAGAGGTTCAGCAACCTGTGTGAACCACTGGCCTACCTTAGGAGATTATTACAAGTGCAACTATCTTTTATAAAAATGCTGTATTAGCATGCAGGTTTGTATTCCTTTAGACTAAACTATTTTTTCATAGGGTCTACATATTACGGTTAGTTTACCTAATTTTACATTTGAGAAATTTTAGTTTTGTATTAAAAGATAGCATACAGATACCTACAATATGCACCCAAAGTATCCGCAGCATTTAAAATTTGCCTTTGTATGACCTTTTTTAAAAAAATAGAAATTAAACAACAAAAAACATTAACCAATTAGTGCTTGTCCTTCAACCAACACCATTTATCTGATGTTCCTGTTTTCTTATTTTCCTTATGCAAATACTTCAAATGATAAAACTAAGTTAAAATTTATCAGATACTGGTTTTAGTATTTTTTGTTATTTCTTGATAAGCTGATTTTATCTGACTGTTGGATTTGATATGCGTAGCTTGCACATCTTGTAAATAAAAGCCTTCACAGATATGATGTGTGCTTGCACAAGTCTGAGAAAGAAATAAAATGCATGCATGTTTTAAAAAGGATAAGAGAACAGAAGTTTAAAAAAAGACCACATCCAGTACAAAATGATGACATTAATAACCAAATCCAATGTAACCTTATCATTGCCTAACTGAACTAAGCTAATGCTTCCTCTGTCACGGGTAAACACTCAACAACAACAACCATAATGTTTGCCTATGCATCAAAAACCTACACCAAATTCTCACAGTGTTGGTGCCCACATTCTTGGAGGCATGTTCAGCCTGTGACATTCTAACGGAATGGATCTTTGCCAGTCTATGTTTTGCCTTTTCTTTTTTTTTTTTTTTTTTTTTTTTTTTTTTTTTTTTTTTTTTTTTTTTT
>NW_016803142.1:775608-853353 GCF_001698545.2 Rhinopithecus bieti
AGTTTTTGTATTTTTAGTAGAGACGGGGTTTCACCGTGTTAGCCAGGATGGTCTCGATCTCCTGACCTCGTGATCCGCCCGTCTCGGCCTCCCAAAGTGCTGGGATTACAGGCTTGAGCCACCGCGCCCGGCCTTGTTTTGCCTTTTCAAAGAAGATCCCTGTGCCTAAATGAATATTAAACTGATAACCCAACATTTTCACTCACATGGGACGAATAAAGAAGGTTTTTTTTTTTTTTTAAATAGGTAGATGCACTTATTGACTATGCGTATTTGTAGAATGTGATTGCCCTTTGCAGAAAGACTCTTATGGAATAAACATCAATGAGCAGTTTAATTAACTGAATGCTAAATTGTCAGTGACAAAATATACCTGTAAAATATCTCATAAAGTACAAGTGCTAAAGTTATCAGACATAAATAAATTATATTTGAGAATAACATAAAGTTGGATAGAAATTAATGTAATTAATTTATTTCATTAATGTAATTTTAAGTAAATTTTGAGAAATATTATTTTATAAGCAAAAGAAAATGTAAACCAAAAAGTAATGTTTGAGTTTTCTTAGTATGCAATAATTAAAATAATCACCCTCGGAACTCCTTTAATGATTGCAACTGCCCTCTTGTCTCTCCTGTATGGCTCAATGGGGAGAGACTTTCCAGAAGTGATAAAATCTCTCTCCTAGGATGGCTGAAAACATTGGCTCTTATAAATTGTACATTTTCTTGGAAATAAGTGTGATCTAGAAAATGGAATTTAAGTAAATCTTTGAGTATTACATCTAAAAATTTCTTAGCATCTCACAGCCTCAGGACAGAGCCCCAAAGTAGCGACTTGTAGACAAACCTGTCCCTACCAACATGATTTGCTTAGTCTGAAGACTTAAAAACAAAACATCATCATCAACAACAATGGAATTTTTAAAATTATTTCTCAATCTTAGAGAGAATTGGGAGATACCTGATAAAAATTCATATTCCTGGCCCTCTCTCCCATGTGAAAATGGTGCACTGGAGCTGAATAGAGACTACCTCATTGAGATGCACATTTTCTCTCAAAATCACGGGGGCCCATTTGGCCAATCAGTCCTTCCCAAGACTCAGAGATCACCTGTCCTGTGCCAGGCATGCCTCAGGCTAGGGGACGTTGCTGCAAATATAGGAAACATAAACCCTTGACCTCATGAAGCTCACGTTTTAGTGGGAGAGACAAACAATAAACAACATAAATAAACAACCAAACTTGATGGTCTGCTAGATGGTATAAGAACTATAATGAAAAAGTAAACAAAGAAGTGTGAGAGTTTGCCTGGCACATTTAGGAAACAGGAAAGGCCAGTGTGGCTGGAGTGGGATGAGCAAGTGAGGCTCAGTAAGAGACAGGAAGAGAGAAGTTAGGGTAATGGGCAGTCTGCATATGGCCCCAGGGCTCATTGCCAAGACTTTTTGTCTTTTCCACTGAAGGACATGGGAGCCATTAGCCAGTTCAAAGTAGGGATGGGACCTGACGTGGCTTACATTTCAAAGACTTGGTCTGAATGCTGTGTTGATAACAGAGGTTGTAGGGGCAGGAAAAGCAGCTAGGAGTCTATTGCACTGAAGTAAGGGAATGGGGTGGTGCTTACCCCATGTGCTGTCCTTTCCGAAAGAAAAAAGTAGCTGGATTCTGGAGATACACTGAAGGTAGAACTGACCACATTTGCTAATAGATTCAATGTGAGGTTTGGGAATAAAAGAGAAGGATGACCCCATAATTTAGGACAAAAGTAAGTACAATAAGTCCTCACCTAATGTCCTAATGTCATTGACAAGTTCTTAGACACTTTGATTTTACATAAAATGACATCACAAAACTGATTCTACCATAGGCTAATATTTATAAATAAGAATTAACTTCTTATGATCTATTTCTGGGCAAAAAATTATCAAACTTCTAAATAAAGACCCAAACCACTTCTAAAAATAAAGAAATAAATGTGAGATATACATACATTTAGGAAAGATTAATAAAAACATGTAAAAGAATTATTTACCCAATTTGTGGTGATTCAGGGGTGACAATGGTCATAGTGATGGTGGGTTAAATCAAACAATAAGTATTTGCAAATTGAAAATTGTCAGGAGTACCTACTGAGAGGTGAAGCCAGCTGAAGTTCCTAGGTCCAGTGGGGACTTGGAGAACTTTTCATCTTACAAGGGGATTGTAGAATGCTCCAATCAGTGCTCGGTAAAAACACACCAATCAGCTCTCTGTAGCTAGCAAGAGGATTGTAAAATGCACCTATCAGCTTGCTGTAAAATGTACCAATCAGCATTCTGTAAAATGCACCAATCAGCAGGATCCTAAAAGTAGCCAATTGTAGAGAGGATTGAAAAAAGGGCATTGTGATAGGACAGAAACAGAACATGGGAGGGGACAAATAAGGGAATCAAAGCTGGCCACACCAGCGAGCAGTGGCAGCCTGTTCAGGTCCTCTTCCATGCTGTGGAAGCTTTGTTCTTTCCCTCTTCACTGTGAATCTTGCTGCTGCTTAATCTTTGGATCCATGCCATCTTTAAGAGCTGTAACACTCACCATGAAGGTCTGTGGCTCCGTTCTTGAAGTCAAGGACTGTCAACCCACTGGAAGAAACCAACTCTGGACACACTAGCACCATGCAGTTCAAACATTATCAATCACCAGCATGGCAGGCTTGATGGGCACTTTCCTGTCACATCACTTATTGTCATACATTTACATGATTATGCAGATTTGGTGAATTTTTATTTTACAATAATTGGTATTCATTCATTTACTCATTTTCCTATCCTGACAGCTCAGGGTACAAGGTGGGAACCCACTCTGTACTAACATCATCCCATTGCAGGCCACACTCACACCCACACTTACTCAGGATAGAGCTATTTAAACCTAACAATTTACCTAATGGACGCAGCTTTGGCACATGGAAGGAAGCCCAAGCACCCAGAGAAAATGCACGTTGACATGGGGAGAATGTGCAAACTCCACGCAGACAGTGCCTGATATTTTTTCCTCATCAATGTGTGATGAAACAACATTGATAAAAATGATTTTATTTGTGACCTACTGTTGAAGGTAAGGTAACAGTTAAAGGAAGAGGAAGACCACACGTAGCTGTGAGAGTTGATTTAATGTTAAACATTCCAGGAGGCAAGACACTGGACTCCTGAGTGAGAGAGGCTTCCGATACTGCGAGTCCACTTCTCCTTCACTGTCCAGAGGGTGAAGGTACATGCATGCCTTCAAGTAATTTGAAAATTATAGAAGTTGAGTCCTGGCAGAAGTAACCACTCTGTGTGCCAGAAAAAAGCAGTCCTTATGCCAAGCCATATGGAGAGGTTTGGGGGTGATCAATTGTTATTTCTAAGTTCTAAGGGATTATTTCTACTGTGAAAAGGCAAAGGGCAAATCAGTGTGTTTGACATATTCATTGTTTTTTTTTTTACTTGAACAGTTAAGATAACAACTACAAAACAACTTTTTTGATGAGTCATACATAAGTGATACCTTGATAATCTGAGTATCACTTATCCTTGCATAAACTGCTATAATGGAAATGACAGAGATTAAACAAATTTACCTATCACAATAATCCCAGTTCTACAACTAACTAGTTGTGTGATCTTGGACAGGTTATTTAACTTCTCTGTTCCTTAGTTTGTCTCCTTTTTAGTTCCTTAGTCTCTTCGTTATAGGGTTGTTCATAAAATTAACTGGAATAAAATATACATATTAATTATTCACACAAATATACATACATATATATGAAACAGAACAATACTTAACCAACAGCACTGTAAAATCAATGTTATTAATTCTACTTAAATTTATCATGTTAGATATTAAAGCAAATAATAATACATTAAAGTATCTGGCATTTTTCCCCATAGAAAACTGATGTGATTAATTCTACTCCACAACAACACTGTTTGGTAAGGGGAATAGGGATTATTATCACCTTCTCTAGAAAATGTTTGTTTACATGCCTTATTCTGGATTTACTTGCATTGTTTTAAGGAATTTATTAACCTTGGGTAATTTGATCAACCATTTCACATTGTATCTATGGACAGCAAACAATGAAACTTTCATCTGTGAACAGAAATTTTTGATGCTCTAACTCAGAAAAAATAAGTAATATTAGGCATTGGTGGGGGGCGGGGGGCGGTCAGCAGGGAAAGTACTTCTAGGCGAGGGAATAGCTTTTAGTGTTCCTCAAATCGTACTATCTTGACAGTTTCTTATCCCAATTCTATGTACAGCCAGTCTATTTTCTTCCTTGACAGTAGTTCTTGGCTCCAGTCATGCAAATCTGCTTAAAATGATATATACCATTTGCTCATTTCTTTTTGCCTTTGTAAAGTCTCTGTCTGGATATCCCTTCTTTGCCACATTCAAGATCAAACTATTGCTCCTTTCCCTTAAATGTTGTTTAAAGCCTCTCTTCTGCTGAATAATGTCAGAAAGCCAAACAACATGTATTAGAAGCCTGAGTGTCAAGCCTGACAGAATACACACAATTTTCCAAGATATCAGCTATGAATAAATGGGACTTTCGTTTATACTATCAGAGCAGTTGCATTTAAATTCCTAGACCAGGAAGACGTTGTACCATAAAGCAAATGACATTGCTGCTCTAAGAGTCAGAAAACTTACCAGCATACTATTTTGGAATGTACATCAGAATTAAGAGTTAAGTGGAGTTAAATTAATATTCTCATCTCCCTATTCACTCACTGTGTGACATTGGTCAAAATACTAAATGTTCCTGAGTTTCATTTTCCTAATTTATAAATTGGAAATAGTGATACCTTTCAATACTATTCATTTTGAAAAATAAAATGAAGCTTACAAAAGAGGCATATACATTGTCAAGGACTTTATATGACGTGTTTTTTTCATTCACTTAACAAATAGTTGTGGGGGACCTACTAAGTGCTGTGTGCAGCCCTCCGCTAATACACTCTTACTTACATTGTAAAGATACAGCACCTGACCTGGAAGCCAGCCATACCGTGTGATAGGCCAACAAGTAGACATCAAGGGTAACACACTGCCCCTGTGAAGACAGGGTGTGTCATGTGTGTGCGTGTCTATATACGTGTGTGTGTAGATATGCACATTATATATATTTAACTACATATAATGTTAGTGAATATATAATAATGTTATTTACTATATATTGTGTATATAATGTATATTATTCAAGATCAATATATTAATATATATGAAGTGTGTGTGTGTGTATATATATATATAAAGTGAGCCTTTCAAAATTTGAGAGAGGATTTTTCCTTTGAAGAGAAGTAGGAGAAGATGTGACCTGCAACATTTAAACTGAACCTTGACGAATGGAAAGGAAATTTAAGGCACAGGGAGCCACATAAACAAATGCATGGGGGCATAAAATGTATCTTTCCTGGACTATTGTTACTCGGCTTTGGCTGCATTAAAACACCAGTGTTGGCTGCTTTTCAGAGTGTTAATCTATATGATGTATCCCTATCAGGCCTTCATTCAGGTAGACGAACAATAGGGGAATGGTCAGATTAATGCAAGTTGCCGTGTACATGTATGAAACTTTCTCAAGCAAATCCTTCTGGCTCTAGTCATTATTTGCACACTATTATTGTACTTATAATTTTTTTTAAATGACATATTTTTATTTTGTTTTTTGTATTATATGATGTGCCAAGAGCTATCAAAGGTTATATTGTTCTCTAGTGTTATGTTGGAAGGGAGACCTATGTTTGTAATCAGGCTTGCAGTCCAGGTTTTAGATATAAATACTAATGTTACTTCAGTAGCATTTTTTTTTTTTTTTTTTTGCAAAAAAATTATGTAGGCATATTTTGACTTGGAATAAAGAACAAAATTTTAAAACTTGAAATAGGTATTTTCTTTTAGTAGTAATACCAGATTAAGCATTAGTAAACCATTTCAGGAGATAAGTAGAATTTCTTCCTGTGGGTAATTATCTGTGGCTTTAGGCTTATTTGTACCTCTGTCAGCCTAACAAAAGGTGTTTAAAAGGGGCAAGTCCAAACCGCAATTCCACATCTCATTCCTGATCATTTATGACAAATAGAGCTATTAGTTCTATCTTGAGCTAAGCAGAGGAAACAGACCTAGTAAACAAAGCAATATTTATAGTTGCTAAAGTATATTGGTTCTTACTATGTCCAGGTAGTCTTGGAAGCTGGTTACAGGAGGAAATTTTTACAGATCTTTAGTTGTAATAACAGACTTGGTCTTGCAACAACCTTACGCGGTAGGTACTCTTCTTAACTGCATTGCGCAGATGAAAAAGCAGAATCCTAGGGACCTATGAAGTGTCAGAGTCAGAATTCAAACCCAGGCAGTATAGCTCCAGAACCCCATGCTTAATCCCTCTCACCAGCCTCTTGCCGATGTAACTCTTTGACAGTTTTCATGTTCAAATCATCTGCTTTCTTATATTCTCAATAAATGTATTTGAAAAATTCTATTAAGTTGGTTGTTTTGTTTAATGTCTTCTAAGTGAATAAGTAGTCTATTGGCTGGGGGTGGTGCTTCACACCAGTATAACCCTAGCACTTTGGGAGGCCAAGGCAGGAGTATTGCTTGAGCCCAAGAGTTTGAGACCAGCTTGGGCAACATAGTGAGATGCCATCTCTATCAAAAATTAAAAAATAAAAAATTAGCTGAGCCTGGTGGCACATGACTGTAGTCTTAGCTACCCAGGAGGCTGAGATGGGAGAGTCACTTGAGCCTGGGAAGTTGAGGCTTCAGTGAACTATGATTGTGTCACTCTACTCCACCCTGGGCAACAGAGCAAGATGCTCTCTCTTAAAAAAGTAGTGTATTATGTGTGCTATATTAATAATTTTTTTACTACTAATTCTCTTATCAGTGTAAGTTAATAATTCTTGAGCATTTGGACTAAATGTAAATAGAATGTTTTCCATATTTGAATCTTTCTTCAATTCTAACACTGGAGTAGGCAGCTTGCTATTTTGGAAGCAAAATTATGTCTTAAAGCATATTTTAAAGTTGAAACTTGGTTATCTTGTTAAGTCTTCCTTCAAGAGCTTTGAAGGACAATGTTTTTAGGGAAGAGGAGGAAAGGAAGTACCAGATTTTGGCAGTGGGCATCACATGTCTTAAACTCTAGTGAATCTTAAAAATTAGGTGAGAAGGAATTATTTTATTGTATCATTTTGCTCCTTCTTCTTCATTCAAGATCAAAATTTCTTGAAATAGATGTGTTCGAACTTGTTCGGTCTCATTGCAGATATCTCCAGAACTGGCATTTCTACCACCAGGTTTTCTGCATCCATTGCTTGAAAGTCCCTTGTTTTTGTTTTATGCTATTTTTTTATCCCCTTGGCCACACTCAATACTATTTTATGCTTATTTCCTTTCTCACTTAAAACTTTCAAATACCCAATTTTAAACATCTGTTGAATCAAGTGAAATGTAGTTACTCTTCCACTCTCTTTTCTTTCTTAGATATCATATTTCCTCTTTACAAAAATCCTTGGAATACCTTGGTGATCAATATTTGAATATCCTTCTATTTATCTACTCTGCCTCAGGCTGAAGTTTCCTTAGCTCAAGGTAATTCCCCATAGCCACTGGAGTCCTCAGTCAGAGGGAGAGAACTACCAATGCCCTGACCCTACCTTACATTTGTCTCTCAAAGAGCTATAGCCAATCCCTTGCCTCCTGAAGAGTTGTATTTATCCTCTTATCTCCCTAAATAGTTACAATTACTATTTTCTGAGTTCTTCAGTTTGATAAGATTGGGTTAGTTTTATGTTCCCCACTGAATTTTATCTCTGTTGTTTACAACTTATGTTAACTCCCAGAAATACTCCATCCCTGTCTTATTTACTGTCTTTTCCAGTCAATCTAAATTTGAGCAAATGAGATCCAGCCCTGAAACAATATAGATCAGGAAGCTTTGTGGTTAGCTGATAACTAAACCAGTTTTGCAGTTCCATTTGATGCTTTCCAGAGCACATCTCCTTTTTCTTTCTTTCCTATTTGAAATAATAGAAAATAGGAACCATGCATGCTGCCCTACTTATCATGTTGCTAGCACAGTCAAGTTTTTACTATCCTGTTTACCACCTTCTCTGCTGTACCTCTGAGGTTCAAGTAGCATAAAAAATAATTTTTGAATCACTTGGATAATAGAGTACTCTTCTCATGGGCACTGCATAGAAGCAGGCATGTTTTTAAGGACATTTAAAGACTAAATTGTTGGCCAAATTATTCAAGAATAAAAATTGCAGTTAGGGATTTTACTTTGGTGAGTTTCATGAGGATAGAAAAAAAAAATGACAGTAACCATATAGCTAGTATTTTTCAGAGGCAAACCATGTTAGAACCAACATAGAGGAAGGCATTTTTCATATATTATATTATTTAATCTTCACATTGGTGATACTGGAAAGGCATTGATTTTCCATAATCCAGATGAGAAAATAGATGGTCAGAGAAATCAAGATATTTGCCCAGCAGATCCAATGTCATGTTTGTGGTTCCCTCAAGTCACATTCTCTCTCTTCTTTTTTTTTTTTTTTTTTTTTTTTTTTTTTTTTTTTTTTTTTTTTTTTTTTTTTTTTTTTTTGAGTCAAGTTTTGCTCTTGTTGTCCAGGCTGGAGTGCAACGGCACGATCTCAGCTCACTGTAACCTCCACCTCCCAGGTTCAAGCGATTCCCCTGCCTCAGTGCCTCAGTTACCTGAGTAGCTGGGATTACAGGCATGTACCACGAAGCCCAGCTACTTTTTGTATATTTAGTAGAGACGGGGTTTCACCATGTTGGTCAGGCTGGTCTCGAACTCCTGACCTCAAGTGATCCACCCACCTCGGTCTCCCAAAGTGCTGGGATTACAGGCGTGAGCCACCGTGCCTGGCCCACATTCTCATAATTACATCACATGTACTCACCTTGATATGAAGGAGGAGTAAAGAATGCCATATGTAGTATAGAGATATATACTTAAGGGTTAAATTGGTGTTCTAAGTACGATAATGCATAAAAGATAGAGAACACAGAATGAGCAGGAGTAAGGAAAAGTTTCTGAGTGTTTAGAAAAATGTGTAATGTCTCTGGTTCTTCACTTCAGTAGTCCAACATTTCTCAGATTGGTTCTTGTTTATGAGTTCTCTGAAACTGAAACAACATCGTTAACAACAACCTCTTGCACTTCTCTGTGTTGTTTCACATACTCAAATGGAAACTTAACATTGTCCAGTGTGACGGAAGTTTGGGTTCTACTTTTGTTATGGCAAAAGCTGGTTAGGAAATGGAAGTCTGTGTGTGTTCCGGCAGTTTCACCAGTTAAATGATAGTGCACCTGATACTGTGATACAAAAAGTTTATTTATTTATTTGGTTATTTAGCATATGATATTGAGGCAGGAGAACAGGGTATGGAGACAGGGAATTGAAGGCCAATTGGAGTTAATTTCCTAAAACTAGATCAAAAACGAAAACACCTGGGTCTGGAGGCAGGCACTCTACGGCCAACTTGTGATCACTTCCTAAAACTGGAGGGAAAGGAAAATCCCTATCTCTCTAAGCCCCACTAACAAAGTATCCAAAACTACTCCCTGCACCACCCCCTTTCCCACTACATCTCGAATGTAAAAGGAAAGTGCCTCTGATTGCCCACGGGCCAAGTGCAGGCCATTCCTTCATCTGCATAGGGCACCAAATCCACTCTGGCCTCTAAATGGCCACAGGCCAAATCCTTCATCCACATAGTGGATAACCAATCCGGACCTCAAAATGGGGCACTTAAACTCCAGGAAACTTTGTCACCGGGGTCTTGAGCTGCTTGCTAGGGCCGCTCCAACCCTGTGGAGCATTCTCTAGCTTCAGTGAATCCTTACTTTCACCATTTCGTTCCTTTGTTATTTTGTGCACTTTGTTCAGTTCTTTGTTCAACATGCTAAGAACCTGGACATCTCATACTCTAGGCCTGCCTTCTGGTAACAATATATCTAATATCTAATAGCAGACACTGCACAAAGACTGTATAAGGATGAACACACTAGACAAGTTCCCAGCTCTCTTCGATCTTAGGATCCAGCAGGGGCGTCCCACACAACTGCACTGACACCATCTAATAAGGGCTGGGTGGATGAGTCCAGAGCTTCGTGGCTGTTAACCAACCCTGCAGTATCCGTGTTTGCTAAAATCTGAAAGACTTGCAGGCAGAAGACTGCCACAAAACGTGAAGGAAAGAGTGTCTCTGCTGTAGGGTGACATAGGGGATTCCCTTAGCACATTTCCTAACTGAGAAGTGTCCTTGTTCATTCATTCAGCCCTGCCCCACTCCACTCTCTAGTGAAGCAATTCGGAATCATCTCAGCATTTGCTCAGTTCTCTCTCTTGAGGCCCCAACACTAACACCAGAATATCCCACAGTTAGACCTTTTGTCTTCCTCAACAGGGTCTGCAGGGTTTTGAACAAGTGGTAAAGGCAGTAACTGATAATGTAAGGGAAAGGTTTTTCTTTTTTTCTTTCTTTCTTTCTTTTTTTTTTAAATCCCAGCTGTTTCTTTATTTAATTACCCTGATCACTACTTGCAGACACTATGACTTTTTCTGTTTGTTGGTGATGCTGTGTTTGACGAGTCCCAAGACTTCATTAGGACTCTTTCTATTTATCGTTTTTTTCTACTTTCACTTTCAATTTTCCAGAAATTTTGAGTTACTGTTGCTATCATTTTGTTTTCCAATGGTAGTATAGATATCAAATAATAACAATAGTTCTGTGATTTCAATTGCATTTTGAGGTGCAAGAGACCGAGAAATTGCCCACTCTCTTGAACAGGAAGCTTTTGATTTTAAAATATTGCTGCAATAGAAAGGGTTTAAGAAAAGCATTGTTTAAAATTATCATATGTCCTAGTCACCAAAATACATTTTAAAATAATAAAACATATGCTATACAACATTAATATATGTGCTTAAATTTTATATGTATGCATATGATATCATATGTTAATATCTATGTTCTATGTTAATATGATTTTCATATATCCATACTTTTTATATTTACTACAACTTACTAACAATTTCAAAAACTATTAACTTCCAAAGTGAATCCATCTTGGGGCATTTCACAAACAATACCATAGTAGAAACCAGCCTTGATAATTTTAAAACTCAAATATCGTCATTATCTCATCATTCTCCATTATCCCCATATTTTTCCTGGCCCTAACCTAATAATGAAATCCTATTTTTTCCAATGTAGTTGAATATGCAATTTTAAAATTATTATATTTTAAATAGCTAGATCAAAATGATTCTAAAATTACCAAACTGACATGACAATGTTTTTGTGTTATGGAACAGCTCACCTGAGTTTAAAAGTGTAATGAAANTATTTAATCTTCACATTGGTGATACTGGAAAGGCATTGATTTTCCATAATCCAGATGAGAAAATAGATGGTCAGAGAAATCAAGATATTTGCCCAGCAGATCCAATGTCATGTTTGTGGTTCCCTCAAGTCACATTCTCTCTCTTCTTTTTTTTTTTTTTTTTTTTTTTTTTGAGTCAAGTTTTGCTCTTGTTGTCCAGGCTGGAGTGCAACGGCACGATCTCAGCTCACTGTAACCTCCACCTCCCAGGTTCAAGCGATTCCCCTGCCTCAGTGCCTCAGTTACCTGAGTAGCTGGGATTACAGGCATGTACCACGAAGCCCAGCTATTTTTGTATATTTAGTAGAGACGGGGTTTCACCATGTTGGTCAGGCTGGTCTCGAACTCCTGACCTCAAGTGATCCACCCACCTCGGTCTCCCAAAGTGCTGGGATTACAGGCGTGAGCCACCGTGCCTGGCCCACATTCTCATAATTACATCACATGTACTCACCTTGATATGAAGGAGGAGTAAAGAATGCCATATGTAGTATAGAGATATATACTTAAGGGTTAAATTGGTGTTCTAAGTACGATAATGCATAAAAGATAGAGAACACAGAATGAGCAGGAGTAAGGAAAAGTTTCTGAGTGTTTAGAAAATGTGTAATGTCTCTGGTTCTTCACTTCAGTAGTCCAACATTTCTCAGATTGGTTCTTGTTTATGAGTTCTCTGAAACTGAAACAACATCGTTAACAACAACCTCTTGCACTTCTCTGTGTTGTTTCACATACTCAAATGGAAACTTAACATTGTCCAGTGTGACGGAAGTTTGGGTTCTACTTTTGTTATGGCAAAAGCTGGTTAGGAAATGGAAGTCTGTGTGTGTTCCGGCAGTTTCACCAGTTAAATGATAGTGCACCTGATACTGTGATACAAAAGTTTATTTATTTATTTGGTTATTTAGCATATGATATTGAGGCAGGAGAACAGGGTATGGAGACAGGGAATTGAAGGCCAATTGGAGTTAATTTCCTAAAACTAGATCAAAACGAAAACACCTGGGTCTGGAGGCAGGCACTCTACGGCCAACTTGTGATCACTTCCTAAAACTGGAGGGAAAGGAAAATCCCTATCTCTCTAAGCCCCACTAACAAAGTATCCAAAACTACTCCCTGCACCACCCCTTTCCCACTACATCTCGAATGTAAAAGGAAAGTGCCTCTGATTGCCCACGGGCCAAGTGCAGGCCATTCCTTCATCTGCATAGGGCACCAAATCCACTCTGGCCTCTAAATGGCCACAGGCCAAATCCTTCATCCACATAGTGGATAACCAATCCGGACCTCAAAATGGGGCACTTAAACTCCAGGAAACTTTGTCACCGGGGTCTTGAGCTGCTTGCTAGGGCCGCTCCAACCCTGTGGAGCATTCTCTAGCTTCAGTGAATCCTTACTTTCACCATTTCGTTCCTTTGTTATTTTGTGCACTTTGTTCAGTTCTTTGTTCAACATGCTAAGAACCTGGACATCTCATACTCTAGGCCTGCCTTCTGGTAACAATATATCTAATATCTAATAGCAGACACTGCACAAAGACTGTATAAGGATGAACACACTAGACAAGTTCCCAGCTCTCTTCGATCTTAGGATCCAGCAGGGGCGTCCCACACAACTGCACTGACACCATCTAATAAGGGCTGGGTGGATGAGTCCAGAGCTTCGTGGCTGTTAACCAACCCTGCAGTATCCGTGTTTGCTAAAATCTGAAAGACTTGCAGGCAGAAGACTGCCACAAAACGTGAAGGAAAGAGTGTCTCTGCTGTAGGGTGACATAGGGGATTCCCTTAGCACATTTCCTAACTGAGAAGTGTCCTTGTTCATTCATTCAGCCCTGCCCCACTCCACTCTCTAGTGAAGCAATTCGGAATCATCTCAGCATTTGCTCAGTTCTCTCTCTTGAGGCCCCAACACTAACACCAGAATATCCCACAGTTAGACCTTTTGTCTTCCTCAACAGGGTCTGCAGGGTTTTGAACAAGTGGTAAAGGCAGTAACTGATAATGTAAGGGAAAGGTTTTCTTTTTTTCTTTCTTTCTTTCTTTTTTTTTTAAATCCCAGCTGTTTCTTTATTTAATTACCCTGATCACTACTTGCAGACACTATGACTTTTCTGTTTGTTGGTGATGCTGTGTTTGACGAGTCCCAAGACTTCATTAGGACTCTTTCTATTTATCGTTTTTTTCTACTTTCACTTTCAATTTTCCAGAAATTTTGAGTTACTGTTGCTATCATTTTGTTTTCCAATGGTAGTATAGATATCAAATAATAACAATAGTTCTGTGATTTCAATTGCATTTTGAGGTGCAAGAGACCGAGAAATTGCCCACTCTCTTGAACAGGAAGCTTTTGATTTTAAAATATTGCTGCAATAGAAAGGGTTTAAGAAAAGCATTGTTTAAAATTATCATATGTCCTAGTCACCAAAATACATTTTAAAATAATAAAACATATGCTATACAATATTAATATATGTGCTTAAATTTTATATGTATGCATATGATATCATATGTTAATATCTATGTTCTATGTTAATATGATTTTCATATATCCATACTTTTATATTTACTACAACTTACTAACAATTTCAAAACTATTAACTTCCAAAGTGAATCCATCTTGGGGCATTTCACAAACAATACCATAGTAGAAACCAGCCTTGATAATTTTAAAACTCAAATATCGTCATTATCTCATCATTCTCCATTATCCCCATATTTTCCTGGCCCTAACCTAATAATGAAATCCTATTTTTTCCAATGTAGTTGAATATGCAATTTTAAAATTATTATATTTTAAATAGCTAGATCAAAATGATTCTAAAATTACCAAACTGACATGACAATGTTTTTGTGTTATGGAACAGCTCACCTGAGTTTAAAAGTGTAATGAAACACAATTATATTTGAATAACCAAATTATTTGATTGAGCACAGTTACTGCAAGGAGTTGAAATAATATGGAACAAACAAAGTTTTTTCAATATATTTAAAATTTTCCTAATACATTTTATGCAAGATGCAAGGCATATTGATCTGTTCCCATGCTGCTAATAAAGACATACCTGAGATTGGGTAATTTATAAAGGAAAGAGGTTTTCTTTTCTTTTTTTTTCTTCTGTGAGATGGAGTCTTGCTCTGTCACCAGGCTAGAGTGCAGTGGTGTGATCTTGGCTCACTGCAACCTTTGACTCCCGGGTTCAGTGATTCTCCTGCCTCAGCCTCCTGAGTAGCTGGGATTGCAGGCATGCATCACCACGCCCAGCTAATTTTGTATTTTTAGTAGAGATCACCAAGTTGGCCAGGATGGTCTCGAACTCCTGACCTTGTGGTCTGCCCGTCTCGGCCTCCCAAAGTGCTGAGATTACAGGCGTGAGCCACGGCGCCAGGCCAGGAAAGAGGTTTAATTGACTTACAGTTCAGCGTGGCTGGGAGACCTCACAAAGTGTTCGATGATGGTGGAATAGGAAGTAAACACGTCTTTCATCACATGGGGGCAGGAAGGAGAAGAATGAGCAAAAGGGGGTAAGCCCATTATGAAACCATTACATTTCAGGAGAACTCAGTCACTATCATGAGAACATGGAGGCATGGAGGTAACTGCCTCCATGATTCAATTACCTCTCACCAGGTCCCTTCCAGGATGTGGGAATTATGGGAACTACAATTCAAGATGAGATTTTGGCCAGAACACAGCCAAACCATTTCACAAGATTACAAATGTGTTTTTGTTTTTTTTTTTTTATTTTTTTATTTTTAATTCTATTTTTTATTATTTTTTTTATTGAATATATAATAGAGAGAGAAGAGTCTCTCTGTCGCCGGGCTAAGGTGCGTGCCGATCTCAGCGCTCCACTGCAAAGCTCCGCCTCCTGGGGTTCACGCCATCTCTCCTGCCTCAGCCTCCCGAGCTAGCTGGGACTGCAGCGCCCCCACCTCGCCCGGCTAGTTTTTTTGTATTTTTTAGACAGAGATGGGGTTTTCACACCGATAGAAACCAGGATGGTCTCGATCTCCTGACGCTCCGTGATCCGCCCGTCTCGGCCTCCCAAAGTGCTGGGATTACGGGCTTGAGCCACCGCGCCCGGCCTACAAATGAATTTTTTAAAGAGAGAAAGATATTGACTGACTTGGGAACAAAAATTTTGCTGATTTTGATGGTACAGGCATGTCCCTTAACAATATAAATTTTAAAACTTTTTTCTACCAATTTTCTTAAAAGATTTATCTCGGATGATTTTCCTTATTAGTACTCACAAACTCCTTTACTGTTAGAAGCTTGCTTATTATGTCTGTGTTCCAGAATACATACATTGTCATAGAGTTAGCACATCAAAATATTTTTCTAAATGGCATTTATTTGTTCAAATGGCAGCAATTTAGTTGAATTTTTTAACGTTAAAAATCTATCAAGCAATGTAAGTGCAACGTAAGTGTTAAAACACTTTAAGCATAGATGTTGTCCTCTAATTAATGTTTAACATTTGCTTGGTGACACAAGTCTAATTCCTTGAATAAAAAGAAAATAAGAAAGATATAATTAATTGCTAATTTTTTAAGTTGATAAGTGATGAAAATATACAAAAAATAATTCTCAATAAAGGCTGGGTTTGTTAGGTATGGGTTCACAAAAACAAACAAACAAACAAACAAACAGAAAACCAGGAAGAATATAATCGACTTAGAAGCATGCACAGGATTCAGATCACAGCAAAGGAAAGAAAGCTACCCATGTGATGTAGAAGGGATTAGAAAACTGGACTTTCTGAGCTGGCTGTGTTTTAATTAGCTATGAGAAAATGATATCATCACTACCTTTCTGGGCTCTGATTTTCTCATTTGCAAAGTAAAAAGTTTGCATCTGATAATCACTAAATTCTTGATTCCCTAAAAAAGGTTCAAGTATGAGGAATAATGTTCATGAAAGCACAGTGGTAAGAGAGACAACTTTTATGATCAGGCCATGAGAGAAGTGACCCCGTTAGAGAGGGCATATTCAGTATTAACTGGAGATAAAGCTTGATTGGTAGCATGATATCAGATTATATAGGGTCTTAAAATCAGGCTGATGAGTATAGATTTGATGTGAAAGTAAATGTGCAACCACTGGACCTTTGGAGACAGAAGAGCTGCAGAATAAATGCAGTACTTAAAGAAGAGTAATCAGATAGTGAAATGGATGGATTTCCCCCCATTGATGGATTGATTAGAAAAGGGAGACCCTGGGGTTAGAGCAGCCACTCAGGAGGTATAACTAAGCTGGAGGATGAAGTATATCCAGCACTTTATGATGGTCAAGAACCTTGTAATCTCTTCCTGGTTGTACTTCTGATGTCATAGAGGACAAACACCTGCTCCAATAATCACTTTCCTCATTTGTATGATAAGGGAGTGCTGGCCTGTCGATACAACTGTAAAATTTTGTAATTCTTTGGAGACAAATTATTCTTTATATTGCAAAACAAGATTATTTGTTTTTTACTGAAGGAGGAACCAAATAGTAATTTATTTTTTATTTAATATTTAGAAATATGAATTTCATTGTGGATGCTGAAGCTCTTTTAGAGAAAGCATGTGTGGGTATGTGTGTGCATGAGTCCCGTATCATTTTTCTTATTTATAGTAGTATCCTATCAGGTACTCTAAATCAATTAGCAGCTGCAACTTTGTCATGTGGATTTTCTTATTTCACTCTATTTTTGTTGAGATCATCCTTTCAGTATCACATTGCGAATGACTAAACTGCGGTAGATGAAATCCTCTCACAACACAGTTATGCTGACTTCTTCCAAGATTCATTCCTGTAGGTTTTATCAGCAGGAAAACAGCTCCCAGTATGTGTGACCTCCAGGATAAACAGGAAGCCAGCTGTGATTAGAAATATCTTTTAGTGGATTTGTACCACCCAGAGGCGATCATGAAACTTTAAATCTTTGACAAAATACAAGTCAAATAGAAGAAGGAAAGGCAAACAGACTTCTATGGGAAAGAAATTTTGGTGCAAAATTGGATCCAAATATAGTAAGATTCCTCTTTCCTCCTCCCTTCTTAGCGTAAGACAAATGACTAATGCTAGACAATGAAATAAGGAACATTAACTTGCTTTATAATTGCTGTGGATTTCAATGGGATATAGGTTTATCTAAAAGTGAAACTAGACCTGGCCTTACATGTACAGGAATGAATAAGTAACTAAAAGCTTTATCCATTTAGTTTAAGGATTTGATTCCCTTTCCCTTTTATCTTCATCCTCCTGCCTCCAATCCTCACTCCCCTTAAAGTGCATATCATCCAGGGAATAGTAACATATTTTAAAACATTTAGCTTAAAGTAAGTAATTAACCAAGTGATAATATAATTATCTATTGGGCTTTGATCCAGGCACTGTCCCTAGTGCTTTGGAGAATATGATGCTCAGATAGGTTAGAGTCTAGTGATGGGAATGAGAGTAAAACACATGTAATTACAATAAAAGAAAGAGGCATAAGTGCCAAAATCTAAGGACAGTTCAGTACTGAGCATGCCTGGCAAAAGAGAACAAAACTGGAAGAAAGCTGTCAAAAACCATTTCTATAAAATCTCCTTTAAAATAGATAAAATACTTCAAATGGAGGCAAAGCTCCAGCTCTCAAAAGGAAGGGACAAAAGAATTTGTCCCCAAAACTGATCCAGACTAATTGATTTGTACCCTATTTCCAACTCACATATTCAGTCCAAAAGTCTTGTCCCCTGAGTCTGTCACAACTACCCCATTTAGATTCTAATCTTTCACCTAAGCCATATTTCCAGTTATCTATGGATAGTTCCATTTGGATGTCTAATATTAACTCTAACTAGACAAGTAGAACTCTGTGTGGGACATGATGGCTCTTAAGTTATTTACTTTCTCAATCAGCTGATCTCTGTCATTACAATCACCAGATCCAGGGCTACAAAAACTGGAACCATATTTAATTTAATTTAATTTAATTCTTTCTTTCCTCGGCAAGGCAGTGGTATCAATGTGTCTCTGATTTTCTATTTGATAGCTCCAGGACTACAGCCATCTCATTTAATATCTCTATACTTTATATATATATATATATATATATATATATAATGTGAGATACGTTTTCATGTCATTTTTTCATAATTCCTTTCTCTCCATTTTTCTTTATTGTGACCTCTCATTCAAAAATTCCCCCCCTTTTCTTTCTCCTTTTGTGAAACCTCACTTCAGAATTACTGCGAAAGCCTTCATGGTTTTCTCCCTGCTCTCAATGGCCCTTTCATCCACTGTGACTCTCACCATTGCCAAACCAATCCTACTAAAATAAGGCTGCCTGCTTGTTACTTTCCTCCTGACAAAAATCTCCTGAGTTCTAGTTCCCCTCACATGTGCTCCTGGCTGTTACTTTGTGCTAATCTCATTGCAATGGGACTGACTTCATGAGCTGGCAATTGCTGCAGCTGCCCAGGGTCCCAAGCCCAGAAGTGCATTGCACTTGTTTTAATGTATTACTCTTGCTGTCTTGAAATTCTTAATTATTTTTGAACAAGTAGCCTCACATTTTCATTTTTGCGTGGGGATCTACAAATTATGCAACTCTTCCTGCATTACAACCTTAATGCTTATTCAAATTGTATTTAGTTGAGAGTTTTCCAGGAGCCATCATTATAGTTGGATTCCAAGTACCCTTCAAGCCTCCAGTTTCAATGCCAACAACTAAACTAAAAATATTTTAAACATCATTATCAATTATTACACACTAATCATTTTCTATAGAATAATTTTCTATTATCTTACTTGAAGCTTCCATCAGTATTATTGAGTATGACTATGAAATGTTTGACAAGGCTTACATTGAAAAACACAATCACAGATTAGTCTTAGAGAACCTGATACTGCAGATCTAGTTGGGTTGACACTGGAGATGTTGTCTCTTATCTCAACCCTAAGAAGAGAAATTGCCTTCAGCTCTCAGTGCTTAGGGGAGATTTGTGTCAAATTAATATGTTGTTATTGATAACAAAAGTGATATAATTGATCATGTTTTCATTGTAGCTTGGGTTGTTTAGATGTTCAGAGTCAAACTGTAAATCAAACTCTGTCTCCTCACTCTATCCTGGTTCTGATGCTCTAATTTTTATTTGTCATATATATATATATATAGATAGATAGATATAGATATAGATATATAGATATATAGATATATAAAATGACATATGACATATATGTGACAATATATATGACAAATATATATGACAAATATATATATGACAAATAAAAAATATATATCTCCATATTTTAGTTTTATTATATGTATTTATTTTACCAATCTCAAATCTTACACAACTGTCATATATAAGTGCTCAATAAATATTTGATGAATGAGTTAGGCACAGCACAAGCAGTATTCCATGATAAAATGCATTCCTAAAAATATGTGTCAAATACCAAAAAACAAGTGATAGGTTATCTTCTCTGAAAACTGTAAAATGGTATTTGTTAATTATATTTTGACTTTTAGGCACAATCTTTGACCTCACATTATCGGCATTTATAAAAGCTGTTTGTTCATTTTCATTTCAATTGACATAACCAGTTTAAGGCATCAGAATGAGACTGAGAAACCACCACTCCCACTTATTGCAATCCTTTTGCTTTGCATAAATTATAGTAAATTTATGATACCTAGACTTGAATCCTGTAGAATTGTTTCTATACTTTCATTAAAAAGATGCAAATAGAAGAAACAGCAATCACATGATTCTGTGCTATGCCACCCTCCAAAAATTCAGCTATTGAAGGCTAAGCAAGTCCTAGATGATTAACTACTATGCAAATGATGAATTTGGACTATGAAAGGCTATTTAAGAGTGAGAATACATAATCTTTGGAAGTGAGGTTATCTGAAAGTTGAGGAGTTCTGTACAAATAATAAAGTTAAGGAAGAACATCACATCCTTTTCCCTACCAAGCCCTCTTTGCCTTCCCTCTGAAAACTGTTCCTGCCATTTTCTCAACCCCAAGGTTCATTTAGATCTTAATTATTATTCATTCAATTTATCTTGGTTTGGTTGTGTTTCTCCAACCAAGATATATATATATCTCCTACCACTTGGTACGGTGTTAGGTATATGACTGACTGACTTTTTAATTTACTTTTTTTTTCCATAAGGAGAACAAATAGGGACATATGGTTCATTAAAGAGATGGCCAAAAGGGATTCAGATCAATATATGTAATGCTATCTCTGTGCCCTTACTGGGAGTGGTTAATAAGCTGGTCTGAATATAGTGCTAGTGCTTTTTGAATATAGTGAGGCATTCATATCTTTATAGTACTGCTACTTGAATGCAATGGGGAGCTGGCCCAGTTCCTACATTTTCTAATACCTGCTTAAAATTCTTACCCTGATAATCAAGAAGCTGGAATATGAGATTCATCAAAAATTCTGTATTCATTTTCTGAATATAGAAAAATTATCACACAATTTTAATACAAGGGAGTATATCAAAGGCAACTGATCAAACTGGAATGCTGTACTCAGAATAGCTCTGAAAATATTAGAAATGCTTATATTTGTAGCATTTTATTCAAAGGGTCTGTTACATAAGTATGTTGCTACTTATAGATAGCAGATGGAATCTAGAAATGTTCCTGAATAATTAACCAACAAGTTTCATTTATAGCAGGAAGCAAATGAAGACGGTATTAACATTCAGGATACACCAAACAGAAAGTATAGGGATCTTTAATTCATGGGTGAATGAAGGCGGAAGCAACATGTTGAACACAGCATTTTCCCTTTTAAAGTGATTTCCTTATCGTATATTATTAAGTTAATACATAGTGAAGAGATTTTGTTCAAATCTCTGGGTCCCATCAGCCTCTACTGCATCTTCTAGTAAAACACACACACACACAGAAACTTGTATACATGTTGTGTAAAGAGTTGGTATAGAAAAGGTCATCTAAGATAAAACATCCACCCCATTCATTATGATAGCTTCATTACATCTGTTTTATTGGTGGAAAGATTTTCTGTTTGGGAAAAAAAAAGCTTAATACTTTTCTGATTAAGCTTATATAAAAAACACTGCCACATTTATATTTAATGCAGCTAAAAGAGGATTTCATGCCTGTTCTCCCAGTGAAAGTTTCTATTCTGCCAGATTTGTACCAGAGATAATAATAGGCTTGATTTGTATTGTATTTAAAAAATTCATCAAAGCATTTTCACATCTCTTCTCTCATTTGGGCTTTTCTACTGCCCTGTAAGACTGGTTAAGTGTATGTCCTAATCCATCTTTAACAAAAGGGGAAATTGAGACACAGAGAGGTTATGTGACATGTCAGAAGACATGCTCTAAGTAACAGTCCTAGAGGTCATGCACTATGACTACCTTTCTCTGCTTCCAGGATATAAAGACCACTCTAGAGCATACATTTCAGTTATGTATTCCTACAGATAGGTGCAAAACAAAAATCATCCAAATTGTAAAGTATGTATGCTGGAACTTTATACCTAGAGATTCCAATTTAGATCAGATGTTATTCCTTGACATATCTATTTTTAATGTGATATGTGTGCAACTTTGAATCTGGTTAACAAGCACTGTTGGACCTTTATTCATTCAATCATCCAATATTCTCTGTGAATTTTGCCTTCTGTAATTTGCTTATCTTCCTAACAGGTTGTTACGCTTTATCAAATTTGTTAGTCATTTCTTTATGGCATATTTTTGTTGAAGTCGTCAAATGCATTGCTCTTTTTCTTATGTCTCACATAGAAATATATTCCTTCAGTTCAAATTTAAGAAACAATCTACAATTGAACAACAAAAGAACCAACCCCTTCAAAGAAAACTACTACATTCTTCACAACAAAATAAAATCAATATGTAGAAGACAATATATAAATGAATGTAAAACATAGGACATGTTGCTCATAACACATAAATAATAAATACAAATAAAAGGAACATGATGTTTCAATTCTACAATTTGCAAAAGTAGAACAATTTGATAAGCAACATTGTTGAAAATGAGGATAAATAGTCACATTTATATAACATTGGAGAAAGTATTGTTGACCCAATGTCTTTGGCATTGAGATTGGCAATATTTCTCAAAAGTAAAATATGTGTTCTTTTTGGTCTAGAAATACAGTTTCTCAGGTATAGATAAATCTGTGCAATGTTTAAGAATATATATATCACAGTATTTTCTATAATAAGAATAAAAGGAGGCCATCTAAATTCCTGTTCATAGATAAGTAGTTAAATTAATTATGGTACATGTATGAAAAGAATTATTATGTCTCTATAAAAAAGAATAAGCAATATTTGTATATACTTATATAGAATAGTTTCCAAGGTATAGTAGGGCTATTACATTTTAATTAAAGATATATATTTTGTTTCCCATTGAGTTTAGAATGATATATAAAGGAAGAAAGAACATGTATATGCTTGTATGTACACAGACAGTAGTGTAAAGTTAAAGAAGCTATTAACTGATGCATTTGAAAAGGAAAACTAGAAGTTTGAGGTGGGAAGAAGACTAAATTGGTACTAGATACATCTGTACCATTTAAATATTTTGCTAATATTTATATTTGTTAATTTTCAAAAAGGACTAGATGATTGAAAATCAAAAACTTTAGTACTGAAAATAATAATCGGAAAATAGCATGAACTTTAAATTGTAAAATAGATCTTTTCCAGTTTAGCTTGCATTTTTATTATTTTAATCATACACACTGATATAACAGATCTAATTATGTTTTCCTAAAGATCAAACATATTTCCAAGATGATCCTATCATTTCTTTTCCAAAGAAATGTAATTATGAGTTTGAGAAACATCAGTTATCATTTTCAGTCCATACTTCTCTAGTCAAGTCCTGTCAATTATGGAGTTTTGATTCAGACATAGGGTTTCAAAATCGGAGTATGTCAGAACTATGAGGGATCTCAGATATTTTATTACTCAATCGTGGTTCAGGAATGAAACGTGGATCCAATAGAATGTTTTCTTCTCCCAAATTAGTACATTTCACTCACATAGTGAAATTTAGGATTGAGTTAAAATAAAATTTAATGCTAAGTAATTTGATACAGTGAGAGTCAAGTAACATGAGTTTTTTGAACCAACTCTATATTATGTTGTTGTCGGTCTTTGGACAAGTCTCTTGTCCTCTCTGTGATCCAGTTCTTGCAACTTAGAAATGACTGCTGAAACTGATGCAAACACTGTTTGCATTTATTCCATATTTACTGAAAATGATGGGTGAAATTCACTTATTAACTCAGGAATTTATTAACTTGATCAGTCTCTGGACTTGCAACCACCCTAGTTTTCCAGCGTTCCTGGATCTACGTAAATGCTCCCATCTTTCAAGCTAGCTTAAATCAAAATAACATTTATTTAAACAATTACTCTGAGTAGGGCATTTTGTGAGTTCTTATCAACATTTTGCTAGGTAAAGAAGTCCTATTTTCTCAAATTCTTCAAACATAGTTAAAACCCACCAAAACTTTTATTTCTTTCATTACTTATAGCACAAATTGTCCAGGTCACAATATGCTCTTTTGTTCTTTCATTGCTTATTTCACAAACAGAAGTTAAGTTTTATATTTTCCATTGCTTCTATCTAATTAGCCATGGCCATTTTAACAGTAGTTTCAGAATAAAAGTGAATAAAAAGAGATATTTTAGACTTAAAGGAACTTTCCAAATTGTAATTCAAACCAAATATTGAATTTTCAGTCACTGAGAAGTTGTAGTTGAAAGAAGATGAAAGAGTCAGCAGAATGTAGAAACTGATCCATCCCTCAGCAATCTAGATCCTTCTGTTTATGTACCTTCATGAGACAAATCTAACACCCAAATAAATAACTGGATCTGGAATTATCAATGCTAATAACTTTTTCCATTCACAAGGAAGACCAAGGTCTAACTCTAATTCATTTTCATATTTTGAGTAGAAAATTTGTTCCCCAGTTTCCTTGGCAGACTTATGGCAAATCCCCTATGCAAACTTACTTTCATTTGCAAAGTGAAGCCAACTTCCTTAGATTATACATTTTTTTCTTCAATGTTTCTAGAAAAGAAAATTGGTTCCAAAATATCTGAAATGTGTAATTTAAAGAATATCTAGCCTGGGTTCAAATAAACTTAATGATTGGAGTATAAACATTTAGATTCATTTTTTTAAAGTGTGGTCATTACAAATTAAAAAAAATATATCTTTATACAATCCCTAAGAGTCCATGAGTAAGTGAAATCTCCTATGATTAAATATCAATTTTCTTAATAGTTTAAAACATTCAAATTTCATAATGATTACATTTAAACCTCATATTAATTATCTATATTGACAGCCCATAACTAATTTTTTTTTTTTTTTTCCCTGCAGGCAGAATTCACAGCCATGCGGGAGCAGTACATGCGAGGTGGGGAAGGCTTCATTATCTGCTACTCCGTCACTGACCGTCAATCATTCCAGGAGGCTGCCAAGTTTAAAGAGCTCATTTTTCAGGTCCGCCATACCTATGAAATTCCCCTGGTGTTGGTGGGTAACAAAATTGACCTGGAACAGTTCCGCCAGGTGAGTGCCAATTTTATCTGGTAGCTTCTGTCTTTTGCTCTGAGAATACATAGTACAAAATATGGCTGCTTTCCAAGGTTCACATCGAGAATTATGAGAAAGAAATTATGCACGTGATTTTTCTAATAAGTTGTGGTGGTCACATGGTAAATTGTGTTGGCCTCCATAATATATTTGACCACATATGCTATTTTGTAGAGTGTCCTTGCTAGTGCCCCATCCCCTAGGATCTGGGATTATATACTGAATACAGTAGAAATGATTCTTGTTGACTTCTGAAGTGTGGCCTTAAGAGTTCTGCAGTTTCTGCCATTGTCACTTGAACTGCTCACCCTTGAGTACAAGAAGCCCAAGCTAACCATAAGAAGATAGTCATGTGGACAAAGTGAGATTCAGGCTCACAGCTGTCCCTGCCCTGCTAAGACACTATACATGTGGGCAAAGACACACGAAAACATGAAAAATGCATGTTTCAGCACTGGCCACCATATAACTGTAACCTCATAAGATAGCAAGCCAATCCACATGGAACAGGAAATCTCCCAGGTAAGCCTTGCCTGGATTTATGACCTAGAGAATCAGTGGCAAATAAAACGAAATTGTTTATGCTACCATGTTTTGGGGGTAATTTTTCATGCAGCAATAGATGATCAAAACAGAATCTTTCCCTCCTTCCAGAATTAGAACAAGCCACTACTTCTCAGGTTGCATCAGAAATTACTCTTAAATACCATCCATTTCCTTCAGGCTGCATCTGCTATATCAATGTGATCAATAGACAGTCTCAAAACTTCTCCAAACAAACAAAATTGATAAGGAAGAAACTATGTCTAGCTTAAATTGAGATTCATTACCATAACTTACATAGTTCATTCATTATATTTTATTCTGACAAGACACTACTTCTTGGGCAATAACAGACGACTGAACTATGATGTCTTCCTCCCTGAGATCTCAAGATAGTAATGATAAATCAGTTGCCCTGGTTCAAGAATCAGGCAAATCATATCACAGTTCCACTGCCATCACTCACATTGTACAAAGTAATATTACTGAGAAGTGGCATGCAAATCAAATTTTTGTAAATCTAATTCTGTAAATTGAGTTGCTTTGTTACAAATTGAGATGCTTCATCTTTCTTTTCACTGACCTTAAGTTTGAACTGGCTTTTAATAGTTCATGTTATTCCAGTTAATGATTTATTGTTAGCCTATTTAAAGTAGTCAACTAGTAAAACCTTTTACTAATGTAGGAATCTTCACTAAAACAAATAGTTGTCTCCTATCTTAGGGATATTATAAATATGGATTTTCATGCCTAATACGTTTTAAGTTTTCTTAAATTGAAAAGATCTCATACAGAGTCCATGTTTACAAGTTGATGTTTAACAGGAAACGTATTTCTATGATTTAGTGCAATGCATTTTTGTGGTGATATTGTTGTATATTCTACTTGAGAATCTAAGCATCTTAAAATGGCAGCTAATTATTGTTTTAGGAACTATACTATTTGTTCATCTCTTCTGCAACTGTTCTGCTGTCTTACTTTGCTGTTTCTCTTTCTCCAAAGACATGTTCAGCATAATATGGTTGCATTTCTATGGGTTAGAATTCAAGTTTATCTCATCAGTTAAATATGAATCTATTCTTAGCTACTTGGCACAAAGGAAGAAAGTTGGGGGCTTGGTAGCTGAACCTTTCCTATACTCCTCTGAAGAGTGCTAGTGCTTTACTTTTCTTAGGACCTCTAGGAACTAGCGTGATAAAGCACCCTAAATGTACCATCAAGTGAACATATGCCCATTTTGTTGCTCTTCTAAGAATTCCTGGAGAACAAAAACTTCTGATTGGGTTTCAGTTAGGAAAGCTACAAGTGACTCTGAAAAACTAGTGAATTCGAAAACATTCAGGTAACATTTTTTCAGGCAAAAAATCAACTAAACTTTCTCTACGATGATTACTCTTCATGACTCCAAAGCTGGCTGACATTTACTTTTCCCTCCCTCTCCAGGCCCTATGTTACCAGGCTCAAAGGTGATCCTTAGGATCTCACAAAGGCATGCTTATCAGAACCCCTATCCCAGCCTGGATAATTAGCTGCTCCTTTCAGATTAGCAGTGAAGTGAATCACAAGCATTACAAATGTCACTGAAATCAAAACCCAGGAAAAGATATTAAGATGTGTAACTGCAGATTTGATAGTCTTTTCCTTGTAGATAAAAGCAAGTACTGTAAACAAGATAGTCACAGAAAGTGCAAAAACCATGAAAACACAAATTGCAATCTTTGTAAAATGTTTTTGTACCACTGTCTCCCATAACGAAATGTTGATGTAAAAATTTGGCTTCTGGCTGTGGTTGTGATAGCAATAATTATTCTTAAAACTGAAGAGTGGTTTTTTCTTAGCAAAATGATTTCAATTCATACTTTATTTTAATCTTGTGACTGCCCTGTGTATTTGTAAGCCAATCATTTGAAGAATGAGGACATCTGACAAATGAATATATTGATAGCAATTGACTTTACTAAACTATTGCAGCTAGTGACAAAATTAAGACTAAAACACTATCACATTGTATTCTTTTGGTGCATCAGTATTTGAAAAGTTACATCTCTGTTTCTTCATTTAAGAAAAAAGCAAACTCAAAGAAAAATATAGATACTGACACCTAGATGGTTTGCAGCTCGAAAGAATTCTGTAAGGATTCCTAGAGTGATAAAGTTAAACTCTGAAAGGTGAAATTACGCTGGTGCTATTGTTTAGTGGTGAGAGGCAAAGGAGCAGGATTCTCACTAAGCAACTCTTATTCCTTATCACCCTACACTGAAAGAGTTTTGGAAGGAAAGAATTCTGATGGTTGAAGCTGCTTCTTTTCATATTTGGTAAGAATAGGTGCCTGTATTCTTAATGCATTTTGGGAAATCCCAGGGCCTTTTCTAAAAAAGATAAAAAATAAAGAGACAACGAGTTTTAGTGTATTATGTGTTTATCATTATTCACCTCCTTGAGCTTTAATGTGGAAGGACTCAAATGATAGTATTTAATCTGTCATCAATATTCATTTTGATGGTGATATTACTGAGGATACATTTAGTGTTTTCAAGGCTCTGTGCTGGGCATGTTAACACATAAGATTTTATTTAATCCTCACCACAAGACCATGAAGTAGTCTCCTTTATACCTATGTACATATGAGTCAGCTGAATCTCTAATACATTCAATAACTTGTTCAAGGTCACATAGGTAGTTAGAGTTGAGAGACAAAACCCAGTGTGTTCTGGCTTAAAATCTCACTATGTCTTATGGTTGGCCTACAAACCATCATCATTTTATCATGAATTTATTTTTTATGTCAGCTTCAAGATACTAGCATGCATCTCAGAGCAATAGCATCTTATGGACAAGGAGGAGCAGGAAGAATCAGGATAATAATTCTTGAGGTTTGGAGTGGGCAGTTCCAGGCCATGGACAAGCCAGTAATAGCCCAAAGTTGGTTTCCTTACCCTTTTGGTGTGAGGAAAAATAAAGGTAAGGAAATGGGTTTCAAAATTACTGGAAAGTTCTGTTTTATAAGAGCCAAAAAATTCTGTCCAAAGTTTATCCAGGCTATTCTAAAGCCTGTCTTAATTCCTGAACAGCATGAGGGGCTTGAGCTCCCGTGGTCTTTGTCCCTATTCATGCAGGCTTCTGTCTTCCCACTGGAGAGCAGAAGGAGATAATCCCCGATTTCTCTTTTTCCAAAACCCTGACCGGCTGTGTAAAGTAGAAGTAGGCTATGAATGAAGTAAATTTCAGGGATTTGCGAGCTAGATTAGAAAGTTTTACGTCAATTGCAGACCACAGACTTTTTTTTTTTTTTTTTTTTTGAGATGGATTCTCACTCTGTCACCCAGGCTGGAGTGCAGTGGCGCAATCTCTGCTCATGGCAATTTCCACCTCTCAGGTTCAGGTTCACCTCCTGCCTCAGTCTCCCCAGTAGCTAGGATTACAGGTGCCCACCAACATGCCCAGATAATTTTTGTATTTTTAGTAGAGATGGGGTTTCACTATGTTGGCCAGGCTGGTCTCCAGTAATGACCTCAGGTGATCCACCTCAGGTGATCCGCCCGCCTCAGCCGCCCGAAGTGCTGGGATCACAGGCGTGAGCCACAGGGCCTGGCCAAATTGTTTTATCCTGAACATAGACAAACCTTTTGGTCCCAACAGCCTAATTGCAGCTTAATTCTCAGCTTTAGGCCTTCAAACTGTGCTTCCCACAGTCTACATAACATAACTCTTGAAGTACCAAGTTGAAATCATGAAAGGCCTTTATTTGTTCTTTAGTGAGATATCTAATTAAAATAGTTTCTTTACTTAGGGGATATTTGGAATTGTGAGAATTAGGAATACTGGATTTAAAAAAGCATAATATCTATTTAGAGTTATATCAAGCATCTACTCATATTTGGAGAGTGGTGATGGTTTTGGAATATAGTAAAGCAATGAGTAATCCAGTCCCTGTCCTCAAGAGCTTTCTATTCTCCTCGGGATCTGTGCATATGATGTAGGGAGAAAGCCCCCTTAAACAACACAGGTAAATGTTGAACAATATGGCACAATCCATGAGTGCAATGCTTTTTCAAAACCAGGAAAGACCCATGTGGGTAGCACATTTGAAGAACAAAGATAATGAATGAATATCTTGACCAAGTAAGAAAGATAAGGTGAATGGTGACAGTTATTTTAGGAAGGACTGAAAGGAATCAATCTAGGCTGGAAGGAAGAAACCTTGGGTCTTATGAGTTTACACAAGCAGTAGAGTGATCAGTGGGAAACTTGGAAGATCAGTCTGCCTGGTACACACATATCAAGCATCCTAAGCATAATTTCATAGTGTCTCCCTTGAAGACACATTTAATCAAAGACAAAGCATAAATATGTAGCAGAGCATATTGGATATAGTATAATGCGGTAATTAATTGCAAATACCACTCAAATTTAAAAAATAAAAGAGTAGTGCTTCATTATCTTTCATTGTCAGTGCACTGGAAAATTTATATAAACATATTTTCTAAATGATGAAGGCTTAGTTTTTGAAGAGAAAAAAAGGTTCAGTAATTTACTCATTATTTTGGGATAGATACTCAAATTCAATTAACTATTCATTAGCCCTATTTATCTTTTCCATAGCATTTTGTAATATGTTATTTAATTTAATAAAATAAACGTGAATGTATTAACTCCAATTGAGACAGAAAACAAAACAAAACAAAGCTTAGAGTTTCACATGATTTATCCAAACTGGTTGGTTGTAGAACTGGAATTTGAGTTACCTTAGCTTACACATATATGTTTTCACTACTGTCATTTTTTAAGCGTAATTAATTTTCCTAATGGGTAACAAGCACTCTTTTAGAATCTGGGAGTATACAGATGAACTTGACAGCTAAAATCTCTATAGGTAATAACGTGAAGTTACAGTGGAGGAGACAGATAATGAACAATTTGAGTATGAGTATGTGTATTCTAACTGCACAATGCAAAAATGATACTAGGAATAAAATTATACATACTCAAATATGCATGCATACATACACACGTTTGCACAATTCTGAGCAGTGAAAAGAGCAAAGGAGAAAAATGAAGCAAGGGAAGGAGTTGGCATGTGGAGTGTAAGAATCAGAGCTGTATTTTCTCTAGGGTGGTCAAGATGATCTCTCTGAAAAGATGCCATTGAGCACAACTCCACAGTGTGGGGAGGATTTGGATGAAGAGCATTACAGATAGAACAAACAGCAATTGTAAAATCTTCATGGTTGGATTTAGCTTAGCATGTTTGAGAGCCGTAATAGCTGGTGAGGAGACAGGGTCAGGTTATATAGAGCTTGAAAGTTCTTCGGTAAGAATTCGGATTTTATTTAGGTGTGAACAATTGTTTAAAACATTTGAGCAGAATTGTGGTATGAATACATTTCTATTAAGTCAGTCTTGACGTTGAGTGGAGCAACCATGAAGCAGTGAGATGCATTTGGAGGCTCTTTCAGTCATCAGAATGAGAAATGATGGTAGCTTGAGTGAAAGGGATAGTGCTAACTGTTCACGAATTCCATACTCATACTGCACACTGACAGGATGGCAAGTGACAAGATTATAGTGAGGTTTAGAGACCTTTCATGTAGCAACAAAATCTTCTACGTTCCTCAGTGACACCTGAGGTCATCACTGCATTATCACAATCCAGTGGGTGTCCATGATGGAGTCCTCATGACATTGTTAAGAAATGTACGCAGCATACAGAAACTAACAGAATATGTAATTGAAAGAATCAGATAGTCCTGGGTTTGAATTGTTACTCAGATGATTTCTGTGTCCTTGGACAAATCAGTAACAGACACAAGATATGTACCTAAGTTTTTCAGAGAAGTACTTCCTGCCCAGCACAGGGGTGGGAAGATATAATTCATAGATAACTTCCAGCCATTAAGTGCTTAAAGGGTCAGCCTCAGCTACATAGAGCCTCCTTGCCTGATGTCACACCCTTTCTGGGGAAACTCATTTCAAGTTAAGTGTGGGCATATATTTCCAGCCATTTCAGCCCAATGTGAGATACTGACAGGCAAATCTTGCTAGAGAGCCCCCACTAGTTTGGTAAAGACTCTGTTGGGCTTGCATGAACGTTCAACTTCTCTCTCTGCTCAACCCTGCCTCCTTCTCCTTCCTTCCACAAATGTTGATTCCTAATAAACATCTTGCGCTTCAGACTCTGTCTCAGTGTCTACTTCTGTAAAATAGGATGATAATATCTCTGTCATAGTTTTTTTGGGTGGGACAGATGAGATAATGTCAATAGGTTATCTAGCATGGTGTATGTCACAGAGCAGCGCCTCAATAAATACTGGGTGCTACTATCGCTGTCGCTCCTCTGGATTATTGCAATAGTCTTTGGGTTATTACTCTTCTAATACGCTCTCTTACAAATTAGAAAGTAGCTAATCAAGTGCATATGAATTGTGTGAAAAGTAAGAGTAACTAATCTGGGTGAAGGCTCAGGGAGTTTTCTGATATAGGCTTCAGCACATGGATTTTGCAAAATTAATTTTGAAATTGTTTCCCAACTTTTCAGCTGTAAAACAAAGTAGCAATTCTTTAATAACTGAAATCTGCCTAGGAGAGCCTTGAAGAAATCACTGCTTTTTTGCATAGTTTATGAGCTAAGTAAAGGCGAGTAATCTGGAGTTAGAGAACAGACACATACAAAAGATTACTGGCCATTCCAGAAAACCTAAACTAATTTTAAATGTGGGAAAACTCATCTTGGATGAAAACTGTGCTTCTTAAAATGTCCTGAAACCAGAAGAGATAGTACCACCTGTGATCTTCATTAGAAATGCAAATTATCAGGCCCTATCCAAGTTCTGATAAATCAGAAACACTGTGGGTAGGGCACAGCAATCTATTTTAACAAATTGTCTGGGTGATTCTAGAGTATAGTATGCTAAAGTTAAGAGAGCCAGTGGGCTAGAATATAAAATGAAGCACCTGAAGGATAATTTTATTTGGGGACACTATAAGAGCATAGAACCTACAAGTGTTTTAAAGGCCTTAAATGAAATATTTGAGACCTGAAAGAAAAAATATATATACACATACAGTGTAATATATACATAATAATATGTGTGTGTATATATATATTACATATGCACATATATACAAACATATATATACACATGCATGTATACAAATGTTTAAAACATAAAATAATTTTAAACATAAAAATTAACTAATGCTTATATTAAAAACAACAATGTTGAAAGTGTTACAGATTCAATCTAGTTTTCCAGGCAAATTTGTCATTTAGAAAAATCTAAATTTCATTGTTTATATTGCACATCTACACCTAAATAGACTTCAACTTGATAGTTTCATGTTCCATTGGAACAGAGCTTGTGTTTCCTCAGATTGAACTGACATTGTAACTGTTTGCTTTCCCTCTTTATTTAAATTGTCTTACACTGAATTGTTTGGTTTTCATGGATCATTGACTGCATTTGTAAAATTGACAAGCCAGAAAAGGCTTTGGGAAATAAGCTTGTTTCTTTTTAAGGAAAAGAAAAAAAGCAAAGCTGTTGGGGAATTGGATTGGTTCCTTGAAATGAAATCCAGTATTGCAATACCACTCTTAACTAATCTTTTGTTAATTTTTAAAAAACCCAATCACGTTAAAAGCACGATGCCAAAAAGGAAATAAAGTACTGAGTGGGTAAAGTTTTTCTTAATTTTTTATGACCCTGTCTAAGATTTCAGGTCTCTATTCCCTTTCCTAGGTATCCTTGCCTGCCCAAACCCTAACATTTGTGGAAAATTTCCTCAACACTCAGCAGTCAGACTCTGGCTGTACTTAATAATCAAGTGTATGGTGTGTGTTTATGTGTGTGTGTGTGCGTAGTTATATGTATAGATGTAAGTGCATTAGATAATTCAAGACAATACTGTAAATCCAAAAGAATGATATCCATAGATTGAACTACAGATACTCAGAATCAGGAGCACTAGCTGTGTGTTCATGGAGTACTATTTTTTTTTTTTTTTTTTTTTTTTTTTTTTTTTTTTTACTTTAACTCAACCACATGCTTAGGGAATTACATAATCCAGCTTTTACAAATTGTTTATTTAGAAATAATTACAGATGCACAAGAAGTTACAAACAAATGTGTATAAAAACCCTGTGCATCCTTCTCCTAGCATTCCCAATGGTAACATCTTATGCAACTCTAGAATAATATGAAAAACAGTAAACTGACATTGATTCAATCCACAAAGCTCATTCATATTTTACCAGTTATACACGTACTCATGCATGTGTGTATCTGTATAATTTGATGCAATTGCGTCACATGTGTAGCCTCCTTAACCACCGGCATAATCAAGACACTCAACTCTGCCTTTACTCTGAGGCCTGTCGTGTTGCTCCTTGTCCATCCCCTTCCTATCCCAACCCCTAACCTCTGGCAACTACTAGTCTACTATGTCATTTTTCATCTATATAATTATTTTATTTTTTGATTATTATATAAATGAAATGAGTTTATATGCATCCTTTTGAGACTGTTTTTCACTCAGCATTCTTTCCTGAATTATGACCAAGTATTTGTTATCAGTAGTGTGTTTTCTTTTTATTACCAAATAGCATTCAGATTTGGATACATCACAATTTGTTTATTCACCCTTTCAGGGACATTTGGGTAATTTCCAGTTTGGTGCTATTATGAAGAAAGCTGCTGTGGGCATTCACAGACAAGTTTCTGTGTGAACATAAGCTTTTAATTCTCTGGAATAAATGCCCAAGAGCACAATTGCTAGAACTTATGATAAGTCCATTTTAGTTTTGAAAGGAAATGCCAAAGTATTTTCCAGAATGGCTCTATTATTTTATATTCTCACCCTTGCCAGCATTAGATATTATCACTGTTTTTCATTTTAGTCATTTTGATCAGCATATAGTGATATCTCATTATGATTTTAATTTGCATTAGTCTAATGACTAACGATATTGAACATATTTTCATGAGTATATTTGTCATCTAAATATCCTCTACAGTTAAGTGTCTGTACATACTTCTGACCATTTTCTTTTCTTATTTACCTTTTTAATTGACATAAAATGATATATATTTATCAGGTACAACGTGATGTTTTGTAAAATTATACATGGTGAAATGGTTGAATTGACTAGTTAACATACGCATTACCTTAAATATTTATTTTTTGTAGTGAGAACACTTAAAAATCTACTCTTGGTTAGTCACAGGGAATTTCATATTGTTATTAACTATAGCCACCATATTGCAGAATAGATCACTTGTCCTTATTACTCCTAACTAGCTGAAATGTTGTATCCTTTGACCATCTTACCAACCCGTCCTTGCAGTCCCTGGTAACCACCTTTTTACTCTTTCTATGAGCCCAACTTGTTTAGATTCCATGTATAAGTGAAATCTTTAAGTTTTTGTCTTTCTGTGCCTGGCTTATTTCACCAAGATAATGCTTATTTTCATTTTCATTGTGTCCACTGACTCTTTTCTGGTTGGATTGTTTTTTTTTAAGTTTGAGTTACGAGAGTTCTTTGCATATTCTAGATTCCAGGCTTTTGTAGATATGTGACTCGGAAATATGTGGTTCTAGTCAGTTTGTCTTTTAATGGGATCTTTTACAGAGTAAAAGTTTTACATTTTGATGAACTAAATGTATTGATTTTGTTTCCTCTTATGAATTGTGATTTTGGTATCAAATCTAAGGACACTGCCTAGTCGTAGGTACACATGACTTTCTCCTGTGTTCTTTTCTAAAATTTCTATCATTTTGTTTCACATTTATATCAATTATCCATTTTGAAAATTATTTTTTGTATAAAGTGCTTGGTTTTTTTTGGCTGATGGATGGTTAATTGCTTCAGCATTATTTATTGAAAAGTCTTTTCCTTCTTTATTGAAGTGCTTTTACACGTTCATAAAAAATTAATTAGGCATATTCATGTGGAGTTATGTCTGCATGTTCTATTCTGTTCCTTTGATCCGTCTATCTTTCTGCCGCTGCCAGACTGACCTGATTAGTTCAGCACACATACATAAGTCTTAGCATCAATAATTCCTCCCTTGTTTTTCTTCTTTTTAAAACATATTTTGGCTATTTTAATGCTTAATGTTTCTTTGTTAATTTGAGAGTAATTTTATTTTTACAAAGAACTGCAATGACATTTTGAAAGAAATTAAATTAAACCTATTGGTTAAGTTATGTTGAATTGACATCTTTACTATGTTGAGTTTTCCAATCTATGAATATGTTTCTCCAAGTATTTAGCTCTTCTTTGATTTCTTCATCAACATTTTATAAATTTAATTATGCAAAAACTGTAGATGTTAGATTCTTACCTATATAATTTTCTTAGGAGTAATGGAAAATGGTATTAAATTTTTGCTATTACGTTTCTGTTTCCAATTATTTCTTGTCTGTATCTTGAAATGCATTTGCATTTTGTGTATTCATGTGGTATTTTGTAACCTTACTAAACACAGGAGAAACTTACTAGTTCTCAAAGTATTTTGTAGATTACTTGAGGTGTTCTACACAGACAAGCTTGCGATCTGCGAATAGAGAGTTTTACTTCTTGCTTTCTCATCTCTATATCTTTAATTTCCATTCCGTGCCTTATTGCAGTGGCTAAAATTTCCAGGATTATTTCTGTAAGTGTAAGGAAAGACATCTTTGCCTTGTGCCCAATCTTAGAGGCAAAGCATTCAATTTTTCACCATTATGATGTTTGGTATAGTTTTTATAATAGGTATTCTTTGTAAGTTTGAGGACATTCATCTATATTCCTAATGTATTGAAAGTGATTTTTTTTTTTCATGAATGGGTATTTAATATGCTTTTTCTGTAGTAAATGATATGATAAGTTTTTTTCCTTGGCTTATTGAAATGGTGGACTACATTAATACATTTTGAATATTTAACCAGTCTCACATACCTGGAATAAATCACATTTTATCATAGTGCATTATTATACAAATATATTTTTCTACAATATTTTGATAAAAATTTTTTTGAGAATTATTTTCATCTAAGTTAATGAGATATATTGGACTACACTTTTTACATTTCATGTGATCCCTGTTGGGTTTGGGTATCAGTGTAATACTGGCTTCATAATATGAATTAGGAAGTATTCCCTTTTCTGGTTTTGAAAGAAATTGTGTAAACTTTGTGTTAATTCTTTTTTGAATATTTGGTAAAATTTCCTATGAAACCATCTGAGCCTGGAAATTTCTTGAGCAGAAGCTTTTAAAATAAAAATTTGATTTCTTCAATAGTTATAGAACTATTCCATTTATTTGATTTTGGCTGAGTTTGAGGAGTTTGTGGTCTTCAAGAAGTGGTTTATTCCTTCCACCTTACTGAATTGGTGAGTGTAAAGTTATTCATAATATTTCCTTGTAATCATTTTAAAATTTGTTTCAATAAAATTTCACATATATATAAGGCATATAACATAATGTTGTAAGATATGTATATATGGTAAAATGGTTGCTATAGTGAAACAAATTAACATATCCACTATCTTATATGGTTACCCATGTGATGATCTGTTGAGATGTCTTCTGTTGCATTTCTGATTTTATGATTTGGGTCTTGTCTCAATTTATGTCTGTCAATCTTGCTAAAAGTTTACCAATTTTATTGATTTTGGTAGATGAATTGACTTTTAGTTTTATTAGTTTCCTATTCTCCTGTTTACAAATTCATTGATTTCTGATGTTATCTGTATTATTTTCTTAATTCAGCTTGTTTTGAATTTATTTTCTTCTTTATGTCTCTTTAAAATATATTTTGTGTCTATTTTTATTCTACTCTATGTATTATTTTCCCTTGAAATTTCCTATTTGACCAATGCATTATTTAGGAGTATATTTTTAATCCCCAAGATGTTGAAAATTTCCCCTGAGTTTCTGTTATTGGTATACTCTTCTTTGATACATTGTGATCAGAGAACATACTCTGTGTGATTTTATTTTTTTTTATTTGTTAAAGTTTATTTTATTACCATGATATAGTCTATCTTGGTGAATGTTCCATGTAAGCTTGAAAAGAATATATATTCTGCTGTAGATGGTTAGAGTGTTCTATAAATGTCAGTAGATCTTGTTGATTAATGTTTCATTATTTGCTATCCTTGCTGATTTCTATCAATTGTTTAAAATGGGATTTTGAAGCCCATGTTATAATTATGGATTTCTTTCTCATTCTCCTCTATTGGTTTTTACTCTATATATTTTGAAGTTCTGTTGTTTGGTCCAAAAACATTTAGGATTGCTATATTCTTGGCAAAATAATCCATTTATTATTTTGTGATGTCCTTATTGTCTGTAGTAATTTTGTTTGCTTTTAAGTCTCCTTGATCTAGTATTATTATAGTTGCTCCTTTTTAAAAATTAATATTTGCCTGATATATCTTTTCTATCCTTTGGCTTTCAACTTATCTGTGTCATAATGAAACAGGACAGTTCCCTGACCCCTCTTGGGACTTGCAACAGGGATGTGGCTCTGCCACCATGTGCTCAAATCCCTTACTGGAAGGGGAGCAGGCAGATAGGCAGGTGCAGGAGCAAGGATGAGCGTTTTTGGACCCTGGCCCCATGGTAGTGTCTAGGGGTTTGTTACAATTAATGCCCTTTTAGCAGTTGCTGTCTACAGATGGCTAAGTGTTAAACCAGCTCAGTGGAGAGTCAGATGACAGTCTTTTACACCCTCCCCTCTTGGTTCCTGGGTCCTTGTCCAGCATCCAGAAAGAATCAGGTCACTTGCACTTGAAGGATGGTGAATGTGGGGATTTTATTGAGTGATGGAGGTGGCTTCAGTAAGATGGATGGGAACCTGGAAAGGGGATGGAGTGAGAAGATGATCATCCCCTGGAGTATGGTCATACCACAGCCAATCTCTCCAACTGTCCCCAGCTGAACTCCTCTCTACATTCAGGTACTGCTTCTCTTCTCTCCTTCTCTGCCTCACCACTCTGCCGCTCTGCCGCTTTGCTACTCTTCTGTTCCTCTGGTCATCTGCTCTTGGAGCCTGGTGTTTGGGGTTTATATATGTACAGGTTAGCGGGATGTTGTGGGTCAAAATGCAACATTTGGGCAGGAAAAAAGGAATGCCTGTTCCCATTTAGGGTTATGGGTTTCCAGGCTTGAGAATGGAGCCTTTGCCAGGAAACCAACCTCTTCTAGCCAGTATTTCCCTGCCTCCTGTCTATATCAATAATGCTTGAAGCAGATTTCTTACAGCCCACATATAAGTGGGTGTTGTTTGTTAATTCCACTATGCAAATCACTACCTTTTAATTGGTTTAGATTATTACAATTAAATAATTATTGATCGGTTAGAGCCTATGTCTGCCTTTTTATTATTTGTTCTTTGTTTTTCACTTTCTCTTTCTCAATTGTCCATTGTTTGTCTGTATGTATCTTGGCCTAACTGTGGATAACTTGAAAATAGTTTTAGAATTCTATTTTGATGTATTTATGTTTTTCATTATAGCTGTTTTTATAGTTTTCTTAGTAGTTGCCTGCTGGTGTCATTGTGTTACTGCTTCAAGTTAAGTATAAAAACCTTTCTTCAATTTAGGTCCCCTTAACTGCTTTCAGGTATAATTGTCTCAATCATTTCTTTTGCATACACAGAACACCATGTTAGATGGTGTTCATCTTTACTCCAACTATAAAATATAGTTTTTAAACTCATGAAATGAAGGATGGTCATATTACGTTTACTGCAATTTTTGCTCATTCTGTTCTTTACTTTCTAAAGATCCCAGTCATCATCTTTTATAATTTTTTTTTAGTTTAGAGTTTCCTTCAGCTATTCTGTATTTTAAGAAAGTAAATTGTTTTATTGTATTAGGGTGGTTTGATTTTTAGATTTGCGAAACATAAACTTGAAAACTGGAGGGTTTTACAATGTATTCCAGCGATCTTTAGGTAAAGGTGGATTTTGGTTACATGGTTATGTTCTTTAGTAGTGATTTCTGAGATTTTAGTGGACCTGTCACCTGAGCAGTATACACTGTCCCCAATGTGTACTCTTTCATTCCTCACCGCATTCCTAACAGTCCAACCTCTGAGTCCTCAAAGTCCATTATATCACTCCTATGCCTTTGTATCCTCATAGCTTAGCTCTCACTTATAAGTGAGAACATATGATATTTGGTTTTGTATTCCTGAGTCATTTCACTTACAATAATGTCCTCAAGCTCTGTGCCAGTTGCTGCAAAATACATTATTTCATTCCTTTTTATGGCTGAGTAGTATACCATGGTGTACATATACAACATCTTCTTTATACACTCAGTCAATGGGTACTTAGTTTGGCTCCATATCCTTACCATTGTGAATTGTGATGCTATAAACATGTGTGGGTATGTGTCTTTTTCATACAATGACTTCTTTTCCTTTGGATAAATACTCAATAGTGGGATTCCTGGTTCAAATGGTAGTTCTAGTTTTTGTTCTTTAAGGAAACACCATACCATTTTCCATAGTGGTTGTACTAATTTATTAGGTTGGAGCAAAAGTAACTGTGGTTTTTGCCATTTAAAGCACTGCAAAACCACGATTATTTTTGCACCAACTTACCTACCTATACATTCCCACCAGAAGTCCTGTGGCTACTCTTTAATGATAAATCTGCTAGCAACAAATTCTCTCAGTGTCCCTTCAACTGAGAATGTCTTTATTTTAGTATGAAGGATTATTTCATCAGATACACAATTTGGGATTTACTGCTCTTTCAGTACTTGATAAAACTTGTACCACTTCCTTCTGTCTTCCATGGATTCAGATGGCAGATCCTGTCATTAAATTTGCTTTTTTCTTTATAGAAAATGCCGCAGTTTTCTCTGTTTTAATGATTTATTCTTTGTTTTTAGTTTTCAGAAGTTTAATTATAATGTGATTGGTGTAGTTTTAGGTTTATCCTACTTGGGTTTTACTCAGCTTCTTGAATCCGTAGCTTTATGTGTTTTGCCAAATTTGGGAGTCTTTCAGCCAATATTTATTTGAATATTTTCTTAGCTCCTCTCCATTTCTCTTCTTTATCAAAATTATGATGATTCTAATGTCAGATATTTGTTATTGTCCCACAGATCCCTTGATCTCTGTTTATTTTTTCTTTTAGTCTATTTTCTCTTTGTTGTTCAGATTGAGTAAATTCTATTAATTTGTCTTCAATTTCACTGATTTTTTCTGTGTCTTTTCCATTCTGCTGTTGATAACATCCAATGAAATTTTTGCTTATTTTTTTCTTTGTTTGGTTATTTTGTTTTTCACTTCCATAATTTCTATTTCATTCTTTCTTTGTTTTATATATTCTTTAAATTTGTTTTACAGTAAATTATAATGATTATTGAAGCATTTTATGATGGTTGCCTTAATTTTTTTTTTTTTTTTTTTTTTTTTTTTTTTTTTTTTTTGAGACTAGGTCTCGCTCTGTCACCCAAGCTGGAGTGCAGTGATGATCATAGCTCACTACAACCTCTGTATCTTGGGCTCAAGCAACCCTCCTGACTCAGTCTCCCAAATAGCTGGGACTTCAGGCACATGCCATCACACCTGACTAATTCTTAAAGTTATTATAGAGATAGGATCTCACTGTGTTACCCAGGCTGGTCTGGAACTCTTCGCCTCCAAGAATCCTCCTGCCTTGGCCTCCCAAAGCACTAGAATTACAGGCATGAGCCACCATGCCTGGCTAAAATCTTTAACAGATAATTCCAACATGTGGATAGTATTGGTATTGGTATCAAATGATTGTCTTTTATCATTCATATTGTGATTTTTTCTGGTTTTGGGTACCAGTGATTTTTATTGCATCCCAGACATTTTAGTCATTACATTAGGAGACTCTTAATCCTACTTATGTTTTCTGTTTTGGCAGAAAGTTGTTCTGTTTAGGGTTTGTATGTGAGTTCTGGACTACTTTTTGTGGGCTTTGGGTCCAATAATGATTTAGTTGTCCCTCTCCTTGTAATGCTTTCTAGTCTGTTTTGTTCCTTGACGCCTTTGGGGCTTCCTGCTCAACCTCTGAAGTTGTCTGCGGTAGTAATAGGAACTTTCCTAGTCCATTGGTGCCAGGAGGATGCAGGGTTCTGCTGATGCTGGCTCTGAGAGTGGGTTGTTCTGCCTGCCACTGCATCACATGTGAACTAGAGACTGGACTGGCTGGAGTTTCTCTGCTGTTGTTACTCATGCAGGTCAGAGCCTGGTTTATATCTTTTTTTAAAAAAGTAATTATTCACGGTTGGTCCTGGTGGCTCATGCCTGTAATCCTAGAACTTTGGGAGGCCGAGCAGGTGGATCACGAGATCAGGAGTTTGCGACTAGCCTGGCCAACATGGTGAAACTCTGTCTCTACTAAAAAATACAATTATTAGCTGGGCTTGGTGGCGGGCACTTATTATCCTAGCTACTCAGGTGGCTGAGGCAGAAGAATTGCTTGAAACCAGAAGGTGGAGGTTGCAGTGAGCCGAGATCCTGCCACTGCACTCCAGCCTGGGTGAAAGAGCGAAACTGTCTCAAAAATAAATGAATAAATGAATGAATAAATAAATAAATAATAAATATTCACTTTTAATTGACAAATAAAATTGTATATATTCATGATATACAACATGGTGTTTTAAAATTTGTTTATCCTGTGGAATGGCTAAATAGAGTTAATTAACACATGTATTACTGCACAAATTTATCATTTTCATGGTGAGAACACATAATATACTTTCTTAGCAATTTTTAACTATATAATATACTAACTAAAGTCACCATGTTTTACAATAGATCTTTTGAACTTATTTCTCCTATCTGAAATTTTGTATCCATCTCATTTTAAGGCCAATCTGTTTTCAAATTGTAGAATCCAGTAATGGGTCAGAAGTAAAATGAGTACACCTATCAATGGGCTTTCAGCTAATAAATATTTTTACTTTTTATTCATCACTAGAAGGCAGCTATTCCGAGCTCCAGCAAACATTTGTCCATGCATATTTCATTATATTTCCTGCCTGTGCTCACACTGGACAACTAAATATGCCTTCCTAGTCTCAACACTTTTCTCTATTCCTCAAGGCCCAGGTTAAAGCATGCATTTTCTTCCATGACTTCACCAAAATTATTCCGGAGAGAATTTTCTGTTTTATAACTTCCTTCAATATATATCAAATGCCTCACCTTGATGCTATTAATTACTGTTTGTTCTGGGAATGTTTATTTTTTATTTCCTTCTAAATTATGCTATAAGTCCCTCAAAATCAGTCTCTCTTTATTTTAATTCTCTTAAATCCCTCACACATTCCAGCACTGTCTTGGGTATATATGGGGTATTTTATGGCCATTGATTGATTGATTGCAAAGTGAGGTTCAGGTGGTGCTGACCTCTTTTAATCTATCAAAATGCACAGAACAACTCTGAGGGAGAGACAAGAGCTTGAGTTTGAAGGGATTTCAGCTATCATTTAATCCAGACCACCTTATTTTAAACAGGAGAATTCAAGAGGTAGAAAAGACACAGAGTCGAAATATGGCTAAGATCAAAAAAGAGAGTAATCCTCATCAGGATTTTCAACAATCACTTCGCTCTATTTCCCACAAAACCCTCCTCTTCTCTATAAAGGGGACCCCTTTTATATGCTTTTATTCACTACACCTCCTTTTCAACAGGAAGACAGGGGAGGAGACTAATGATAGCTGTGCAATTAAGAGACCAAATCTGGCCCGCTAAAGAGGATTGCACCCTGCCACATCTGTAAGAAATTCTGAATGAAAGTATTCATTAGAGACTTTTGAGTAATCTCCTTTTAAGCTGTCTTAGGTTTGTACAATGTATTTTGAAACTTTTTTTTTTGTATTAAAGATTAACACGCATGCAGATTTGTATGACAATAATAAGTGTACAACTTAATTAATTATCAAAAAGTGAATATAGCTGTATAACCACCACACAGGTCAAGAAATAGAATCTGACACATTAAAAGTTGAACTCCTCTGAAGGGTGTTACGTAAATGATCCCCTTTCTCTTCTAAGAAAACCACTACCTTGATTTTTAACATCAGACAAGCTGACCCTTTTTTATACTTAGAATAAAAGAATTTATTTTTTATTTATTCATTTATTTTATTTTTTTGAGACAGAGTTTCACTCTGTTGCCCAGGCTGGAGTGTAGTGGCACGATCTCAGCTTACTGCAACCTCTGTCTCCTGGGTTCAAGCCATTCTTCTGCCTCAGCCTCTGGAGTAGTACAGGTGTGTGCCATCACCACGCCGGGCTAATTTTTGTATTTTTAGTAGAGACAGGGTTTCACCATATTGGTCAGGCTGGTCTGGAACTCCTGACCTCGTGATCCACCCACCTTGGCCTCCCAAAGTGCTGGGATTACAGGCGTGAGCCACCGTGCCCAGCCATAGATGAAATTTTATGAGAGTATTCTTACGTTTCTGACTTCTTTCAGTCAATAGTATATTTATGAGGTTCATCCATGGTTTTACATGTTCATTTATTATTATCATAATAGAATAATATTCCCTAGTTAGGATATGCCACAATTTATTCATCTATTCTGTTATTAATGAACAGTTAGATAGTGTCCAGTTTGAGGCATTCATGAATACTGCTGCTATTAATGTTCTTTCTCTTATTGTTTGAATCACATATTCATTATTTTTATTGGTTCTATATTTAGGAGTTGAATTGTTGGGTCATAACATGTGCATATGTTCAACTTCAGTAGATTTTACTAAACTGTTTTCCAATGTGGTTGTTTAAACTGACACTACGACCAGGAGTGTATGACAATTCCGTTTACTCCAAATCCTCGCCAACTTGTCAGTCTTTTTAATTTTAAACATTCCATTCTGCGTGGAATGATATTTCCTTGTGGTTTTTCTTGCATTCCCCTGGATACTAGTGAAGAGGAGCCTCTTTTCAAGTGCAAAGTGATAATTTCCGTATCTTCTTTCACTAGAGTCTGATTCAAGTCCCTTGCCAGTCTTCTGTTAGGTTATCTTGTTCCCAGTAGTAGGTAGGAGTCCTGACAATTGGTTTGGATGTGGTCATTTGTCAGAAATACATGTTGTACATATTTTTCCCACTTGGCTTGTTTTATCATTCTTTGAGTATACCATTCATTAAAAGAAATTCTTAATTTTATTGTGGTACAGTTTATCAATCTGTTTTATAGTGGGTGCTTTCTATGAAACTATTTTAAGGAATCTTATTCTACCTAAGCTTGTGAAAATTGTATTTGTTTTCTTCTAGATTATTTATTTTACCTTACATATTTACACCTGTAGTCCTACTAGAATTCCTGTGGTAAGGATGAATTTTTTTTTTTTTTTTTTTTCCATATGAGAGTCAATGTGACCCAGTGCCATTTGTGAAAGAGATCTTGCTTTCTCTATTACTCTTCAAGGTCACCCTTGTGATAAAGTACCTGACCATGTGTGTGTTAGTCCATTTGTAGACTCTCTCATATGTTCCATTGTCTGTCTATAACTACTCTAATAACATAATATCCCAGTTGCAGTAGTTCTGTAATGAGACTTGACATATGGTAGTGAAAGGCCTCAAATTTATTTTTCTTACCTAGAAATTTTCTATTTTTGGTCTTCTCCATTTTCATAAACATATTAAAATTGGCTTGTCAATTCCACATGCAAATAGATACACACAAATACCTATCCACATTTTCACTGAGTTACAGTCAATAACTTAGGGAGAACTGACAACTTTACAATGTTGAATATTTTAATCAATGAACATTGTAAATACTATTTATTTAATTTTTAATATTTTCCATCATATTTTAGAGTTTTTTAAAGGAAGACTAGTACATCTTTCATTAAGTTTTATGTTTTTCACAATTTTGAAAGATTAAATCATTTTTTACATTTTATTTTCTATTTTTTGTATGTATTTACCTACCTATTCATTGCTACACAATGCATCATTTCAAATTATTGTTTCTTAAAACAATAATTATTTTCTTATTTATTACTTATTTGGGGTTCTAGGGATTAATTGGGTTTATCTAGGCAGTTATTGTTCAAATTTCCCATCTGGTTGAGATGAAATGGCTTCTGGGGCTAGAGTCATCTAAGACTTCCCCACTCACCTGTTTGGTGGTTGATGCTTGCTGTTGACTGAAGTCTCAACTGCAGCGATTTATGAAAAAGACCGTTTGTTCTATCCATATGCTCTGGCCTTACTCACAGCATGGAGCTTGAACCCCAAGAATGGGCAACTCATGAGGACCAAACAGAAGCTGAATCACATATGATGACTCAGTCATATAGCATTGTTTCTCCATAGTCACAACTTTGTCTAGGTTGAAGAAGAGGAAATGTGAACTCTACCTCTCAATAGGAGAATTGTCACCATCCCATAATAAGAACATGCTAGATGGAAGATCTTGTTGCACACATCTTAGAAAACACAATCTGCCACATCCAAAAACCTCACTAAAAGCAAATGAGGAGTTAGTGGGTGCAGCAAAACAACATGGCACACGTATACATACGTAACAAACGTGCACATTGTGCACATGTACCCTAGAACCTAAAGTATAATTTTTAAAAAATTCACTCATTAATTTTAACAATTTACCTTTAGCGTCTTCTATATCCACACTGATGTCATCTATAAATAATGAACATTGTCTTATTTCCTTTCTACTTTTTAATCCTATCTCATTTCTTTTTTGAATTATGTCTAAGTTCTCTCCTGCAGTATTGAATAGAATTATAGATCTAAATATGAAAGGTAAATTAAGTTGGGCATCTTTTCCCCATTCCTGATTTTAAACAAAAAGCTCCAAATATGTATTCATTAACTATGTTTACTGTGACAGACACTTCTTTTATAAAATTGATTTTTTTGTCACTGTTTGCTAAGAGTGTCTATCATGAAAGAATATTACATTTTATGAATATTTTTGATTTTCCTTTGATAGAATTATAAGATTTATCTTATTAAATTGAGAATTTCACCAATTTATCTTATTAAATTGGGAATTTCATCAATTTATCTTATTAAATTGGGAATTTTATTGATTAATTTTTACTCATGAAGTAAGTCTACCAGATATTTCCTTGAAAATAACTCAAGTCTTGATGCCATATTGCTAGATTCGGTTTGCAGATATCTTGTTTAGGATTTTTTTTGTATCTCTGACATGAGTGAGATTGACCTAGATTAATATTTTGTTATATCCCAGTCAACTGTTAGTTGAAGCAATGTTACTATGGCCTCAAAAAAATTGAGAACTATTTTTTTTCCCTATTCTCTGAAATATTTTATGTAAGGATGATACTATTTACTTAAAATGTTGGAATAGACTCACTGGTAAATTTTATGGCCCTACTGTTTGTTGTAAAGTTTTAAATTATGAATTCAACACTTTTATGAGTTATGCAACTATTTAGATTCTTTGTTCTTGAATTCATTAGATAAATTGAATTTTCTAATCATTTATCTACTTTGACAAATTTCCAAATTTATTGGTACAAAATTGTTGTAAGCCTTTTGATATTATTAGTTTGTAGAATCTGAAGTGATGTACCCTTTTTAATTCCAGATATAGTTTATTAGTGCTGCTCTTCTTGAACAATCTTTAGACGTATTGGTCTATTTTACTAGTGTTATCAAGCATAAGTTTTGACTTTGTAATTTTATTAATGGTAAATTCCACCAATTCATTTATAATTGTAAAATGTACCATATGTTTCTGGAATAAACTCAGGGCTTGATATATTATTCTTTATATTTCATTATTTTATTAGGGAGTTTATCCTGGAATTTTCTATTCACTTTTCCTTGCCTTTTATTTTGATTATTTCTTCTTCCTGATTTGTTGGAGTTTAATTTACTGTTCTGTTACTCTCACTCTACTTACTCAGCATATCCACTATCATCCAGTCTTCTTTTCTAATTTATGTATTTAAGGTTATAATTATCCCTCTAAGGAAGCCTTTAGCTATATAGCTTTATTCTAAATTTCTATATATTTTATTTTTCCTATTCAGTAAAAAATATTTTCTAATTTCAATTGTGATTTCTGCTTTGACTCATGCATTTTTCAGATTTGCAGTTCTTAATTTTTTATTATATGGTAAATTGCTAGTTATCATTTTGTTATTTAATATCTTCTTATTTTATAATATTATAGGAGCATGTACTTTGTATAATTTTAGTCCTTTGAAATTTATAAAGTATTGATTTATAGCACTCCTTTTATTAGTTTTGTTAAATATTCCATGCACGTGTTATAAGAGTATATACATTTGGGGCCGGGCGCGGTGGCTCAAGCCTGTAATCCCAGCACTTTGGGAGGCCGAGACGGGCGGAACACGAGGTCAGGAGATCGAGACCATCCTGGCTAACACGGTGAAACCCCGTCTCTACTAAAATACAAAAAATTAGCCGGGCGAGGTGGCGGGCGCCTGTGGTCCCAGCTACTCGGGAGGCTGAGGCAGGAGAATGGCGTGAACCCGGGAGGCGGAGCTTGCAGTGAGCTGAGATCCGGCCACTGCACTCCAGCCTGGGCGACAGAGCAAGACTCCGTCTCAAAAAAAAAAAAAGAAAATAAAAAAAAAAAAAATAAAAAAAAAAAAAAAAGAGTATATACATTTGGGTACAGCATTCTAGGCATGTCCAGGTTGTCAGTTACTTTGTTTCAACAATTCCATTTTTTCTGGTGGTGAAACCCATCTCTACTAAAAATATTTTAAAAATTAGCTGAGTGTAGTGGTGCCTGCCTCTAGTTCCAGCTACTCAGGAGGCAGGAGAATCACTTGAACCTGGGAGGCAGAGGCGGAGGTTGCAGCGAGCTGAGATCATGACACTGCACTCTGGCCTGGCAACAGAGCGAGATTCTGTCTCAAGAAAAAAAAAAAAATAGAGGAATATGGAGTCAGTGTCATTCAGATGAAATAATGGTTATGCTAGATTCTTCCCAGCCTCTGTTAAGCACTGCTGGTAGGTTTCTGCTGTGAGCTTTGTGCTTGTTTTCCTCCAAATGCATGTCTAAAAACTGAAAATGTCTTTATCATTGTGCTCAACCCCCTCAGTAGTCTACAAAGTAAATTACAATGTCTTCTTTTATCTAAGCATGACCCTTGTCCATCTCCATCATGCCAAGTTATTTCACTAATTATCATCCCTTTGAATTTTAAACAATCGCCATACTGTACCTTTTGCTCGTCACTGAATATCAAACATTGGTGTGCCCTTTTCTTGTGACCTCTACACTTGTCAGTGATTTTCCTTATGCACTTTTCACACTGTATTCATCTGTTGACACATCTGCCTACACGACTAGTCTATGCACTTAATTAAGGGATAAACTAGCTTACACAAAATCAGAAACAAATCTTTTCTAAAAGAAGATTTAAAAAAAAAAAAACAGCAGATAGAGACATAATTTGCTTTTCTTTTTGTTATGAAACACACACTGAGGGAAGTATAAGCAAAACAACAAGTTTGAGATAATGACCCCACAGAACATCACCATGCTAGGAAAAGGCAATTCAAAAATTAGTGAGTGCCTCCTCTATGGCATCAGATTCTGAAGTTGATGATAGGAATGAGAGAAAGACAATAGGTAGGATGGTTGGCTAGCCTAGGCCTTGAGTGTTGTGTACAAAGACAAGGAATAATAGAAAAAGCTGTATTGTTTTCATTACTGGTTCTCTTAATAAGGGAAACAAAGCTATTTTCATAATTATCAGACAAATCTGGGGCAGGCAAGACAGGTTTTGAAATGTAGTGTTCCATAAATGGAAATTAATGATGTATGTCATCTGTTTCCAATTTGTCAGTAATGCTCCAAAAATGAAAATAATCTGCCATTAAAATTATCGTTAGGAACAGCAGGACAGAAGCTGGATAGAAGGTGGCTTTTCTCTCAGAATTCAATAATTTCAAAAGCATCATCAGAGTGTCTTAAGTGTATCATGCTACTTTGTAAATTAAGAATTACCCTTTTTCCCTCTAAAATGTGTTTGAATTAGAAGCGATCAAAGAAAAAAAGACCCTTTTATTGTAATCAAAGGGAACATTTCCTATAAAGAAAACCACATAGTAATACATAACATTAATGTAATATGATTTAAGCAGTTTTATGATTCTATTTTGCTGCATATTTGGTATTATATATGTCTATATATATGTGACCCTGTGAGAGATAGATTTGGTTTTTACTTTGAGAAGAAAAGAAAATTTGTATTATTTTGTTGCTGCCATATGGCAAATAAAATCATAATAATGGGCAGAGCATATAATTGCATATATCTTGGGAATTCAAGACGGCTGGGTGCCCCAAACAGAGGAACATATCCTCTCCAGCCTATTTAAAATTGGTGTTCAATATTGAAAAAACAAACTTTCATTTGAGAGATATAAGGCTTAAAGTGAAAAGATTGCTGGAAAAATATGTGTATAGGCATATATATATATGTATATATATATTTTTTAATTTGCTTCACTTATTTTTAATTGATAAATGGGAAAATGTTGCTTATAAGTATTTTTTTCCTCCTTAGCCCTTATCCCTAGTTCTGCTAAATCCAGCCGCCTCTGTTTTATCTCATCAGTTTTATCATCATCTTAGATTCTGGTTCATTTAGAGCAGATATAATCAACATCAAAAATACGTGTGTTTGGCCAGGCACGATGGCTCACGCCTGTAATCCCAACACTTTGGAAAGCCAATGTGGGCGGATCACCTGAGGTCAGGAGTTTGAGACCAGCCTGGCCAACATGGTAAAACCCCGTCTCTACTAAAAACACAAAAATTAGTCAGGCATGATGGCGGGCACCTGTAATCCCAGCTACTTGGGAGGCTGAGCTTGGAGAATCGCTTGAACCCGGAGGCAGAGGTTGCAGTGAGTGTAGGTTGCACTACTGCACACCAGTCTGGGTGACAGAGTGAGACTCTGTCTCAAAAACAAAAAACAAACGAAAAACACGTTTTCCTGTACTGAAAAAGCATATAAACTTAGATATAATACAGAATGTTTTACCTACTGTAATATTTAAGTAAATTTAAATACATCACATATATACAGAAAGTCTTACAGGTATACAGGTATATCCATATAGATGTATTCACCATGCTCTTGTTTCACACATTGTTATAATTTTGATATCTATGTTAACATATACAAATCTAATTTATTTGTTAAATGACCACACAATAATATTCCAAACAATGAATATATTAAAATTACCTATTGATCTATTATTAAACTTTCTCCCCAGTTCTTTGCATTACCAGCAATCCCATTATGAATGTTTCTGTGCACATCTCCTCAAATACAAGCGAAAAAAGCTTCCCTTGTAGACATGGCTTGAAGGGAAATTAAACTGTGTGAAGGCATGAAGATTTTAACCTTTATGGAATATTGGCAAATTTTCTTCCAAAACAATTTCACTAATTTATGTATACATCCTCTGGAATAAATAAAAATCCATTTTACTATGTCCTAGTTGTTGAATTTACAATTTTGGCTCATCCAGCTAATGTTAAATTTTATCTCATCCTTCTGTTTTGACTTTCATTCTTCTGATTGCCACTTAGGTGGGACAATTTTTCATGTTCTTTTGACACCCCGTTCTGTGTATTGTCTATTTACATATTTTGCCCAAATTTCTATTATCATCTGCTTTATGTGTATGCATTGATGAATACAAATTTCTTATATATCCCGGCTAATTATTTGTTATTTATATGTCAAATGTGTATATGCCGATCATATATTTTATCCACTTTATTATTTCAGTTTCCTTTCGTGAGTTGTATTTTGTTATTTGCCTACAAATTTCTTCCTCAGTAGGCCAGAACTAATGTAGTTAGGGCACACTGAAACAGCACATCCATTGTTAAACTATAAAATGCTCATGTAGCTCTCATTTACAGTTATCTACCAGACCTTAGGCCTCCTTCTTGCTCAAGTGACCACTGCTGCTGTAGCCTCTCATGCTCCTCCCTGGGACACTGCCTAAATTCCCAAAGATCCAGTAGCTTAGGACTAATATCTGACACCACAAAGACTTATGGGACCCTATTCCAGTGTCATGGCCGGCTTCTATCCTGACTCATTGCTACCCATAGTGTGTCTGCTGATAAGGGTTTTGCTTGATGCCACAGGAATATTCTCTTATATTTTATTCTAATACTCTCAAACTTTGGATTTAGACAATTAAGGCTTCTCTAATCATTTATTTTGTGTATGATGCAACATAGAAATAGAGTACTTTTTCCATTATGTAAATCTACTTGATCAAATATTAGATATTAATTGGCAGTGTCATACAAAGAAATTCTTGTGTGTGCCTGGGTCCATTTGTAGGAACACTATACATTTTATTTATCTTCCTATATACTATTATAATAATATAGCATTACAATGTATACTGCTATTTTGTAGGCAAATATCCCTTCCTAATTTTTATTATTAATTGTCTTTTAAATTCTTGGACGTTTCTTCTGCCACATGCATTTTATAATTAATTTGCCTAGTTTCAGGAAAATTCTTCTTTGATTTTGATTAAAATGCTTTGATTGATTTGCTTGCTTTTCACTTAGGATGCCTTAGTAAGATTTGCTTATACTTCTATTGTTGTATTCTTCCTGTCCATTTTGGCATCAAGGTAAGAATGACTTATAAAATAAGCCTAGTAGCCTTCCTTCTTGATCTGTGCTTCTGTGATAGATAGCATTATCTGTTTCATGAAGGTTTGTAAAAGTTTCTGGACTTGATTTATCTTTCTATTTGTGGGGATGGATTGGGTAGTGGTAGGAGTCATGGACTGAGGTGAAAGTTTTCTATTCCAGAGGCAATTATGATAGTTTATATTTTTGTAAATAAATGTCATATGTTCATCTAAATAGTATAAAAATTGTGTCGAGTTTTTTTTTTAGTTTGCAAATATACATTCATACTATATCTATACTTAAATATTTTATTTCTGATTAAGCTGTATTGTGGTCAGACAAGACAGTCTCTGTGAAATCAGCTCTTTAAAATGGAAAATTGCTTTGCAGCTCTTAGATAATTGATTTCTGCAAAACCTTTTGTGTGCTTAAGAATGAAATATCTTCTATATTTTGGGAGTCTAGAAACAAGTGTAGCTATCTATCAACCTATTAACTTGTTTTCTTTTATCTATCAATAAATGTATTACATAAAGTTTACTTTGGCTTATTTATTGTATCAGATTCCGAAAGAAGCACATTAAAATATAACACCTTCATGTGAATGAAAATTTGTCCATTTTTTCTCATAATTTTCTTAGTTGGTATCATATTCACTATGATTTTGTTAAAAGCACGCTAGTATATTATATTTGAATATCCAGAATTACTTATTTTTCTACTATTTTTATGCCTCCTCCATCTTTTTGACTTTTTTCTTTTATCTTTACTAGTCCTTTATCTTCTGTCATTTTATTTAAATTGTGCTTCTTGTAATATATAAATAAATTTTGTTTTAATTTTATAGAATTCAATTTTAAAATCCAATATTATGAAATTACTTAAAGTCAATGTTAATCCATTTGCCTCTGATTACTGATACATTTATATTTATTTGGCGTTTCCTATTCATGATTTTTTCTTTTAATTAATTTCTGTCATTAGTTAACAATTCCTTATTTCTTTTTTATCTCTCTTGTTGTTTGAAAGTTACAGTTTATATTTCTATTATGTTAGCCTCCAGCTTTCCACAAACACATTTTTTTTTCTGAAAGTGTTTTTATCTTGACAAATAATGAATTTGTATACCTCAATGGCCCTTCAATTTTTTCCATTCCCATCTTCCAATAAATTATTACTTAGAATTCTATTTGCACCTTTTAAAATTTTGAAATACTTGATTAAACAATATATAAAATAATATGTGTAAAGTATAAAGTACACAATAATAGAATGACCACATGGAAACATTATACCCTAGAAACAGAATATTCTCAGTAACTGTGAAGCTCCCTATGAGACTTTCACTGATTGCAATCTGTTGTCCTTTTCTGAATTTATATTCTTAATAATTTGCTTTACTTTAGGGTTTTACAACATGCCAATGTACTAATCACCATCATGACAAATTAATAAAATGTTATATGCAAGAAACATAAATACTAGTAGTTCTGAATGCCCCTTTACATTTGTAAACTTACTGAGAACCCCCCAAAGAGCTTCTGTTTATCTGTGTCATACCTTTTGACATTTATCAAATTAAAAATGAAAGTATAATTTTTAAATTTATTAATGATATTTATATTTTATTTAAATTAACAATGAACTCATTACATAATCATATTAGTAACAGACCTTTATGGGAAATACCTATATTTTATCTCAAAATTAGTGATGTGTGACATTGTTTTATAATTTTTGCAAATTTCCTTAATGCCTGGTCTAAAAGAAGACAGCTGGATTCCTATATCTGCACCTTCATTCAATCTGCAATAGACATGTATTGGTTAAAGTATATGAAAAAAGTCTGATTTCAGAAAAGGGGAGATATTTTATTTTCCAGAGAACTTTGGATATTCTCCTTTGACAGTACAGCAAAATTCAACAAGTGATATTTGCTTAAAAAATAGTTACAATTTGCCATCTAAAGCCACATCAATAAAATTTTATATTCGCCTACATCAAAACTTATTGGGCTATCTTGCACTTTAAATTGACCTTTTAGCAAAACAGCTTGGTTTTATAATATCATGCATTGGACTTTTAAAACATATTGGTTCAATGAATTATATATATATTTTAAATGACACATCTACTTGTACAATATCAAAATATCATGTTCATTAATTTTACTCCAATATATCTAAAAGTCTTTTATAACTGGGAGATTTTAAGCCCATGGTGGAGGATGCACATTTTCCAAAATTCTAATTTTTGCATGCAAGCTCAAATTTTGTTACTGGCAACAAGTATTGTCAGTTCCCCTTGCAATGAAAGCTTTACTTCTTTCATTGTCAAGATGATGTTTGCTGGGTACTCAAGTCTGAATAACTGTGGTTTGTGTGTTAATCATTCTCTCAAGCAAAAGTGGTGTTCCATAAAATCATCGCTAGTTCAACTTCTCACTGAAACGATTGTACAAGTGCTTTAATCCAAGGCAACAACTGTACATTGGCAGAACTGCCTTAAGCATCATTCCCGTTTCCTTACACATAATATTAAACTTACATGAACTCAAGCATCCATGTCTAATACAATTAATAATGTTTATTGTGTCATCAAATTTATTCTTAAACTGCCGTTCTTTATACTGTGAGCAGTTGGCAGCAAATAGTAGAAAAGTACTAGTTCAATTTGATGCCACTACCTTGACTCATACTAAAGCACCATCAGTTTTATCCAATATTGCCCTTGCACCATCAGTAAAAATGCCAGCACAGTAGAAAAGCCAAATAAAATTTTACAGTGATAAAAATAGTTTTGACCTCAGAGATCTCCTAGAAGAGTCTTGGTAATGCCTCGAGTTCTGTGTTTCACACTTTGAGAGCCACTGTTAAAGATTCACCCCCGCTTTACCTGCTTTCAGATTCCATCTCTTACTATCTTTTCTGTGATATAATTCATATTTCTCCCCTTTCACAAACATAGAAGTTTTTCCTCTTAAGCCCTTCTACCTCAGCCTACAAAACTGAATCTCTGTTATCCCTCACGTATCTTGTTACTGAAAGTGCTATCAACACTGATATCAATGAAAAGAGAGAGAGAATTATTTAAGGGTACTTTTTTTTTTAGGGAAGCCTATATTAGAACACAGAGTCAGGGATGTGATGGTATGATGCTTTGGCTTTAGATATATCCAATACCATCAAAAGAAACTCTTTGACTAAAAGGTATTTTCATGTGCGCTCTTTAGCTTCTCTCTTTTTTAAAAAGGCATAATACAATGAGGCTATACAGTGTTAACCTGGCAATTCCTAAATCTAATTATTTGTAGATGGGGATTCACTTAATTTTAACAAGTGACTGTGTCTGCCTGTCATGAAATGGACTCATAACCTGACTTTTCATTTATATTCCTGACTCTAAGGTAGGTTTTCTGAAAAGCTCCAGAGATATTATTTTAATTTTAAAACTCATTAAGTGTCTATACCATGTCTGTCACATGTGAGGTTTTATAATAATATCTTCCACCAAAGAGAAGCAGAAATTTCTTCAAAAATTATACAGCATTAAATTTTGTAGAATGAAAAGCACCTTATTAAAATAATCTTAAATTTCTTAATCATATATTCAATTTAGATGAATTAAGACATATAATGCATACTCTAAGTTCTAATTGACATTGAATATTATTACTGGAGGTTAGTTAATAATTAGTTTCTGATGGTTCATTTTCATTAATTTCATTAATTAAATTTTATTGTTTTTAAATTATATAGTTTTATACTTACTAAACTAACTTGCTCAATTTAATAATATATGAGATTATACATGTAATACAATGTTGAGAAAGTATGTACTTTTATGAAGACTTTTAAAATGTGTTAAACTAAATTTGGCTTAAGGCTGCTTCTTTACCTTGATTCCTTAGGTAAGGAACTACAAGTTCATTTAACACATAAACAAACAAATTCTAACAGGATATTTTGTAAAAAATAGCTGGATCTCAGTCAATTACTACAACTGAGCTTCAGCCAATCACAGGCTACACATTTATATCTTTAGTGACTGCATGCCTATTTTCAGAAGGAAATGAATGTCCCAAAGCTGAGCTGTTAATGCACCTCAGGTTTGCATTACCTCACACTTTGACCATGAATCGAAATAAAGGTAATCACTATAGATCTCATAGGAAGAACCAATATGAACTAAGACTTGTAGAATGGGAGGCCTTTTCATAAGCAGCTACTAGAGAAAAGCTGTTACAGGTACAGTGAGTAAATGGACAAATGAAAAAACGTCAGGGATGACTGAGGTGACATATGGGACACTGTAGACAATAAAGATTCACTTGCCACACAGGACATCTCGACTCTTGATCTCTCCCTCCCCTTGAGTTTCTTTCACTCACTGATCTCAATAATTGAATCATCTTATTTTTCAACTATGTTGAACGTTGTCACATTTCAGTGGACATAATAATTAACCAAGGAAAGCACTCATTTTGAAGTGTCCTATTCCTTATCTTCAAATATTTAGATTAATTGTGTCTGTGGGGAAACTCCAGAATCTGTAGGTTGATGAGCACTCAGGATGATTATAATGCAGGTGGTCCATGAACCATTTTTGAGAAACATTGCACAACTCAAACTTGACCAATATTACATCTATGAATCAATAGCTACCCAGTCAGACTTACCGTTATATGCTGTGACTCAGCACCGCAGTTCTACTCATGGGCCTCTTGATCATTTCATTTTAACCAGCCTGTCAACTTCTACGTCCCATTAAGTCACTCGATCTTCTCTTATTCACCTTCTACTCACTCAGCTGCTTATTCTTTGTCACTGTCTTGGTGTACTGACAAAGGCTTAAGTTCCTTCATGAACAACTGAACCTGTCTTTTTGTTGGTTAGATGCCAAACATGTTGTAGTGGGTTGATAATTTCTCACAAAAATATATGTTAATGCTTTAATTCCAAATACCTAAAAATGTGACCTTATTTGGAAGTAGGGTTTTTGCAGGCATAAATAAGCATCTCAAGATGAGATCATTCTGAACTTAGGATGGGCCCTAAATCCAATGACTGATGTCTTATTAAAAAGAGACAAAGATAGAGAAACATACAGAAAGAAGAAAAAGGCAATGTGAAAATGGAGGCAGAGATTCTATTGTGCTGCCACATACCCAGGAACACCAGCAACCACCAGAAGCTGAAAGGGTCAAGGAAGAATTCTCCCCTAGAGTCATTGGAGAGACCCTTGCTTGCATCTTGATTTCAGACTCCTGGCCTCCAGAACTGTGAGAGATTTTCTTGTTTTAATCTACAAAGTTTGTGGTAATTTGTTACAGCAGCCCTATGAACACCTTAAAAAATAAGAAAAGCAGGACCTAAATTTTATTCCTAAATTAGTTGCATTCACTGTAGAATTAACTGCTATGGGGTGACATTTTACAATGCTTTCTTCCACTCACTGATCGTGGTGTTTTTGACTTCATACACCTTACTGTAGATTCCATCAAGGTGACTTTTGACTTGTTCTAGCTCCTTCTTGTTCTCAATGTATATCTACTGTAATTGTGCCCTTCGGTTTATCCAGCACAATCTCAATTTGTGCCTCTTTTTTTTTTTTTTTCTGGCGTCTAGAGCAGTTTAGTGTTTTTTTCTCAAATAATTACGAGGACTATGTTTCTTAAAATAGTTTTTGAATCGAATGATTTTGTAAGTTTACCAATGTAATGAAGTAACTTCTCTATTAGTAAGTACATATTTCAAACTGTAAAGCAATTACTTTTAAAAAGAATAACCAATAGATGCTAAAAATATTGGGTGAATATTTGATTTTGATGAGGAACTGGATATTTATGTAGTCTCAAAATAACTTTTAACAAATTAATTATTTATTTAAAAAGTATTAATTATCACAGTGAAGACCCTTAAAGGACAACACTGTAACCAAGTGTTGGTTGTGAGCATCATTTGTAATGAGACAAAGAATATTTTGTGCTCCAATGAGGGGCACTGAAAAGGACATATCACTTATGTAGTATTCCTTTTCAAAAGTACATAACTTGAATCTAATTACAAGAAAACATTGGAGGAGTCTAAATTGAGAGACTCTTTGCAAACTAATTGGTCATCCTTTTTACAATTTGTCTATCATAGTAAACAAATGCCAAGAGACAGGCAAGATTGAAAATAACTAAAAGGACGTGATGATCGCATGGAATCTGTAAACCAGAATTGGAATCTCCAGCAGGACAAAATGTTTAAAGGACATTTTGGGAACAAACAGTGAAATTTGAATATGGACTCTATATTAATTGAACAAAGTATATAATAACATAATATTCATTATTTTAGTGCTTGTCACTCAAAGTGATTTTGGAGTTTGTTATTACATGGTTACAGTAATAATGTCATGCTTGCTTCTTTTGTTTTCGTGGTTTGACTTCCTGGTCCTCAATGTTTAAACCTGTAATCTTTCTGAAGAAGACTATACAATTTCCCACACTTCTCTTTTTTGTTGTTGATTTTGTTTTAGGTCAATCTCACACTGTCGCCCAGGCTGGAGTGCGGTGGTACAATCTCGGCTCACTGCAACCTCTGCCTCCCGGGTTCAAGTAATTTTCATGCCTCAGCCTCCCAACCAGCTGGGACTACAGGCATCTGCCACCATGCTTAGCTAATTTTTAGTAGAGATGGATTTTTGCCATGTTGGCCAGGCTGGTCTGGAACTCCTGGCCTCATGTGATCTGCCTGCCTCACCCTCCCAAAGTGCTGGGATTTCAGGTATGAGCCATTGTGCCCGGCCGCCCACACTTTTCAATACTCTCCTCCCAAGTTAGGCAGCCTACAAAGCAATGACAGAATCTGAACCCTGGCCTCTTTCTCTTTGGAGTCTCAATAGGAAATCCTGACCATTTCACCCTCCTCTGCCTCTACTTCCATCTTTTGCCCACAATTACCAGCTGCTGCCAGAGATGTTAACTGTATAAACTTTGGTTTACTTGTGGTATAACACAAAGACTGAAGCATTTATTTATTTACAGAAGTTATCTTCAGGAATCTCATTCCATCCCCAAGGCTAATTATTTACATTCAGGCATCTTTATACTTGATAGCCTGTTTTTGAATGATACTAGACCAGTGTTTGTAATTCTTTTTTTTTTTTTAATTATATGTCTAGTTATAGTATGTTTGAGTTTTAATTATATCTATTGAGTTTTAATTTATACTTATATTTGAATTTATTTTAATTCCCCTAAGTAGGTGTTTTACACATTTTTTTCCTAACTACATCCACCATGAAACTTTAATATCATAGGTATACTGTATCTGTTTATGTGCTATGTATTTATTTGTGCTTTATACGTAAACAAAGTATGACATTTTAGCCCCCTAAAATCAACTTTTTGCTCCCTTTGGGGTCACTGCATTAGGAATGCATGTGGTAAACTATGCAGATGTTTTATTCTTCTGTCCCTACATTTCTCAATCGCAAAGTTATAAGGCATTCTCAGCTACTTTGTTTACCTTCACTGTTCTTCCCAGTCTCTCTGGGCACCAAGTCAAACCCATTTCCCCCTGCCCTAGACTAACCTTTCCCACTGTCAACCAGCTGCCAGTTGTGACAATCCCCAGTGCCATCAGATCAGAATCTAACACAGCAAGTCTCTCTCTCTCTCAGGACTGACACTGTAACTAGTGTATTGGGAGGTAAGGGTGGATAATGAAAGCAAAAAGGGAGTAAGTTATCAGGGGATTTATATAAAGAAGTAAAAGAAACGAGAAATGATACATTGTCTCATTGCTTTCTTCCAATGACTGTGTAGTACTCGCAGAACCTTGCTGTGATTATATGGTTGACAGGCTGGTCTCACAAAAGATAGAGAATTACGATGGGCACAGAGAAGAAGTTACACCTGACTGAGTACATTGAAGAGGACTGCATCATTAAAAATGCCAAAGCCTGGTGAAGAAAACCAGATAAGCCAAGTTCAAGTAAGGAAAGAAAATCACATAGTAAGGTCAATTTCCTTAGGTCACAAAACTGTTACCTAAGCCAGGATTAGAATACCCATCTAACGGCATTTACTTAACAGGTTTTCTCACTCTATGATGTTGTATTCACACGGTAAATAATTAAACATACAGGAGGTCACCATGATCAGCAAAGGTAGTTTAGGGTGCAAAAGCCTGAGTCAACTGAATACTTTCTGATATAATATCAGTTCCTCCAGACAATCTAGACTTCTTAGTGCAATAGATTAAATTAATATGTGCACATTCCTCTGACTGAAAAGGGGATGCAGAATCTTAACCATAAGACAGAAAACATTTTTCAAAGGAGAATCCAAGATTGTATTGCAATGTTGAGAGAGTGGGCAGAGGGACATAGTTTGAAACACAAAGTAAAGAGAATACCACACTCACATTAAACAATATTGATAAACTTCTTTCAAAATGTGATGGGCAGTTAACTTTCCTCTCTCTAAAAAATCAGTTAGGATAATGTTCTGAAAAATGGCCACTGAGAGACATACTGTACAAGAGAATGCAAGAAAAATCTCTGTCATTGTCTCTACAGATTAAATTTGAAGTGGAAGTTGAATCCACGCCTTCTCACAAGTGATAGAGGAAAACAAACTTTTTTTTTTTGAGATGGAGTTTCACTCTTGTTGCCCAGGCTGGAGTGCAATGGTGCGATCTCAACTCACTGCAACTTCCACCTCCCAGGTACAAGTGATTCTCTTGCCTCAGCCTCCTCAGTAGCTGGGATTACAGGCACTTGCCACCACACCTGGCTAATTATTGTAGTTTTAGTAGAAATGGGGTTTCACCATGTTAACCAGGCTGGTCTCGAACTCTTGACCTAGGTGATTTCCAGCCTTGGCCTCCGAAAGTGCCGGGATTACAGGCGTGAAAAACGAAAACCGTACCAGCAAATCTAAAGTCTGTCTTTGATTGCCTTCTACTGTACCTGCCGCATCCCCCATCTTCCTGGTTTCTATCCCAGAGAAAACCACTGTTATCGGTTTGATGTGTTTTCTTATAGATTTTTGAATGCCTATTCATGCTTTACTAAGCCCGCATTGCTGTGCAACTTGCTCCTTCCACTCTGCATTGTGACTGAGAGATCCCTTTATGTCAGTTAATGGAGATGTCAGATTTTGCACTCTATGCAAGAGGAAAGTGTCTTACTGAATACTTCCTAAGATCACAAAACTATTGAGTGAAAATCCTGGACAATAATCCAGTTTTCTTGAATTTCACTTAAAACCATTTACAATTCATATGTCTTCAAATGGGTGAATCCAATCACATTTTACATAGTGGCCTTTTTACTTTGGTGTTGACCGTGAGCACTGTAACTTTAATGTTGAAGTCTGTGCTCACATGTCTTACTGCCCCCAAAACATTCAAATTTGGAGATTGATAGAACAGGAAGTAAAAACAAGAATATGCATTTGAAAGGAATTTAATGAGAATTCTTAAGATTGTTATGTGGAAGAATTATAAAATGTTTCATTTTCAGAGAATTCTGGTCTAATACCATGAATCTAAAATACATGTGTATTGTTCTCAATGTCAGAAAATAGGAAACATTTTCTATTTGGTCCGAAGTCTTTAATTGGTAATGACTAGTAATCATTGTAAGCTATGCAAAAGGTTATAACTGAGGCTCTGAGTATTATAAAACAGGGCAATTTAGTCACTACAAGAATTACTAGAATAAAAACAAAGACTGATAGGATAAAATGTTTTGAAAGGAGTTTCCAATTGATATCTTATATCTGACTGCATAAGATTAAAATGCCAAAGTTTAATTAAGTTCTTATCATAAAACTATCTGCAGATTTCCTAATTAGGGATAAGAGGGAAATTCACCCTCTTTTTCCCTCTACTAATACTCCAGGCTTCCACTTCCAAACTAGGTTCTTCATAACTTGAGAAGAGACTAAATTAACACCTGCGTTTATGTTCATCATATTTACCTGGAGGGGCAAAGTCCAAAGGCATTTAATCCCTCTGCTAAAACTACTTCTCTATGCATAGAGCAATTATGGTTAGTGCTGAACTTTTTCAGACAGACTGAATTCTACAAATTATTCAAAAGTATATATATGTACAGAAAAGTCAGTCAATGTGATTGCCTATCCCACTACAGTATAATTTCTTCCACACAGCAGAGTTTAATTTTAATTATAAATTAATTGTAGCTGTAAAATGTCTCAATTTTGACTCTATAAACTGCTCTCATTATTTCCTTTTTAAAATTGACTTCACAGTCTACTATTTACCAATATCAGACATATCAAGATCTATTTATTTCATTATCATAGCCTGACTGATTATAGCATAGCCTTTAATTATCATAGCATAGCCTATACTGATCAGACTGCTACTTTTTGAGTATTATAAAGGTACTTACATTAAGTGTTATTCTACTAACAATTATTTTGTTAAATACATTGCTCTTTCATTATCCATCCAGGAATTAGTGAGATTCTTTTACGACCACTATATACTCTTTGCCTCTTAGATAAGTTTCTCTTCACTGATGCTTGAAATGTTTTGTGTGTCTTGCTGATTATTAGATTCAGTTTTCTGTTGATTTCTGCTAGAATTTGGTCTCCAAGAAACTCATAGTTTGTGACATCAGTGCATTTTTTATGGACAATCTTTTTGTTTCACCAGCTGCCTTCAAAGCACTCACTGCATTGACTATGCCAACATCCTGTCTTCTTTCTATTTTGATGTGTCATTGCCACCACAGGATATATAGGGAGGTGACAGGAGTGATGTACAGCTGCAAGGGATCAGCTAAGCTGTGCTCTTTCTGCTGAGCACCGTCAGCATTCTGACATAGACAAAGAGCTCTATCATGCTTGCTGTCCTGAATACAGTTTACAATCTCTCAACTGGTAAATTACTTTTACTAAAATTTGATCTTTTAAACGTAATAATTTTGTGAAGGGATTACTTCTATTGTTCATTCACATTTCAGTTCAATTGTTTTAATCTTGTGAGTTAAACCACTTAAAAAAAAAAACGAGTTTTAACTAAGGGTGAAAAATGACCAAACAGTAATGAAAGGAATGAGGGGTATACCACCCCATGATAGAAAGAAGTCAGTGGTTCTATTTTTGACCCCCTCTTTTGTTCTTGCCTTCTATCCTCATTATAAATACTTGGAAATTCATATTAACAGGAACATGTAAAAAACGATTTCAAAGGTGGTGTTTCATTTACGGGTTTCATGTCCTAATATGACCAACTCCATGTTTTTAAGATCCTAAAATTAGAAAGTGCTGCGGTTTGAATTTCTGTGTCTCCCCCCCCCCCCNAATGAGATTAGTGCCCTTATAAAAGAGGTTTAAGGGAGCTGTTCACCCCTTCTGCCTTTTGAGGACACAGCAAGAAGGTGGCATCTTGGAAGTAGAGAGGAAGCCCACATCAGAAGCCAAATCTACTGATGCCTTGATCTTGGACTTTCCAGCCTCCAGAACTGTGAGAAATAAATATTTATCATATTGAATTAACAAGACTAAGGTATTTTATTACAGCAGCACAGCATGGACTCAGAGAGTTAGCTTTTTTTTTTTTTTTTTTTTTTTTTTTTTTTTTGTTTTTTTGAGGCAGAGTCTCGCTCTGTTGCTCAGGCTGGACTGGAGTGCAGTGGCGCGATCTTGGCTCACTGTAATGTCCCCCTGCATGATTTAAGCGATTCTCCTGCCTCGGCCGCCTGAGTAGCTGGTATTACAGGCACGTACCACCATGCCCAGGAGAGGTAGCTTTTAAAATGATCAACTGATCTCCAAATTCCTGTGGGCTTTGGATCTTAGGACCTACTGACCATCTATTGTGATACAATTTCCAAAAATGGCCTCCATGCTTTAGCAATAATTTTTCGATTCAAAGCTGGTTAGAGATTGGGGGAAAGTTAGTGTTAGTTCTTTCACTTCAGTAGACCTAATTCAGACCTCTTTGGAAATGGACCATCCAGAGAACTGTTGACAGAACATTGTGAATTGAATTCAGTGTTCAGACTCATTCCCAGGCAAAGAGCAGTAGGTAGGTGATCTTTCTGTAAGACACCAGGATTTCAGGTAATTCTGCTTATCCATTTTAATCTCAAAGAAAAATAGATATTCTTAGTTTTCTTATAGGCATTTTGTCACTAACACATGTTTTATGTACATGTACATAATCTTAAATCTGCTTTATTTGTCAAATGACTGGGGTATTTTCTTCAACTATATTTTCAAGTGTTGTGTTTTGCATAGATTCAAAGCAACTCCAGATTCTGAATGTGCATCAGGCAGCACAATGTCAGATAAGATTTAATATGGGCAAAACAATTTAGCGATGCAGACCTCAGCCTCTTAAGCAGGATTATTTCCTCTGAAGCATCAAGATATTCTGAGAACAGAGTTTGTTATTTTTTAGTCATAGTTTAAGAATCTGTATAATTTAATAGACCCCAATTAAGATAGTATTAAAATACATTAATTCGTGAGAACTTCTTAATCATAGTAAGTCCAGCTCTGGGACAAATTTTAAAGAAAAGACATTCACTTAAGCTGGAAAAATGGGGCCTACACATATGAAAGGATTTTTAAGAGTGCAAGGGAGAATGTTTACTTAGAGCTGAATTAGTACTCTAGGTAAGAAGTGCTACAGAGTTCAGAAGCAAAAGATTATAATTTACATTGGAGGAGGCAAGCATGAACTTTGGCAGAAGGTAACACTGACCTGGGCCTTCTACCCTGGACAGGTTTGTTGTGGTTAATATACTTTAATTTTTAGAGTGTGTGTTTTTTAGGTTTATAGCAAAATTGAAAAAGAAAATAAAGAAGTTTCCACATATCCCCTGCCCTCACACACACAAAGCCTCTCCCATTATCAACAGCTCTCACCAGAATAGTCCATTTGTCACAATCAATAAATCTACATTGACAGACCATTATTACCTTAAGCCCATGTCCTATAATCGGGCTCACTCTTATTGTTTTACATTATCTGGGTTTTGAAAAAGATAATAACATGTGTCTATCATTATAGTGTCATACTAAATAGTTTCACTGCTTAAATTCACCTGTGCCCTGCTTATTCATCCCTTCCTCACCCTTTACCCCTAGCAACCGCTGTGCTTTTCATTGTCTCCATAGTTGCACCTTTTCCAGAATGTCATATTGTTGGAATTATACAGCATGTGGCCTTTTCAGATTGACTTCTGTCACTTAATAAGATGAATTTGAAGTTATTCCATGCCTTACCCTGGCTTGATAGCTCATTTTTTAAAATGCTGAAAAATATTCCATTGTCTGGATATACCATAGTTTGTTTATTCATTTGCCTAGTGAAGGACATCATGGTTGTTTCCAAATCTTGGCAACCATGAATCTGTGTGCAGGTCTTTCTGTGGACATTGAATAGCATTTTTACTTTCTACATAAATAAGATACAGAGAAAATATGTTAATAACTTCAGAAACTTGTGTAGAGATCATAATAATCATTTGTATGTTTTAAATATGGAGATGGAAGGTTATATGACAGTTCAGTGAAAGAATGTGAATATCTAGATGGTTTGACGTACCTTCAAGTTGCTATTTTTAAAATATGAGAACAGTAGTTATTTAGGACTGAAGCTGAGTGCACCATCAGGGAAAGGCAGAGAAGAAAAATTGCTGGGGTTAGGGTTGCATCTCTACTCTGTTCAGCTCTGTCCTTATATTCTGGATTTCAACAAATACAGGCTCTGGAATTATGCAGAACTTCCTCTTTTTCAGTCACTAAATGATGACCTATTTTTAGTTTAATATGTCTGTTGGAGGATTCAAACTTCTCCTTCACCCAAATAATTCATCAAAACCTTCTCTTCAACTATAAAATAAATAGTCCCTGATATAACTTCCGGTAAATATAAATTTATTTGTTGTATCTATTTCCAGTGATAAGTTTAACATTGCCCCTAGAATTCTACGCCAAGCAACTGTCCTATTCCCTAATATAGCTCTGTGTTTATAGAAGCTTAATAAGGCAGAGGTAAGTTGATTTATCTTTAATATTCTTTTATTTCAGTGTTTATAATATTTTTTTAGATTTGGCAACATAGCTGAAAGAATGTGAAACCAATTAAATGGGTCTAAAAGCAGGCTACATTAATGTCCTTGGCCATTATTTAGTAAAAATTTAACAAGAAGATTATTCTGGACCTTTTCGTTGGCTCTTAGGACGTCTATGCTTTTATCACTCCCTTCTTTCTTCCCTGTTTTTCTCTCTCTGTCTCTCCCTCCCTCCTTCCTTTCCATCTTCACTTCCTTCCTTTCATTCTCCTTTCCATCTTTCCCTCCCTCCCTCTCTCCCTCCTTCCCTCCCTCTTTTCCTTCTTTCCTTCTGTGGCATTTAAAGAACTGCAAAAATTAAGAGTCTTGCCAAATAGAGTTCAAGCTGTGTAGTAGATAGTATTAAAATTTTATCTACAAGATAAAAGTACTTTAAAATTCTCATTGTTGGGTATATCTTTGAATGCTTTTTTGCTACTGATAACTTTCATGACAATTTCTGTTTGTTTTTTTTTATTTTTAATAATAGGATGATGGTAGGGAATAGTCCAAATAAAGAGTAACCATGTTTTATCTGTTTTATCCTCCATAAAGAATATAGAAACAGAATTGGAAGGTAATATAGTTATAAAGTATCCTGAAACTCTCATTTTATAAATTGAAACCACTCAAGTCAAATGATTTTCCTAAGGTCATCTCAGTGGTAGCCAGAAATGATGCCCAAATCACCCAGCTTCTTATATTATAACATAATACATAATACAATACTGCCTAAACATATAAATATATTTAGTCACTCAAAGAGGCTCAGCATTTGTAGGAGATGGGAGGGGGTTTTATCTCTTTAATGCATGTCCTTTGTGAAAAAACAAAACTAAAAAAATTCATAGCACAAGGACAAGTCTGGTTAAATGAAGGATGATTCTTATCCCTACTTGAAAGTATTTGATGTAATGGATTATAAATAGCAAAAAAATCTAATGTTCTTTAATCTAATGTTCTTTCTGCATTTCTCTGAACCTTCGTTGTCAACACACATGCCTGCTTATGTTACATGAGATAGAGTATGTATGTTTATCTTCTGTGATTATATGTATAAATGTTTGATGGCGGCATACATTTTTAAAAGGAAGCTTGTCAATAATGTGTCCATCACAAAATGACTTTTCTCCTTAGCTTTAAGGCATATTTGCCATCACTAATCCATTACAAAAAAAAATCACTGATTTTTCAGTTTAGAAAACTGGCTTCTTTCTTCAGTTAGAAACCCCAGTTAATGAAAATATCTAGGAATATAAGTCTGTTACCATGACAGAAATGTCAAGAAATTAAATATCTATGATATTGAATGGTAATTCTACTTTATTTTCTTGCAAGAAAGCAACACGAATAATCCAATTTTCCTATAGTTATATATATAATATAATTCATCTAAGGTGGAGTGAAATCAGAAAGTTTAGCATGTGGTAAAGATAAGGAATTATTCTAAAGAGGTAATTTATGTTCCTTTAAATACTACACCTATATGTTGGTGGATACATTAAGTAATGTTGGATCAGCAGAATCTCTTCATATTTGAATACCTGAGGAAAGCTGGATAGCCTGGGTGGTTTTAAAGAGGATATGTCATTTATTTTAAAACAGTATATGTTAACTTATTTATGTAACAGATACAATTGACCAAAATATTGTCCATTATACTAAAATCCATTTTAGTTTTTTCAATGTTTTAAATTAAAAAAATCTAAAAAATTTCAACCTTCATTTTAAAAAGAGGGGGGTACATGTACAGATTTGTTACACGAGAATATTGTATGATGGTGGGGTTTGGAGTGTTGACCCTGTCACCCTGATACTGAGCATAGTACCCAGTAGGTAGTTTTCTAACCCACTCTCCTCCCTCCTTCTTCCAGAAGGTCACAGTGTCTATTGTTTCCATGTTTATGTCCACATGTGCTCAATGATTAGCTCCCAATTACTAGTGAGAACATACAGTATTTGGTTTCCTGTTCCTGCCTTAATTTACTTAGGATTGTGGCTTCCAGCTCCATTCATGTTGGTGCAATAGACATGAATTCATTCTTTTTTATGGCTCTGTGGTGTTCCATGGTGTATATGTACTGCATTTTCTTTATCTAATCTACTATTGATGCACATCTAGGTTGATCCCATATCTTTGCTATTGTGAATACTGCAGCAATGAATATATGAGTGCGTGATTGATGAGTGCGTGATGAGTAGGGTGATTCATTTTCTTTTGGGTATATACCCAGGCTATTATATAAAAGAAAAAAAAGATAAAAAGCAGATGCTGAGGAGGCTGTGGAGAAAAGGGAATGCTTATACAGTGCTGCTGGGAATGTAAATTAATTCAACCACTGTGGAAATCAGTCTGGAGATTTCTTAGATAGCTTAAAACATCTACCATTCAACCTAGCATTACCATTACTGGGAGAAAACAAAAACAAAAAACAACTAAACAAACAAACAAACAAAAATCCTTTTTTTTTTAAGAGAAGTTTTAGGTTCACAGCAAAACCGAGTGGAAAATATACAAGGTTCCCATGTACTTTCTGCCTTCCCCACACAATTAAAATCCCCACCACAGTGGTACATTTGTTACAATCTATAAACCTACATTAATGCACCATTGCCACTCAAAGCCCATAGTTTACATTAGGATTTGCTCTCAGTGTTGTATTTCCTATGGATTTTGACAAATCCATGGTAGCATAATTCATGTAGCATAAAACAGAATAATATAACTGCCCTAAAAATCCTGTGTGCACTGATTATTCATTCTTCTCTCCCCTCTAACTTCCAGCAGCCACTGATTTTTTACTGTCTCCATAGTTCTACCTTTTCCAGAATGTTACATAGTTAGAATTATACAGTGTGTAGCCTTTTCAGAATGACTCCTTTCCCTTAAGTAATAGAGATTTAAGCTTCTTCTATGTCTTTTGATGACTTAATAGCTCATTTCTTTTTGATGCTGAATACTATTCCATTGTATGAATATACCACAGTTTGTTTATTCACCTACCGTGAGGCAACTTGGTTGCTTTCAAGTTTCCGAAGTTATGAACAAAGCTTTTGTAAACATTTGTAGGTAGTCTTTGTGTGGCAATAAATTTGCAATTCATTTGAGTAAATACCAACAAGCTTGATTGCTGGGTTGCATGATAAGAGTATGCTTAACTTCGTAGGAGACTGCCTAACTGTTTTCCAAAGTGGCTGTACCATTTTGCATCCTCCCCTCTCTTCCACCAGTGATGAAGGAGAATTCCCGTTGCTGCACATCCTTGCCAGCATTTGTTTTTGTCAGTGTTTTGGATTTTCACAATTCTTTTATGTATGGAGTGATACATTACCAAAGCCTAAAGTCTGAAACTTTCTATTTCATGCTACTTGTCAAACTCCAAGAGAGATTACTACCATGAAATCACATATGCAAATCATTGTGTCAGTATAAAATCTTAGATAACATGATGTTTTTTGAAACAGAAAGTGCTGTTTTATTTTTTCTCAAACAAACTACTTCTTTCTCTCTTGATAACTAAGGAATATTTATTAATTACTTACTTTTTATATATTTTATCTTCTTAATAACTCCTACAATTGACCTTTAAAGTCTTGGGTGCTTTTATTTAGCCTAATATATTTTTAGGTATGATTTATTTTAACAGCATTATATCTTTATCTCCAAAGTCACACCTCAAAATGAATTAAATGAAACAAAGAATTGTTCTTAAACAAATGATTTATTTTGTTACTAAAAATACACTATCCACCTCATAATTTTGGGGGACTTTGGCCTTCCAATTTCTATTTTATTCTTTCTAGAAACAATCTTACATGACCTGGAACTTCAACTCTGTCATCCTTCCTGAATGAAAGTAGCATTGTGGTCTTGCAAAAGAAAATTATTAGAACTCTGTTATGGGCTTTTCTAGATAATTTGTATCTAACCCAAAGAATTTAGGAGGCAACAAGGCATCCCTCTTATCTCATAATCAGAAAACAGCCAATCTTACTACTGTCATTTCTGCTTAATTTTCATGTTGCCCTTCTGTCATTTTCTGTGTTGGTTTATTTTATTTAGTATACTAATATTTCATGCCCCAAATTGTGTTAGCATTCATTATGTGCTACAAAATAATCTGCCAATCCTCTCACACAACATACAGATGTCATCAAATTATGGAAAAGGCAGTACAACTTATGTGCCCAGTTATCTTCGCTTTTCTAAGACTTACACCAGTTTGCATAATTTCCCAAATATTCTGGCAGACTTACTTGACCATGAAAGACTGTAAGAAATCTAGCATTGGAATCTCTCTATTCCATACCAGAAACAAAGCAGTTATTAGTTCATACAATCCAACTATCTCAATTTATTAATGTTCTAGTTCTTCCTATTGTGCTCTCTAGCATATCTATCATGTCTAGCATAATTTTTATCAATCGATTTATACCTTACTAATTGTTATTATGCTCATTTATATTGTTATTCTGCACGCAATACAATTTCTAAGTTCTGTTTAAAGTATTCATTCCTCTGGTGTCTGATGAAGATTTTATGATGCTTTTGATAGGAAGCAAATATAAAACTGACAGAAGTAGAAATGTATTTCAAAATTTACACTTCAAAAATGTATACTTTAATCAGCAGCTTACCATTGAAAATCATAGCCAGCAGTAAGTCTAATATTATGACTTGGCCTTTATTTCCCAATTCATCTAAAGGAAAAAATTGAGAAGAATTCCTTTTGAAGAAAAAAAAAATGCTGAATTAATATAATCACACATCCTGGTTACTAATAAATCACCTTCCTAAGGAAAAGACACTGAGTTGCTGGACTCACACCCCTTCATGGTTATGTCAGAGGATGAATGTAATCAGTACACTTTTATGACTAGGCCCTCGACTAGCCGCCTTGCGATCTGTGGAATTTCAATAAAAAATGGCGCTTTAATCATCAATAAATATTCACTTGATCTAATTTTTTAAATCAGCAAATCACAGAAATTATATATGCAAATATGTGTTAAACCTTTTGAAAATGTCTTGCATTTAAGTGACTTTGGTTAATGGTCTGTAATATCCGTATGGAAAGTCCTACAATATGAAAACTAAGGAGATATTACTATTATTCCACTAGCCCTCTCCTCTAATAGTAAAGATCCATGAAAATATATTTGTACTATTTCCAGTATATTTTGGAGCCTAATTGACTATTCTTTAACTAGAGAATATTTCTGTTAGTAATTGGTGTTTTTGTTAGGGGTATAGCTGATTTCAATTTATCATCTGTGAAGTGAATGTTACAGAAGCAGCACATAAAGTTTTTGAGTTTTCTTTATTTCTATTTCCATTTCAATGCTCTCATTTTATTTTACTGCCAGTGATACCTTTGAGAGCCAGTTGTTCCCTTGATTTAAGATGAATTCACAACAGAAGCATTTTAATATCAAAACTGACTTGAGTTAGTCCAATGGTATAAGCTGACAACTATCAAGTCTTTCACTTTGGTAACCTTGGTGAAAACAGTTTCACTGGGAAGCTGTAGTAGAAGCTTTTTGTAAGTGGTTAAAAAGTGAACTAGAGTGACAGGGTGGATATTTTAAGTGCAAATAACCTTTAAAGAAGGTTGATTGGAAAATGAAGGAAAATAGTAGGGGTAGAAACCAATGGTGGTGGCCTTATGTGATATCCACTAATTGCTCTATAACCAACAAGGATCACTCCCTGTAAGTTTTAAAATTCTCTCACTTCACTTAACTAAAGTTTTATCTATTCTGCATCCTGTTTTCCCATGCCTGTCAGGTGGCATTTTCTCAACTGACAAATTAACCTGTGATCTATGGATAATAGCAAGTTACCAGGTTATTATTCAAGGTAATGTAATAATACACTCACTCTCCAGTAGGTTCAAACGGACACCTCTAATAATGAAAGTGGTACTGGGGAATGAATATTGAGGTTGATTGAATTATCTGGCATCTCTGGAATGATACAACTAACAGTTCATGCATAACAACTAACTGTTCATGCATAACATGAACAGCCATGATGAGGAGAAAAAGTGATAGAAGTCTATCGATCATAGTGAAAGATCTTAAGATTCTTTCACTTATTTTAGGGTTATGTGTGGAGATTTCCAAAGGGAAGTTTTCTCAGATGACTAGTATTGTCTTGGGTTTCTCATAGCTATGACCTTAACTGATGACATTAAGGAAAAGAGAGAGAGTAATTTCCTTTGAGGGTCTAAACCTTCCGGGCTAAGAGAAATCAACTGAGAATCCAATAGGGGACAGGCAACCTTAGAATATATTTAAAGTTCAAGAGTTGTCAGCTCCTGGGAGAGACTGCTTAGTTCCTGGGTTACTCACATCTTCTTAGAAAAGCCTTTGAGACGCACTGCTATGCTCTGTTTTCAAATTGACAGACTTTTTCTCCTGAAGAACATCTTTCTAGGTTGTTAACTCTTAGCATATGGCAAACCTTAATGTTGTGACATCTATAACTTGGGTTTATTTGGGTTATTACATAGAAGTGTATTGTCTTGCAAATGTTTTAAGCTTTTTTAAGGCTGAGTAACCCACAAACTTTTATAACATATAGCATTACACATGGCGAAAAAGACATTGTTCAGCTGCTAATGGGCTATATCCTTTCAGGGTTGCCATTTAACACTTCTGGGATTCTAATCAGAAAATAATAGTAGTTAGACTCATGATCTTCAAGACTCATTTTTAGAAGTAGTATCTGTTTTAAAAAGAAAAATCAGTCATCTGAACAGAGGAACTCTGATAAGTCAAACTTCTGGATAGCTGGAGTTACCCAAGATTTGAAGAGAAACTTTTCCATTTTTATATATCTAGAATCATAAAATGTTACTTCAAAGGATTATTTACATAATCACAAATTCATATATTTCTGAAAATAGCATGGGGGCGTCCCACTGAGAGAAAAGATTTGCCTATCCTCTCATATGTTGGATGAAGCAAAAGGAAATCGGAGAAACCCGAAGCATTCACCTAGAGTAACCAATTTGCAAAAGTGCTATCTGAAATCTGCGTCCTGCTGAGTCTCTAATGTCCAATTTCTTCAACAGAGGATTTACACATGAATTATGATAATGTTTGGCAAGAAAATTAACATAGTTGTAGATGGAACAAATACAGAGTACTACAAATTAACTACAGAGCAATTACAATGACATTGTGCACTGTGCAATAGTCCATTAAGCAATATTAGATCACCAGCTTCCTCTGTTCCTGGCTTTATTGTCAGGAACAAAACTAACTTAGCCTTAGTAGTGTTTTGGGCAGCATTTAGAATTTTACATATGCTAGCACACCACGTCTGCCTGGGGTTCTGAAATACAATCAGACACAAACACACACACACGCACACAATCTTGTGCATACACACACACACACCACTTCAAACTCCAAATTATTTCTTTATTTGCAATTCAAAAGTGTTTTTATTTGGTAACTAGTAAACATTTATCTATTGGTTGTTAGATATACAGTGAGAAATTTTCTTTATTTCTTAAAGATTTTGTTAATATAAATATATAATATATAAAATATATAATGGAATATATGATCATTATATGCTATCAAGCTACCTACTTACTGCCAGACATTATATAAGTGTTGGGGGAAGGCATATCATAAATCTACAAATGTGCCTAATTTTTCATAGTTTACTATAACTACAAAGCAGCATTCCTATAGTCTGTAGGAGCAATTCCGAGACCAGAGGAAATCATCCAAATAGAGCTCTGTTCTTAATATTAGATTGTGGTCCTCTTCTGGAGAAGACCATACTCCTTCTACTACCCCATCTGTCAGAAGCAGAAATCAATGCTTAGAGTTTCACTGATTGACCCATTTCAAACCACTTAAAAAGTGACAGTGACTAGACCCAGTGATCTTGATACCAACTTCTGACCTCTTTTTATGCTGACATGAAAAATTCACCTCTTTTGACTGAATTACCTAGTCAGTTCCACCAGCTAACCAGTAGATTTAGTGTAAAGCATCAGTGTGAACTACTAGTTGCTTAACTGGACTGATGGTTCCTTCTAGGTCAAAGTCTTTAAAGCATATGGCCAGTCAGATATAAATAATTGGTCATCACTGAAATTAGCAAAGATTGCTACAAAGATAACTTATTTTTAAACAGAAAACATAGAAAAATGGAAAATTATCATCCTCCTAATATGTAGTAACATGATGCAGTCTAAGATCCAGACCCCTCATGTTATAGCCAACAAGCATTTGCAGACAGATGTCATATGGGGAAGGAAAGAATCAGCACTGCCTCTAATTTGATATCTTCAGTGCTTCCATAGCTGGATGATTTTCCATCACTGAATACTGATCCATTAAGCCTGTATTTTACTACCCAGCTATGAACTTGAGTGGCAGAAAATAAATAGTTAAAAAATAATCAAGTGGAAAGCAAGAGCCCAATGTGAAATAAAGAGGTATAAACCATAACCAGAGGCTACTTTGAAAAAAGCATGAAATGCTTATATTCTATAGAAAAGCAAGAATAAGATTTATACAATCATGTGGAAAAAGTTAAATTTAAATGAGCAATATGCTTTGGAGTGATCCACCTCTATGCCTGAGATAACAATTAAAAATGTAACACAGGAATTCATTAATCCAATAAACATTCTTTACCCACTATCTAGGTGTTACTACTGGACATGAATAAGATATAATTCTGAACCTTGGAAAACTCTTGATCTAATAGGCCATAATGAGCATAATGTTGAAAGTGCTGAGTGATAGTTATAAATAGGGAGCACAGAAGAGAGGCACATAACCAACATGACCATGCTGAGAATGCTTCTTAGATCTGAGTTGAGATTTTAAGAAAGAGCTGACAGATAAAGATATAAAGATAACAGAGTATGCAGAGGAGGGAAAAAGCATGAACAATTTCAAGAAGCTCAAGTCATTTGCTACAACACCTCATGCATACAGAGAGGAGAAGATGCGAGGACAGCAAGGAAGCCAAGATGACTAAGATGCATGATCATGAAGAGCCTTGTACTTTTCCATGGGAATCGACACAAGGAGGTATTACTGGATGTTTAGAACAAGGAAATGGCTTAGTTGTATATATGTGTTAGAAAATATGATTTTAGAGGTTGAATAAAGAATCAATTGAAGGGGTAAAAATCTGAATCTATTAGAATAAGGGAAGACATGCACAAATTGAGCATTGTTGAATAAGAATTGGGATAGCAAAGAAAATGTGAATTATTGACCAATTGGATATGGAAAACAAGTGACAGCAAGATGTTTAAACAACCTCTGTTTTTTGTTTGTTTGTTTGTTTTAAATTAGTAGCTAGGTTGTGATACCATTAACAGTGAGTTCCCAAATGGCAGAAAGGCAGCAGGATGTGGGATGTTTAAAAGAGGCAGGAAGACGGGCGGGTGCAATGGCTCAGGCTTGTAATCCCAGAACTTCGGGAGGCCGAGGCAGGTGGATCACCTGAGGTTGGGAGTTCAAGATAAGTCTGACCAACATGGAGAAACCCCGTCTCTACTAAAAATACAAAATTAGCCTGGCCTGGTGGCACATGTCTGTAATCCCAGCTACTCGGGAGGCTGAGGCAGGAGAATTACTTGAACCTGTGCGGTGAAGGTTGCGGTGAGCCGAGATCATGCCATTGCACTCCAGCCTAGGCAGCAAGAGCAAAACTCCATCTCAAAAAAAAAAAAAAAAAAAAAAAGAGGTAGGAAGAGGAAGAATTCTGTTTTGGACACATGCCCCTGCTGTTAAAATCACCATTCTGAAACAGAAGGGTGAAGTCTTGGTTCAAGATTCTGATTTCAAAGTAATCAAAGTATATGAAGTATTTAAAGTAGGATGAAGTTACGGAGAAGGGATAAAAGATATGGAGACAGGAAACTCTAAGGAATAAAATTATGTTGGGGACAAAAAAGGCATAAATACCTAGAAAAAAATGAGAAAAATTACATATGTAAAAGATAAGAACAAGGCAAGAACAATAATTTAGATGCCACAAGCAAAGGCAAATACAAAACAAAACAAAAGTTTCAACAGTAACAGACTGGTTCCTGCTACAGTTAGTAGATTGAATATACATATATATTTTCAACTCTCTTGAAACCCCACTAAAGCAATAGTAAGGGGATTTTTTTAGGGGGTAAAACAAAAATCAAGAAAACAGAAGTTAGAAAGCACATCTTTAGCTAGCAGTAGAGAAAACTGATAAAGAAATTGATTTATGCTCTAGAAGTCCCGAACAGCCCCCAGGTATTTCCAGAGATGGAGTCAGGGTAGGGCACAGACAGGAGAGTTGCTGGGAAGTCTGTATAAGAAGAACCTATAGTATGAGATCCAGTCCCTTTTGCCACACAACTATATTATTATCCCTCTCCCAGGTATGAAAAGATTGGATTTGGAAAGATGAAACTGTGTCTCTGTAGCAGGGACACTAGATCAGTTAAGGGAAATGGATCTAAACTCAACAGAGAGAAATTAAGTGAACATTGGGTGACTATATGTTACAAGCCAGCCCTCTTCTTCCACTGAGCTCCCAGAAATCCAGCCGTCAGATAAAGAGACTGGAGCTAGTGTTTCCAGAAGAAAATTAGCAGCCTATGAGAATGTAATACCTATAAATATTGAGATTAAAACTCAATAATCAAATCCCAAATTGTCATAATTGAAGCCTGCAATTGACAAGTTCTACCCAACCACTTAAGGTTTATTAACTTTGAAAATGTTTTAATGCTTCACTTTTATATATGAGCAGACAATATTGGATGACCTATCATTTGAGGAACATGAAAACTAGAAAAACTAGAAACCAAAACAAACAACACTTAAAATATAATTTGGAGGAGATAGAGGAGGAAACTTAAGAAAAAACTCAAAAATAAAAATGTAACAAAATGTACTATTATGAAAAGAACATATAAAGAACACAGTTTATCAGCTTGCAGAAAGAGAAAACAAAAACAAATAAAACAAAAAAGAAGTCAGGTGATATGCAAGTGATCATAAATGAAAATATCTTCTGCTTTGTGACATAATAGCAACAATGAATTTTAATAATAGTGAAGCAATGCCTTAAAAACTCTGAAGATGGCCAGGCGCGGTGGCTCAAGCCTGTAATCCCAGCACTTTGGGAGGCCGAGATGGGCGGATCACAAGGTCAGGCGATCGAGACCATCCTGGCTAACACGGTGAAACCCCGTCTCTACTAAAAAATACAAAAAACTAGCCGGGCAAGGTGGTGGGCGCCTGTAGTCCCAGCTACTCGGGAGGCTGAGGCAGGAGAATGGCATTATCCGGGAGGCGGAGGTTTCAGTGAGCTGAGATCGTGCCTCTGCACTCCTGCCTGGG
>NW_016803142.1:854442-920998 GCF_001698545.2 Rhinopithecus bieti
TATATGTATTTATATATAATATATATGTATATGAATATACTTACACAGGTTGAATATCTCTTATCTGAAATTCTTGGAACCAGAAGTGTTTGGATTTCAGTGATTTTGAAATTTGAAAATTTGCACATACATAATGTGATATCTTGGGAATGAGACCCAAGTCTAAACACAGAATTCATTATTTTTTAAACATTTCTTGCAACTCAAGAGACATAGATTTAGTTTGCCCTGAATGTACATTCCCAAAATTTATCTATGTTTCATATCCGCTTTATACATATAGCCTGAAGTTAGTTCATATAATATTTTTAATAATCTTGTGCGTGAACTAAAGTTTTGACTGTGGTTTGTCTACAACTTGTCAGATAAGGTCAAGTGTGAAATTGTTCACTTGTTACATCATGTTTGTGCTCAAAAGATTTGGGATTTTGGGGTATTTCAGATTTCAGATTTCCAGAGTAGAGATACTCAAGCTGTATATAAACATACATATTTATCAATACATATGTGTGTGCATATATACATATATCTTTATTTGTATATATATACGTATCTATGTGTGTATATGCATATATAATATAAATATATTTAGTGTATACAAACACAAAACAGAGACAAGGCTTCTTTTTTTAGTTGTTTACTCATGAATGATGAGAATCTAGACCAGAACCTAGCACAAAGTAGGAAATTTTAAAAATATTGATGGAAAGATAACAACAGCAATTAGCAGAACAAAGTTATCCTCGTAAGATAACCACAAAAACAACAGAAAATATTTACAATTTCAAAGTCACCTGAAAGTAACAAAGATCTCTCTCAGGTCAAAAATAGAGCAGGAATAAAACATTAATCAAAACATAACCGAATACTTAAATTTTGTGTGAATATTTATATAATATATACCCTAACCATATGTCTTCTGCCTATATCTGAGCTCTCTTGATTCTTTTAATAATTTGGTAGTTTTCTTCTTTAGTTTCAAAATGTCAGTGTCTGTCACAGAAAGTGAAACTATAAAATGATATTTCCCAAGGGTAGTGGAAAGGTAAAGAAGAGGCAGAACATTGAAAACTAGAATAAATGTTCTCTGTAGCTAATTCCCCATGCCATTCTTTAGTACAGGGAGTAGTTCATCTAGTGAAAATGGAGTTTAAAACTGTGAGGGTTTGGATTTTCCACTACTCTTACCGGGGATAGCAGGATTTTTTAAAAATCGACATCCCTGAATTTCTTAAGAACTTAATGTCAAATATCTTAATATCATGGGATAGTAGTTCATTTTCACAAAATATCAAATTATGTGGGAACAAAGAATTAAATGCACCCATAGGAGCATAATGCTGGCATTTAACAATGTATTTCTTAGCTATTACTTATTTTTCCTTGGCTATTACTTATTAGAAAAAAAACCTGTACTAAAATTAATATGAATCTTTAAATACATGAACACAAAAGGATACATTTTTCAAAATTACCAGGGAATGTGTTTTCTAGTGTTATTTATTAACTTTACAATTTCAGTAATAATGTTATTCATGGTTTTTGCTTTTATTTTCTCATCCACATGTGATTACTTTTCTCACAAGTGGTGGAGACCAACGAGAGCAAAGAGGCATGAAATTGAAAACAAAGTTAATTTAAGACCTCATTCCTTTTCTGTCTCATCTTAGATACTCCCTTTTATGCCCCTAAAAATGATAACTCCACATGAACATACTTTCTCAACTAATCAGTGTAGTTTTCTGAAAAAAAAAGTTTCAGGCACAGTTTGATGTTCGGTTTCAGAATGTACTATTATTATTTGAATATGTGGTAAAATACCTTCACTGGGGAGAGAATACGTGAATTATGTAATATCGGTCACTGTAATGAGAAATATATTCATCACCTCACTTCTTTGAGACCTAATTTCTATACTAAAAGTTAGAGCGCTGAATTACCAAATGATCTGTGAAGACCTTTCTAGCTCTAAACTTTTGAGTGTGTATAGTTCAAGTTCAGTGACTAACTGAATAATGAATTGACTTTTCTGTTTTTGGATTTATGATTTGACCTTCACAAATCCTACCCTTCCATAAAAAAATCTGTTGATGCTTTAGGAGGTATTATAGGTTAAGGGAAGTCCTTTCCAAACCATCTCCTTCACAAACTCTGTGGTGATAAATGACATTATCTAAGATTAAATCCTTTGTGTACAGCATTCTTCCCTTCTATGCTATTTTCACATGCAAATAACTGAGCCAGTCAAGGTGCTGTATCCCTGGAACTCTGTTAAAATTAAAAAGATCAGATCACCCTCTTCACCAGAAAGAAGGACAGGAAAAACACAGGATAGAAATATTTGGGTGGAGATGGGTAAAGAAAACAAAAAGGTTGGCTTCATTGATAGGTCTATTACATTTTCCTTTTTTTCTGAAGCTATTTATGCTGGTAATAAAAGTATTCCTGGTTTCCAATTATGTTCTATTTGCAAAACTCCTAAAACATTTTTTTAAACCATAGTTCAGCATATTGAATAAGGTGGGCAGATCTGGCATTGACTAAAGATTTTGCCTGCATACCACCAAGCATCTCTTTTCACGTGTTCAAAGGTTTGCTAGTCATGGAGAAATAAAAACAGCAACAGTACAACACAATTTTCTAGTACATTACAGTATGGAAAGTGTTATCCTCTTTATATTTTCTCTCATTCCAGGCTCACAATAATTCTGTGAAGTAGGTACATTATCTTTTTTTTTTTTTTAAAAAAAAAAAAAAAAAGAGAGAGAGAGACAGAGAGAAGGCAACTGGGACTTAGAAAAAAATAAAGTAACATGCACAAGAGGTAAAGTCAAAATCTGAGACAAAATGAAACACAAGAGTGTATCCATTGTTACTTATCTCAAAGGACCAGAATGTCATGCTAAAACTACAGAGAGAATAAAGGAAAATATGGGATGAAAAACTAAATGAATGGCAGGAAGTGGGGAAAAGAGGTGGCAGACACTCTAGTAGTAGGGAGAGCTGAGAGACAGGAAAGCAATATGTAGAAAAGATGAGAGTGCCAGTCACCATGACATGCTGACTATTCTGGTTTTCAATTTTTCTCCCTGCTTAGTTTTAAACTATGTAAATAAACTGTAAACCACATGCTGCCTGTGCATGATTAGTTCAATTTCAGAGGAATAGATTCCTGGTTCTGCAGTGTGATTCTCACAGCACCAGGAAGCCCTGTGTGAACCTTATCTGGACTCCTTGCAAACCATCTCTCATATGGATTCACTCCCTTTCCCCAGCTATGGACAACTGTGCAAAATTACATTATTAGACCTTCAGTTTAACATGTTGGTGCCTAAAAAAAGTCAAATCCTCTAGTAAAGGGAAGTTGGTTTTCCATTTTTCTCTTGATTCGTAACATGGTATGATGAAGATTCTGAGACCAGAACCTGATTAAAGGGACAAATGCATTGCATATCAGAAACAGGCACAATGGTGGTTTCACAGTGCATGGTTGGGAAACACAAGACAGGTCCTTGGTCCTGCACATACATAAATAGAAATTAAGCATTGGCCAATTCTTAGTTTTTCAATTAAAATTTATCTTCTAATCTAAAGATTGCAACAATGCAGATGTAAACAAATTTCTTCTATTGTAAAGATTTCCATGTCAGTCACATACAAATACTAGTTGTGTTTATGCAAAACAGTTTAACTGAAACATGGATCCTCAGCAAATCTGCAAGTATAAATACATAAAAAAGTGAAGAAAACTTCTTTTACATAGACCTCAATTAAATTACAATATTAAGCAGGCTGCAGCAGGAGTCCATTAAAGATTTAGTTACCTTCTGTAGTGAACATTAAGAAGCTATTACTCAAGCTCTATTTAAACTGTTAAAAGGAATTAAAATGTATAAGAAAGACCATTACATATCATGAGCTAATTTTCTAACGAAAGCTTAGCAGCTGATAGATTATTTAAGCCTCTCCAAGGTTTTAGTTTCATAGTCAATAATTGAGGGATGGGAGCAGGGTTATGTTGATTCATAATTTGCTCCCTTCCATCTCTCAGTGGAATGATGTTGTGATGGAGAATCAGCCTTTATTTCCCATTCCGTATCTAAAGCTGTGCTCTCCACGTTAAACTCAGGAAATGTCAGCAAGAAAGTGACGTTGTGTTCCCCCAGGGCCACAGTTCACTGATGCCCAGTTCTCTGATTCCCAGTTCGGTACTGTTTACACTATGCCATGTAGCCTCTCTCTGCTTCAAAACTATTTCCAAGGACATAGAAGTTAATTTTCTTATGTAAGTTTAGAAAATGTACCCCCTCCTTCCTGAAAATAAATGAATTTTAGGAGTGTGGCGTTCTTTTCTTTTTGACGACTTGCTTTAACAAGTTTCTGATATCTACTTTTATCATCTTGAATATTCCTTCTGTTTGGCAGAAGAAAAATGCTCTTTCTTGCTTGTTGATGTATTCTCATCTTTTTTAAAATTAAAACTCATCAAGGAACAGTAAGAAGAACAAAAGGGAGTAAAATTACTAGAACTGTTAAATAACTCTAAAATCAAAGTGTATAAAATAAATATGGGGAATATTACTTAGGAAAAAAATGTTCCTAGATGTGTCTTCTGTGTTTTTACTCATAAAATTTTCTCTCACATTCTCAACCAGTCAATAATCATTTATTGAATATCATCTTTTATGTGACTGTCATTTCTCTACTCAGAGGGGAACTAATAATATGAACCTAATGAATGTCACTATATGAAAAGTATAGACTTGAAATGTTTTTCAACTATAGAAAGGCTTCTGCCCTTAGGGAACTTTAAGTCTCATTCAATAGATAAAGCACAAAAAGCAAATAAATATAGTCACATTTCAATAATAAGGAGAAACAAATTGGATACAATGGAGATCTTACTGCCCAGCCATTTTAATAAAATGAACATTCTCAGTTCATTTTATTAAACAGCATCTTGAATTCCCCTTGGAGAATGTCTCCATACCCAGTCATATGAAGTCAGCCTCACCCTCAGGTCAAGGACTAGGTTAGGACAGCTAAGTCCAAGCAGCATCTTCCATCATTCTAATGACATCTTTGGCTTTCAGAGTGTGGATCATGAGATACTGTAAATCCTTAAGAGAGCCACGGTGATACTCACACACGATGATACTCATTGTCATACATCTATAGTACACTACAAACAGCATTGGATTGTGTGATGTTCCAAATGATATCATATGTTTATGAAGCTAGTTTTTCAGTTATTATCATGATAAAAACAAGTGCTGTGTGAAAAAATTAACGTGGAACAAGAAATAAGAGTGGAAGTGTCTAATCTGATTCTAACATTTGAGAAATTTTGCCGTAGCCCACACATCCCATTACTAGGTAATTAAGTTTATTTAAAATAAAAGTGTTTTACATATATATATATATGTGACATATATGTGTGTGTAGTATATATTCAAGCAGCTACTATGTTGTTAGGGTATGAATGCTTATCAAGTTGTTTGGAACTTGATTAAGTTCCAAGTTGTTTAAACAGAACTGTTGTGTATTTATTTTGACCTAAGATATCATGAAAAAGACTATTGAGACACCAGATTGCTGTGAACAGAGAAGGTTCAGGATTCCATGGACTACAGCAATTGATTCAGTATTGGGCACAGGATGCAAATCCAGGCAATGAGAGGACTAGGACTTCCATTCAACTGTTGTAAAGAGAAGACCTTTTCCCTCTGGCAACAATTTTGACATCATGAGGTGGTGTCTGAATCTGCACAGGTCTACAATGTAGATGACCCTTCAATGGATAGACAGGAAGAAAGAGAGAAAAATTAGGTCTTGACCACATTTGAGCAACAAACAAGACATATCTGAATTTAGTTTTGTCTCTGGACTTTTAAGCCGTATCAGCCAATCAATTTTCTTCAATGGCCTAGCCAGTTTGAGAGGGTTTCCTGTCACTCGTAACTAAAATAAAGTGTTACAGTAAAAGAAAAAAGTCCACAAATCCTTTTTGGTTTTTTGTTTTGTTTTTTACTTAATATAAAAATTCATATATAGAGGAATTACTTTTTAAAGCATGATGATGAAGGACAAGGGGATGGCCCTGGATATTCACTTTCCTCCGCAATTTGGCAGCCTGGCAAAGGGTGAGACTGAGTGAGTCTGTGGGACAAAGCCATTGGCTAATGTTCACATCCCTGGCATACAGGATGTTACCAGGGCATTTGTACACACTCCCTACCATGGTTCCTGTGTCCCCAGATCATTTGAAATAAGTCTTGTTACTTAGAGAAGCTAAGTGTTTCTTAGCCACTCTTAAGTTGACATATAAATATTTTGTAAAGTAACAAGATAAAGTTTGTTGTTTCCCTCAAAGTACTTTCACTTGCAAGCCCAGCACACTGGCCAAGGCAGCTTCTACCCTTCTACACCTTTGGCCATGAGGCATACAGAATATCCACACTTGGTTGGCCCAGGTTGAGGAATAATGAGTTTTGGTGATTGTGTTTGCTTTCTTATTGCTCGAATTCTAAGTTTTCCTCAGTAGTATGCGTCCATGACATTTGGTTATCTAGAGGCACAAATAATATCCGGCTTAAACAGATTCAGTATGGATGAGTTGTGTGTCCAGGTGTTACTTTATACTTTATTCATAATAAATCAGTGGTTGTATACACACACACTTAAATTCACATCACGTAAATAATTTTACATGACTATGTAAATGATTATGACTTCTACAGAATGTTTTAAATATAGTTTAAAATGTAGTTTTTGAGATATAATATCATACCAGACAAGGAAATATTAGAAAATATTAAGTGTTAAAACGTGTGTTGCTGATGAATGCAACAGGGTTAAGAGAGTTTAGGTGATGAATATGAGCTGTAGCAGTTATAGAAGACTTAATCTTAGAGATGTTTTACAAACATGAACTGAATAATAATATCTCAACATGAGTTAGTTGTTGCAAGAGTGGCCCAGTGCATGATGTAGGTCATCACAGTCACAACATAGACCACAAGTCAATAATTGAGGGCTTTGCAGTCGACATCATAATGGTGATAATAATAATAGAGTTGTTCTTATTGATGAGAAAGGTAATCTCCAAAAGTGAAATGTTCAGTCTTTTGTAGGAAATTAAGCTGTTAAGGATTTGAAATGTTTGTGTACTATAAAATTATTGAAAGGTATATTGACAAAACTGCTAAAAGTGAATTTCCTAAGGCAAAACTTCTATTCTGAATGTTCTTATCACGTAAGGTTTTTTTTTTTTTAATCATCTGAGCAGGGCTGCCATATTGCCCAACTTTATAGGAAACCTTTCACATGAAATGCAGTGACATGCCGTTGCTTCTTTGGCCTACCCTATTGGTTGTTTTCTTGCCTAGAATTTCCTTATGTATAGGATCTTCAATAGTAGCATTTTAAAGATGAGTCCTTGTTTCAAAAAGATTTCATACCTTTTGAGAATGTTGCTTTCTAATTATTAGGTAACAAAATTCAATCCTAGAAAAGAATTATAGAAGGTACAGGGCGGGTGTGGTGGCTCACGCCTATAATCTCAGCACTTTGGGAGGCTGAGGCCGGCAGATCCTAGCCAACACAGTGAAACCCTGTCTCTATTAAAAATACAAAAATTAGCCAGGCATGGTTGCATGCACTTGTAGTCCCAGCTATGTGGGAGGCTGAGGCAGGAGAATCGCTTGAACCTGGGAGGCGAAGGTTGTAGTGAGCCGAGATCGCACCACTGCACTGACTGCATCGCAAATAAAAAAAGGGTACAATAGCCTCAGAAGATAACTCAGCTGATTTTATTATTTTTATTTTATTACAATAGCTATTTTTATTTTATTACAATAGCTTCAGAAGAAACTCAGCTGATTTTATTATTAAGAAGAGTTCTAATTATCCAAGTTTTGTTAATATATAAATCTGAACCAGATGTGTTGTGATTTTTCTTTAATTTGATTTTGATATCTTTATGAGTGTCCATAAAACGAGACAAGTAGCCACTTTCTAAGAGACCAATGTCCAGGGAGAAAGTTAGGTTAGTGTGTGTTTGCCATGTGAGGCACAATAAGAAGATAAAACTAACAAATAAAACAGAAGAAAAATATTCCTTATAGATCCCAGAGAGAAGAGGGGTGCCCATGAGGGTCAATGGGAAGTCTGGAGGTGGCAGGGAGCTCAACCAACAGGCAGAGTAGAGAAAGGATATGTGGGACAATACCTTTATTAAGTTCCAAGAACATTATCCTTTAAGCTTTTCCTCATGACTTGTGGATTCACTAGTTTAAAGAAAACACATACAAAGGGGAGAACTTATTTACATGATTCTGTTGTTAATTACAAGTTTTATTGTGATCAGCAGCAGTGAGCTGTTTTGGGCTTTTGGTGTGTGGGATGAGGGACAAATGGGCTATATCCCAAACAATCATACAAGGATGGAAAGTTTTAACCAGATCAAAGGGGACAGGGTACAACTGGGGTTCAAACAACTTTTATATCAGGATTAAAAATTAATGTTGGTGCAGCAACTATAATAAAAATTTATGACAAGATGATAAAGGCAAGACCATATAAAAAGAAACAATATTTTCCAATACTTAGTGAAGTGTTGAGGCAAGTAGTCTCTGAGCAGTTATTATCTAAGAAATCAGAATTGAAATACTGTCATGCACCACTGGGGTCCCCAAAACCCAGGCAATGGACCTGTACTGATGCGTGGCCTGGAACAGGGCTGCAGAGCAGGAGGTGAGCAGTGGGGCAGCAGGCATGACTGCCTGAGTGCCACCTCCTATCAGATCAGCTGCAGCATTAGATTCTCACAGAAGCACGAACCCTGTGGTGAACTGTGCATGTGAGGGATCTAGGTTGTGTGCTCCTTTTGAGAATCTAACTAACACCTGATCTGAAGTGGAACAGTTTCATCCTGAAACCATACCCACCACCATCCATAGGCAAATTGTCTTCCATGAAACTGGTCCCTGGTGCCAATAAGTTTGGGGACTACAGATGTAGAAGAAATAATAAAATTTGTTCCACAAATGATGTTAGGACTTAATTTAAAAGAAAAACTTTGCATGTAAATATATTTGGGATTCCATCTGGTGCAGAATTCACCAACTAGAGCTTCCAGCCATATAACAGTCTGTCTAGTACAGAAATGAGAACCCCTTAATTCAAGGTATTCAAGCGGAGTCTGGACTGTCATCTGTCACAGATGTTTTATAATTGCTGTACTAAATTAGGAGAAAGGCTGGGGAAAAAGCCATTGAGGTTCCTGATTCTATGATGATTCTGATATTCCAATTTCCACTTGAATATTACCAATAATAAATTAAATAATGAATTAAAGACTGGCATTCTTGTGCCTGAAAATCTTTAAGTCATTGATGAACCTTCAGTGTACACATTCTTTGGATTGATGTTAACAAAGTGGTGCCATTTCTTCATGAGTCTCATGTATATTCCACCTCCATAGAGTTGAGCATTATTTAGCAAGTATTTATTGATTTAGTAAAGAGCATCCACAGTGTCTACACTGCTGCCTAGCATATAAAAAGCACTCATTTAATTTTCAGTAATGAAATAATGTGTGAGATTAAAAATAATGTTTGCTTCATCTATCATGTACTAGCCATAAGATCTTGAGCAAATTATGTAACATTGATAAGCTAGGTTTGGTTTCCTCAGTTTGCTTAAACTTGGGTTTTCACAGCTGAACCTAGCCATTTCTCCCTCTCCCATAAGACCAGCATAATATGAGCTATCATTTTTAATAATTTATTGAGTATGGAAATGAAAACTAAGGAGCAATTATGAGAGATCCCACTGAGGAAGAAAAGACAGTAATAGACAATTGAATGGACCATTGATTTAAATCACATTTCTCAATGTGCATGAATTCACAGGAAAGTGATGGATCTACTTTCCCAGCAGTTAAAAAAGCATGTATGGAAAAATATGCTTCTGTCTACTTTTTCTATTGGTAAATCACATAGTATAAGTTAAGACAAACACTAACTTGCCCCTCAACTTCCAAACTTACTGATTTGACTTACCTGTGGAAAATACTCCTTAAAGTAAGGCAGTGGTTCTCAGCATTGTCCACACATTGGAGTAGCCTGTCACATTTCAGAAAGTTCTAATGCCTGAGCTTCAACCCCAGAAATTCTGATTTAATTGATTGGGGATTCCAGAGGTTTAAGAGCGCCCCCAGATTATTATAGTGTACAGAAATTGCTGAGAATCATGAAGGATGTGATAGCACTTTTTTTTTTCCCATAGAGTTGGGGTGCTGCTATGCCACCCAGGCTGTAGTGCAGTGGTGCAATCTTGGCTCACTGAAGCCTCCACCTCCTGGACTCAAGTAATCCTCTCACCTCAGCCTCCTGAGTAGCTGGGACTACAGGCTTGTGCCACCACACTCGGCCTTTTTTTTTTTTTTTTTAAATTTTGGCAGAAACAGGGCCTCGTTATGTTGCCCAGGCTGGTCTCCAGCTCCTGGGCTCAAGCAATCCACTCACCTCAGTGGTGCTGCGATTACAGGCATGAGCCACTATGACCTTCCAATAGCATTTTTTTTTTCCCCAATCATCTGCACTCTTTAGGATATTGATTGCCTGCTGGACTAGTTAATTAGAGTGTATTGAAACTGGATTCTATGGACATTTGTTCTCAAAGTGTGGTTCCCAGACCAGTTGCATCTGCTTGGAGTCTGTCAGAAATACAGCTTTTTAGAGCAAATCCAGGCTTACCGAATCAGAAATACAGGAATAGGGCCCAGCAAACTGAGTTTTGCTCAGTGATTCTAACGCACTCTCACTTGTCAATCATTGACACAGGACATATGAATTTTACAGAATCCCCACAAAGCCTGTTGTCACCAGCCACATTTAATTAATGTTCTCATGTTAGTAGAGTTGACAGTGCTAAAAAAGTCAAAGCAAATCAGTGGGAGATTATAAAGAAGCCTCCCTCCCAATTAAGGTAAAGAGCAGTCTTAAGAAGAACAGTAAAGAATAGTTCACATTGAACAAATGATGGCTCAATTTTGCCGATATAAAATAGAGATTTTTAAAGCTTACTCACTTTGGAAGGTGTTAAACTTAAAGCAAGAGATTCAATTAGCAAGTGCCCTTTGGTGACAGAGAACTAGGTGCAATCAAACAAAATAGAACAAAAGCCATGTAAGAAATATCAAAACTATGACTCTATAATGAGAATTTTTGAGCTGTCTAAAGATGTTTAAATACAAAAAAAAAAGCCATTTAAATATTATTTCATACTGAACTGAGCTAAATAATACTGAGGTTAAATATTAAGAATAAAATGGGATTGATGTATTTTCTAAAGAACTGCTAAAAATAACATTCATATAATATCTGAAAGAAAAGAGTGACCCTAGGAGAAGAGGGGTGTTTTTTTTTTTTTTTTTTTTTTTTTTTTTTTTTTTTTTTTCCTGATGAGATGAATGTTGAAATAATTGCCAGAGTTAATGACACTGAAGACCAATTCCCAAGGGCATAAGACCTAGCACACAGAAAATAATTCTGTCATTTTCAGTAGGAATAATGGAGGAATAGATGCCTGATTAAGGGAGTGATAGATCAGAGAGGTATCAGAGCTTGGGGAAGGCATTTTAATGGAAAATTGAGAGACTGAAAGAGAGAGAAATATAATCTTTTCTTTCTTTATTATCTAGTGTAGCATTGATTCTGTTCACAGACCACTTGTCTGTGAGAGAGTATATTTTCATTTCTTTTACAAATATTAATCAACATTATAGGTGTCTTGGGATAAATGTACATTTGTTCCTTTTTGAACGTTAAATATTTCTTAAGGATTGATAACAAGACATATGCATTAGTTTAAGGTATCCATTAGTAACTTGAATGCATAAGTAAGTGAAGATGGAAGAAAATAACCAACCAGCTTCTCATGTCAACTGTTTCAAAACCATAATCAACACCTACCCAGGTCCAGGGCATCTTCTGTCAATTGCTTTATCTATGGACTGTATTGTGAGATGGCTTTACACAAAAGAAATAGATAGGTGATGGTGCTGATTTTACCAAGCTTGAGGAACTGGATTTGCTGGTAAGCCTCTGTGAGGTGATGGTATCAGAGAAAAAGAAGTGCCAGGAGAAAATTTGCCTAGGTAGAAATTGATGGAAAGAACATTCCAGGCAGAGGATGCAGCCTGAAGGCATTGGTAAAACATTTGGGAAGACATATGTGATCTGGTTTTTCTAGAATGTAGATTGCATGGGGCTAGGAATATATGCAGAGTGTATTGCAGTTGCATGGGGAATGGTGGGGAGGCTCAGAGTTAGATTTAGTCTTTCTAAATTCTACCATCAACATATTAGCAGTCACCCAAGCAATCTGCATAACCAAAGTTTCAAGTAGACAATTCTGAAGTTCATAAAACTAAATGTCTCATTTCTCTTCTTAAAACTACAATTTCTTCTTCGTATTTTTTAAAATCCAATACTGGAAGATAGAGTACTTGATATTTTTGCTGCATGTTTTCCTGTTAAAAGGCCTAGGAAAATGTGAGTGAGTGAATGAGTGATTCATATCTAGAAAGTGTAAGAAATTTGGGGAGAGCCTCTTATGTTAGATTTCAAGGTAATACGTTTATACATTGCCATGTGCCTATTTCTTTGAGATGCCATAATATACTATGTGAAGGACAAAGGGAAATTTGGTCAAGAAATTAAATTCAATCTATCTGTGCTGGTAATAACAATAGCAGATGGGCTTGGATTTGTGGAACACAGGGACTCCACATCAGGTCCTCAAGGAAAGTAGGTGGACTGAGGCCCAGATTTGGTCAAAGAATTAAATTCAATCTATCTGTGCTAATAATCACAATAGAAGATGGGCTTGGATTTGCGGAACACAGGGACTCCATATCTGGTCTTCAAGGAGTAAGTGGACTGAGGCTCAGCATAGTGTGCCCAGGGACACATTGGGATGGCCAGCTAAGCACAATCAGTCATCAAAACTTGCAATGGATTAGGATCAGCTTGCATTGGATTGGATTAGCATGCCAGAGTTTATTTTGAGGGATTGTTACAAAGAATAGATAATAATGCTCATGGCTGAGGTGATATGCTGAGTCAGTAACTGGGCTATAACTAGTTCTGGGTGTGAAGTACAGAGTCTAACCTCTTGGGAATGAGAGCTGATAAGAATGAGTCACAAGGTATGGACTCTTGTCAATCACACTGAAGCTCAGTTTCCCAAGGAGCAGCTGAATGTCCATTTAGTAAGTAAGGCAGGTGGTTGGGACTTCATACAAGGCATACATTTCCATACATAGGCAAAGACTGTGGGCACATAGTGAGTTGGGTCTATAGCAATCCCCACCTTTCAGGGTATATGGAGCCTCTTAAAAATTAACCTGCCTTGGCAAGGCTTAGTGGAGGACTGAAAATTGTTAAGCTTGTGTGTTGAAGTCACTGGAATTTCTTGCTAGGCAGAAATGAAGACAGTAGTGTAACTCAGGCTCTGTGATAGAGTGCAAAAATATAGATTGCTGCTGCTGCTCAAATCAGTCAGGAGATGCCAGAGAAGGAACTAAGGTCAGGCATATTTCTTGCTAGGCAGAAATGAAGACAGTAGTGTAATTCAGGCTCTGTGAAAAAGGATCTGGTTCTTTACATTGGATAAATGGAAGAACAGATTGAGTGGCATGGTGTAAATAGCACAGAATTTCTCCCTAAAAACTTAAGAATTTCAATATGAGTGAGTCTCTTTGAAAACTGCCAAAATGATGAAGACAGAATTTTCAATTCCCTTCCTGTGCTGTTCTCGTTTGAAGACAGTGTCCAGATGTCTGGCTATTTCCCATGAAAGAACAGCAGCTCTGACTTCCCGTCAGAGTACACCAGAGTGCAGAACATGCAGTAGAAACACCAATTACTCCATTAACGATAACAACAACAGAAAGGCTTGACTAATTAAATGACTATTGTACACAGAGGTTTCATGTGGATTTGCAATTTATAAAACTTTGTTTTCAATTATTCAGGGGCATAACGTGGAAAAAGATGAAATTGAAAAGAAAATTGAAAATCTCATTAATGGTGTAGTACTTAAAATGTTGATACCTGGTTCAACTTTTCCTGTGATGATTTAAACTTTCCAAACAAAAAGGAGAAAGGCATGGCAACCAACAGGTAGATGTGAGTGATTGATAGGAAAGTGTTATGCCGTGTGTTCTGGGTCAGGAAGTTATTGGAAGAGCTGATTGATTCTGTTTAACAGTATCAACATCATATAGTTTTTTTTTTCCACTTCCTTATACAATTTTGTTATTCAATTTGTGAATAGAGTTGCTAGTTCCCTGGAACAATTTATTAATGACATCTCATCGTCGTTTCTTTCTTTTTTATAGACCCAGTACCTGATGCAATTAGTTTGGCTTCAGTGCCCCAATTATTTATTTCAAGTTCTCACTAGTTTATTTAGATTTATTCTTCAAATACACACCCTTTGCTGACCACTTGAAAGGGATTTTCTAGAATTTTCTGTAATATGGCTTGAGATTCGGGTTGAGGTGTTCTGTAGCCATATTCAAAGCTTTTGCACTGCTACAATACTTCACCTGACACTAGTGGAAACAGGACTGAGGAAATGAGAAAGGTTCCACTGAATGTGCTAGAAGTTAATTCAAAGAAAGAATTGGAGAGTTCATTTCCTGGAATTTCCAAGAAAGCATATGTGGCATCCAAGTTTAATTTGAAAGATATTTATGTTACTGCTTATAAGAAGTTCAATAACATTGTTTACTCTTATCTAGATCGTTTTTCTTTAGTGGACTACAGATACCAGGAAAGATGTAGTGGGAGAATTTTCTTCTTCACTGGTAAAAATACCACAAAGAAAATCAGGGAGAGTTAAATATTGGTATATTTAATGGAAGAATAATGGTAGAGGTAAGCTTTGATCATTAAGATTAAGGGTCCTCTGATTTTGTCAAGCTTTTTCAAAGTGTCCTTTTGAATGATGAGAAGTCTAAGATAAATGCATATATACACCTACATACTCTTGAATTCCAAAAGCCAACAAAAGGAAGATTCTGCCAAATTAGATATGATTGTCTAAAAGTTTTCAGTAGTGATGGATAGTTTATTTTGCTGGCATATCAACACAGTAAATTCTATAATCTGTGCCCAGAGGATGATCAAAGTTTATAAACATTAGTCTATCATTACCAGATTTGAGGCTTCTGCTCTATTCATTGGATAAAATGCCTCATCTTGTTGTTGGAGGTACAACAGTGAAGACAGAGAAAAAATAAAATAAAAACAGGAAGCATGTGAATACTAAATTGGTATCTGTGGGAACTCAAAGATTGTAAGTACTAATAGATTATTCAGTATGTGTTTTATGCTCCCCAACCTTATCCTCTACCTAATCATAGGCATCAGTGAAAATACAAAAAGTTGGGAGAGTTGTTCTCTGTCCTCAGGAGTTTCATAATCTTATTAAGAAGGTTATATAAATCCACAATAGAGAGTTGAATTGCAATGAAAAATAACACTTCCTCAGGAGGCTGAAACACTGATGTTAACCAACACATATTTCAGTTCAGGCAGTTTGTATGTTGACTTGTGAAGTACAATGCATGATGCATAGCACACAATAAAATATATTAGTAATAAATGTATAAAGGGAGAGCCTGTGAGAATTAGCTCAAGTTTTAATGGACTCACAAATATGAAATTTGCACTATAATTATTTAAAACCAGGAACCTCAAATTATTGATTTCTGCTTTCGGATAAAGGTGATTTTATCAAATAATATTTACCATAATGCAATATGTTTGGCTTCATCAGTCAGAGCATCTTTTTGTCTCCCTGGGTCATATTACAGATGTGTGTTATATTATTGTATTTTATTGTAGTTTATTTTCACATGCTATAAAAGAACTACCCGAGAATGGGTAATTTACAATGAAAAAGGTTTAATTTACTCACAGTTCCACATGGCTGGGGAGGCCTCAGGAAACTTACAATCATGGCAGAAGGCAAGGGGGAGGCAAAGGCCTTCTTCACATGGTGGCAGGAGAGAGACAGTGAAGGAGGAAGTGCCACTTTTTAACCATTAGATCTCATGAGAACTCACTCTCTATCATAAGAACAGCATAGGGGAACCAGCCCCCAAGATCCAATCATCTCTCACCGGGTCCTTACCTTGGTACATGGGGATTACAATTTGAGACAAATTTTGGGTAGGGACACAGAGTCAAACAATATCAATTATTAATTTTTAAGAACTAGAAAAAAGTAGAATGTTTTCTCTTTTGTTTTCAATATACCAGATGTTCTCCTCTGTCAGGCTTAAATATCAAACATCCGGGGTAGAAGGTGGGATTAGGATTGTGATAGTCGCAATACAGAGAGATCTAAAAATTTTCTGGCACTCAAAATAGTATGCTCAGAAATAATACGAATAAAAGCCAGTCATATTTAAAGGAGATAAGGTATTCTAGGTTTGGTTAGCCCCTGTTTAGCATGGGCCTAGTGAAAAGGAGAAGAGGAGGTGTATTGGATAATTTGATGAAAATAGAGGACAGATAGACTCTTGATGTATTTATTTTTGGAAACTCTAGAAGATTGCTCTGCAGAATCTCTTAACAAAATGGGTGACCCAAACACAAAATAAGAAGAGTATCAAACTGTTAATCTAGTGGAACAGCATGGTCAGAAAGAGATGGGGTCTCTGTTATATTTCTGATCCTTAGACTTTGCTGTCATGTGAATATTCCATTGAGAACCAGCTTGCCTCCCATGGGGCATAGAGTGGTGGAGTAGTTGGTGATGTCATGACAGAGATGTGGATTAGAGAGTCTGAAATAAGTACCCAATGAGACTAAAAGGCAAAAGAGAAAAGGGGAAGTTGAGTCATCTGCAAATGTTATTAAATCACCTTTGGTCTTACCTATGTAGCACAAGACTCTTTCCCAGTACCTAGCTCTTGAGCATTAACAAATACCATGTCATTCCCTCCATAAATCACTTTTGACATGCAACCTATCCCAAATCAAATTATCCTGTACAATCCAATTACAGAAATAAAGATCCCCTTCATATCAATGTATGCAAAAACATCCAGGGCATAGCTACCATTGCATAATTCTTACTTTGTGATGTATGCAGGCCCTTTTCAGGGGCTGGCTATGATGTGTGTGGGATGTAGCTGTAAATGACACCAGCAGGATTAAGTTCTTTTATCAAAATTGTCTTGATTTATCTTGTTCTATAATAAATTTATTTTTAGCAATTTATTTGCATAATTGTTTGTGTATTCAATTATAAGCTCTTATGCTAAGGATATGTTAGACTAGTTCATGAAAAAAAAATATACCAGGGTAATTAAAAGTTGTACCTTCCAACAAATAACTCAATGCTCTTGTCCATAAATGTGTGATTTGATATAAAAATGAGCTGAAAAGAATCACATAGACAAAAAAGAGTTAGACGACGATTTATAGAATTTGAAGTGGGATCTTAGAGACGTTATAGTTCAGTATTTCTCAACTGTGAAACTACAGATATTTTAGGACAGATAATGTTTTGCTGTGGAACGTGACCTTATAGTTTGTGGGATGTTTCACAGTATCCCTCGCCTCTCCTGACTAGATGACAGTATCTCCCCTAACCCCAGTTATGATAATTGAAAACGTCTCAAGGAGTTGCCAAATGTCTTCTTGGGAAAGATGGGAAAAATTCCCCTCTCCTACTATTTGAGAACCATTCTTTTAGTCTAATCCCTTCATGTTCAGAAGAAAAATTGAACATGGATGATTTTAAGGAGCTTGCTCTTGGAAGAATTGAGGGCAGAATCCAGTTAGAACAGTACTGTGACTGTTTGTCTTGTGTCCCTCTTGATGACACTATAGGGGTCATAGTTTCCTTTGGCCTTCTGATGTTTTACTGAAAAATCAATCCCCCTAAGGCAGATTAGTTGGAGAAAAGGCATACAAATGTATTGAATGTGTATACACAGAAGGCTTTATAACGAAAAATATTCAAGAGAAATTGTCTAGTTTTATGTTAGTCTCAACAAAGTATGGATAGCTGTATAGAAATACGATTGGGCAAAAAGGGTATGATCTAATGTGGCTAGATGGAATAGGGTAAACCAGCAAGGCGTGTCTACCTAGATTCTTCTTGGCCTCTCTGAGTATGCATTCCTTCCTTCTAGGTATGAGATAGGACTCTCTCCTGAACAAAGGTCTTTTGACCTATAGTCAAATAAAGTATATAACATACAATTTCTTTTGGACTGTTTTGACACAGAAAGGTGAGGGAAAGTTATGATATTATCTTTAGGCTTTATGGATGGTTTGAGGAAAATGGATTCTGGTCTCTATGATCCACCTTTGGAAAGAAGGATTCTAGTTTCTATGGCTAGTCCTAAGAAAGAATGGGCCTGAGAAACAGGAGGGCAGAAGAAAGTCAAAGAAAAACTTTTACTTCTGAGGCTGCTCCTGAGGGCTTCATTTTGGGGTGTTTTTTGAGCCCCAACATCACTCTCAATAAAGACAGAACAGATATAGTGCCTTTTTAAAAAATACTAAAATTCAGCTAGCAGAGTTACCTATGTATAGTAGATGTTTATCAAATGTTTGCATATCATCATCCTTTTGTAGCATTTGATGTAATTAGTAACTCTGAGGCAAGCTAGAAAGCTATATGCTATTAAAAAAATAGAAAAAACAGAATTCAAAATGTTTTTCTAGGTTACATTCTATAATTATTATCTAAAATGCTGACTAGACTTTGTGAACTTTTGAAATGAGAGGTAAGATTTATAAAAGATATATAGCTAAGTAATCTAAGGAAAACCATAGACTACAGCTGGATGGTGACTTTTAGAAGGTATAATTCTGTGGCATTTCCCCCCTTTCTACTTACAGGTTGGGTCAAGTGAATAGATGAATTTATTCCATTTTCTGTTCTCATTACAGGTTTTGTCAGGAAAAGTGAGTTATCACAGAATTTTATTGTGTGATACATTTAGTGAATTATAGCACTGAGCAGAGATGGTTAACCTCTCTTATAATTGTATATCTTGAGTGACTATTCTGCCCTTTCAAAATGCTTCTGGAATAAAAATTTACCTCTTAATCTCTTATAAATTTCACAATGGTAATGCTTAAGTAAAATCATGAGAAGGGTAGAGAATATTTCCCTGATAAAAGTTTCTATATAATAATCTAACCTCAAAAAAAAAAAAAAAAACAAGATCCCACCAGACCTTCTTATCTCAGGAATATAAAAACTGTTTTGAAATCTCATAAAATAACATTTGATAGAGATATGTCTTAACTGTGCAAAATATTTTGCTGGTTTTTAGAAATGAGAACACTTATAATATGTAATTCTGATGACTGATTTTCCACCTGATTTAGAAAATTGTTGGATGTTGACTCTCCCTAAATTTTATCATAGAAATGTATTAATAAGATAAATCCAAGTTTTTTACACCTACTCCAGTAAGGGAGAATACCACCTTTATAGCCTCTTAGTAGCATCTGAAAAGGAGGAGATCAGAGAAGAGTAGTTGTAGGATTTGGGGTCTGGGTCGTAGTTGTGTGATTTTAAGGTGTGTCCTGCAGGAAGGGCAAATGGTTGGGATTACTCAGTATTTATGACATACTAGTATTGGATTGATGGATACAGCAAGGCCAAGGTCTTAATGTAATTTTTTATGATCAAGCTGTTAATCTAGATATTAAGCTATTTTAGTTGGTTCATAGTCTTATCTTCTAGGAGCAAATATTTCCTAGAACATGTACTTTAGCTATTTGCTTTTAATTCTCAGTATTGTTCAACTGTATGCCTGGTCTCATAGATAGAGACATATGCAGAGAAATAAAACTTGTTTGTTTCAGCTCCAAAGGCCAAGTTAAGTTCACAGTTACCCTTAAGACCCTAAAAGAAAGGTAGGGGCTCAATTAACAACAAAGCATCCTGGGTATGGAAGGAGGCTTAAAACCTCCCCACACAAGAATGCTTTACCCTCTGCTGATTGGAAAAGTGAGGTGGAATTTTGCCTTTCACTTGCCTTCCTGGATAATCATGAAAGATCTCCCACCTGCTAGTTACTTATTATAAGCTTACTACCTTAAAGATCCAAGGCAAAGAGCTATGGGAATATAATGTGAATAATACATATGCCCCTGACAATCAAACTAAGGTTATATCATCTTCTCTGACCTATTGATTAGAGAATTGGGAACCTTATTAAGTAATAAAACTATAAAAGTACATGTACTACACCACTTTGGACTAATCTTAGCTATAGAATGCAGAGAACCAAAGTATTGTAAGACATGGTCCTTGTCCTCAAGGAGTTCACATCATATTTACAGAGACAGAGCTAATGTTTAAAAAACAATAATAAAGTTACACAATGAATTACTAATTTCATGATAACAGTTAAAGGATCAAGCAATGTAATAAGCTACCAGTAATAAGAAATAAGAGAAGGCAGAGAAGGAATAGATTATCTCCCTTGAATCTAGTTTACACAGAATTTACAAGCTGAAAATAAGTTTTATTTGAATAGAATAAGTTTAATCCTTTGATTGGAACATAAACCCAGAGTTTTTTTTCTAAACATGTATTGCAACCTATTTTTAAGTTTGACACAGGTCAGAGAGTTAGGAGAACAAATGTTTGAATTGCCTTTTTGTAGAACCTAAAATTGCTGGAAAATCCATACAATTAATGAAAATTATTGAACATGTACACAGGAGTTTACTAGGCTGAATGAGAGATACAGATCTAAAAGGGCAAATCCTCAGATTCTGAGAAATTCTGCTGTAGAGACCAAATTAAGATTATAATAATAGCTTAAAATATGAATAAAGAAGCCAAAAATATAAATTTATATGTGAGAACTGAATCCTCCAATACTTATAGCCTGTATAATATTCCGTGAGTCTTTATTTCAAGTTTTATGCTTTTAACATGCAAAGGCTAGAAAATAAACACACATGACAAAATGTTAGAAATTCTGCAAGGAATATTTTATTAATTTATTCCAAATGATGAATTCAATTGCTATGTTTCAACGTAGTCTGAGTTTATGCCAATGACCAGGATGGGATTTTAACTTGTATGTAGTCAGACTTTAAAAGTATAGGGTAGCTTGTTAAAATTGTGCAGTATCAATTGTGACAACTCAACTCTCATTAAATACTGCCAAATGGCTTAGCAGATAGACCTACTTTTGATCATTTTATATCAATAGTGAAGGTGTAACTAATTGTAAACATGCATACAAGACAGGTATCACAAATGTATTTCAAATCATTACACAATTCTGAAAAGAGACCAGGCATGGTGGCTCATGCCTGTAATCCCAGCACTTTGGGAGGCCAAGGCCGGTGGATTACCTGAAGTCAGGAGTTCGAGAGCAGACTGGCTGATGTGGTAAAACCCCTTCTCTACTAAAAATACAACAATTTTCTGGGCACGGTGGTGGGTACCTGTGATCCCAGCTATATAAATGGACTTCCATTTCCATTTAGTTTTGACTCTATTCCCTGTCTCTCAACAACATCTCCGAGGAACAAATAAATGGTGAAAGTGAGGAAAAAGTCCCAGAGCCTGAATACCATGAAATAAGATTCCAATTAATCAACCCATCCTAAATCTCACATTTAGACATATCAGTTCAATCAGGGCCTTATTAATATTGTATTGTGTATCCTAACTCAATAAGACATTTATCTGTGATTCTCTGTATGCTAAATTCATTATTGCCTTTCTTACTACCTTCAATTTGTTTCAAAACTGACCTTTCCTAAGTTTTAAAGCTGTAATCATAGCTTTTAAAGCAACAGCAAAGAACCGGATTAATTCATCTAAATGTATTAAACTATAAATGAGAGAGAATTATATCGTAATCTGCTACCATTTTACTGTGTTAAGGCACACTTTGTATTTTAATAGCTGTCTTCAGGACTTAATGGCTTAATTTAGAGAACAGAATTTTATGGTCGAGTCTTGAGGGTGATAGTAGCTGGTGACCAGCACTTTTATATCCTTGTGGTGCACTTTGAACTGGAGATCAGATTCACTACCCTGGTGTCTGGAAGCAGACAAAAATCAGGAAGGACTTTGTAGGCATCTGTGGGATCCCATGTATCCTGCAACCTGTCGCCTCTGCAGATACCTCAGAGAGCAAATATTACCCATGGGAGTTACAGTGCACTGCTGTGAGACCCTTACCTGTCTTTTATTATATTTTACTTTTTATTTTATGAGACAGAGTCTTGTTCTGTCTCCAGGCTGGAGCAATCTCAGCTCAACGCAACCCCCGCCTCCCGGGTTCAAACAATTCCTCTGTCTCAGCCTCTGGAGTAGCTGGGACTACAGGTGCGTGCCACCACACCTGGCTAATTTTTTGTATTTTAGTAGAGACGGGGTTTCACCATGTTGGCCAAGATGGTCTCGATCTCCTGACCTTGTGATCCACCTGACTCGACTTCCCAAAGTCCTGGGATTATAGGCATTTGCCACCAGTCCCGGCTCTTTACCTATCTTTTAAGAGTTCAAGGGTTAAAAAAATACTGAAAACCATTGCCTTTCAATTTTTGCTCCTATGCCTATGATTGCTTCTAGAAATAAGATGTGATAGGCGACATTGAGCACATATTTTGAGAATCCTCCACATTTTTCTGTGTTTGTTGTTTTTGTCTTGTTTTGCTTCCCAAACACATATCTCTAGATGTTCTATTCAGTAATTGATTCTAAAACAATCTATCAGCAAAATTAAATCATTGAATACACAACTGGCTTATTGTCAAAATCAGACAAGATTCTGTGTGAAAAGTTACATTTAAAATGATAAGCACACCACAAATGTAAAGTCTCAAGTAGCTCTGCAGAGATGGAAAAGAGAAAAGCCACCTCAAAATAGGGTTTTGGAGTAATAGCAATTTCCTTTGGCTAGACTTCTGGCATCATCTGAAAGAAAAAGTGGCACCAATTTGACAAGATTAGGTAAAGTTTCATCATTGGCACTGCCAATTAATTCATTATAATTCATTTACTTTATTTTCTCACGAGCACCTCTTATGTATACTTCACCATAAAAGGCAATGTGGAAGATGTGAAAAATATATAACATCTGGCTCCTGGCCTCTGGGAATTATAGAGTAGGTTGAGAAAACAATGTATGTTATGATGACAGAACAAAGTCATAAAGAGAATGCCTAATGTGTTGTGACAGTAATTTCAGAGATGGATGAGATCACTAGGTATAAGAACCGGGAGTTAGGGAAGCACCTTGGACAAAGTAGGACTTGCAGCCAACACTAAAGAATAGGTCTGGGCCCTGAAACCCCATTGTTAAGAAAACTTTATGTGGTTTCACATGAAAAACAAAGAAAAATAATAAGGTAAATATTGCATCTTCTACATATTGCTTTCACGAGATATTTTTTCTTTATTTACATATCTTCAACATTTTCCATAAACATTGAATTTTCTCACTAGAAAATCAAGTGTTAAGTGTTTTCCATCCATTCTCAATAATCTTCCCCAAGCCTTTGAAATCACTCCATCTTTCAGGAATATCTTCGTCAGTGAGTCAGCTTGATGTGTAAAAGGAATTCATGCATAAAGGCTATTAACACAGTCATCATCAAATGTGATCTGCCACCAGATTTATGTCCAGGCCAACTTTGCTCTTTACAATACAATCCATTAACCATGCATAAACATGTTCAAGCAATTTAGATAATGTGGGTAATGGTGAAACTGAGTGATAGCCATGCCCTAGGGAAAAATGTTTCAAAACTGGTGGCATTTTGAATTTCCTGTCCAGATGTTAACTGATTGTTGTGATAGCAAATTAAACATAAAGAGGTAAAGAGGGGAGCATTCCAAAGAATTATCATTGCCAGATATTTTTCTTCCCTAAATGTCCCTGTGTGGCCCCAGAATGGATTCATTAATATTTTATTAATCTTGTTATGTATATTCACACACACACACACACACACACACACACGTACATGTAATTTTTTCTTAAATTAAAATTATACTTTCTAGTGTATTTAAAAATTGGAGGGACATGAACCTTGGACCTTTGTGTTAGAACACTTAGCATAAGAATTGTGGACTATTATTGTTTAAGGGAAACTTAGAGTTTATCTAATGCAGTCCTAATTATATAGATGAGAAAATTGAGGACCAAGAGGGTGAAATGGCTTTTCTCTTGTCAGACAGCTCTTGCTGATTGAGCTGAGAGCACAGCTCCCTAGGGTCTTCCTGCCTTCTTAGGGTTTTCCAGCACATCAAGCTGGATTAGGTTAGAAACAGTTAATTCATACATTATTGTTCTGTTTAGGTTTATATGAAGTAATGATGAGTAATGTTCCACAGTTCACGACATAATTTAGAAGGTTCTGAATAGAAGGTTTTTCACATTTTTCTTATTGTTGAAACTTGAAGATAACTTGGTGCTTCAGTTGTACTAATACAGATGTTAATAATAATCAATGACTATATTGGGTCTTCACTATATGCCATGCACTGTACTGAACACTTTATTTGCATCATCTCAGTTAATCTTCACACTTAGCCTGAAAAAGACTATGAGTTGACTTTTACCCACGAGAAAACCGAGATTCCACAAGTTGAGTCATTTACAGTACATGAGTGACACTACTGAAATTTGAACCCAGGTCATCTGACTCTAAAATAAATTTAGATACACTTGCAAACACAGACACTAAATCAAAAAAATATTCCTATTGGCGCACAACATGTATGAGGAGATTTAGGTGCTATATAGTAGGGATTGTTGTGGTCTGGATGGAGAATCTCTATTTGGCCTATAAATATTGAATTTTAGACTAAGTTGTAGCTACATTATTGTTCCATGCTAACTGCCAAGTTTCAATTAGGACTACTGAAGCCTGTGACTACAGGAAGACAGGTGTACACTGATATATCTGCTCACTTAACTTGTATTGAGAAAGACCACTTAGTGGTCTTGAACATGTTATACTGCTATAGTACTTTTAAGTCTGTGAGCCTTATAATAGGTTGTGTTTTGTAGGAAGTAGACTCTAAAATGAAGTTCAGCTCTGCAATGCAAACCCAATTACAATCTCAGCCAAACCTATTAGGGGAAGAGTTTTGGAGATAGAATTGCCTTTCAGTATTGTTCTGTATTGGGTCAACATGTCAACATAGCCAAAATTGAAGAGTTTCTGATGAAAACCACCCTTGGAATGAGCTTGGCTAGGCAGCTCCCAGAAGACAAGCAATGACCAAAGGAATTGACAACGGAACACTATCTGCCTACTACATTTCCAGCAGTTAGGTAATGTCTCTTATTATAGGGGGACCTAGGAGGCCTATCACAGTGTCTGTCCTAATACTTACTACATTTATTATAAATTAGATTTATCATCTAGTAGCCAGCCTGGTAACATGTCTAGTTGTCTTACCTTGATCCTACTGACTATGCAAAAATTACAGCCATCTGTTAATTCAAATTCTAATGCTCTTATCTTTTATTTAACTTTTATTTTTAAAATATATGTATATTGAGTCTTCCTTCTTGAAACACTGAAAATTATACTGCAGACTATAGTTGTTATTCCCCAAAGGCCTACCTAGAACGTAGCTACAAATAATTGCAACTATCTCTCCAGCAGTAAAAATATAATGTAAAAGACTTAAATCTCTTTAATAAAATATAACTGTTTTTAAAGATTAGAAATTATCATTATATGGACTGGAGACATGAAGAATGACAGATGATGCAACCATCTTGAGGTGCATGAAGAGTTATTAAAAGAACTATCTAGAATTTTTTCGGGCAGAAAAAGATATTTAAAGTGAAGGTAATTTGCTACTTTTATTATTTTTTTTAATTAAAATGACTTCCCTTGGAGTCTGAGTGTTGATCCAATGATAGAGAATATTGCTTAAAGTAAGACAACTTAATTCTGCAGTGTTCCTGGCATGGAGATAGCATAGTCAGGAAGAGCATTAAGTAGAGCCCCAGGACATGAATTATTATGGTGGTCAGGATATCTTTGTCTCTCTTTAGTTCTTTATTTCCTATAGTCTAATAAGTTGCTTCTCTAAGGCAACACCTTTTTATACCACATTTTCCTTTGTTTAATACTCAAGTTAAAATGTATATGCTTTGTTTTAAAAAATCGTGATTAAGATCAGGTTTGTTCAATTGAATTTAACAAGTACTGACCACTTTCCTTAGTGAGGAACCGTTCAATATAGGTTTTTTGAAGACCTTTTACTGCATTGCAAACAATAGTAATTTGTTGTCAACACTTGAATTTGGAGGAGGAAGAGGAGTATGTAACCTACATACAGCAAAGTGCAAAACATAAATGCACAACTCAATAGGTTATATCAGAGTGAAAACCCATAAAATTGCACTTCAGTTCAAGATATCAAGTGTTCTAACACTCTGGTAAAATATTAAATATCAGTGTTATCAGTGGCTATTCATGACATTTTCCTAACCTCAAAAATAAAGTTTTAACATTAAAATTGAAGAATGATGTTTGCTCTGGATTTTTTATAAATACTTCTTATAACTTTGAAGGGTTCCCTTTTATCCTTTGTTAGTTAAATTTTTTATATTAATGTATAATAACATTGAAGGTTTTGCATCTGTTGATATAATTGTGTACTTTTTCTTCTTTCTTCTGTTCCCCAAAGTAATTACATTGGTTTTTTGTTGAATATTAAACCAAATTTTAATTCTCAGAATAACCTCAGTTTGTGATTTAATGTTCATTTCTATATTGATGGATTTGGTTTGCCACTATTTTATTTAAGATTTTGGCATCTATGTTTGTGAGATTGGACTCTAATTTTCCACTGTGATAACTCTCTTGTTAAATTTTATTATCAAAGCTGATGCCATACCAAGCAAGAACAATTTATGTAAGATTGTGTTTGTAATAAATACATACTCAAATTCATGGTTTGAAAAACTTGTTTTTGCAAAAGTGTTTAGTTACAGATTTATTTTATAATTATAAGATTATTCTACGGCCGGGCGCGGTGGCTCAAGCCTGTAATCCCAGCACTTTGGGAGGCCAAGGCGGGCGGATCACAAAGTCAGGAGTTTGAGACCAGCCTGACCAATATGGTGAAACCACGTCTCTACTAAAAATACAAAAATTAGCCGGGGGTGGTGGCGGACGCCTATAGTCTCAGCTACTCAGGAGGCTGAGGCAGGAGAATTGCTTGAACCCAGGAGGCAGAGGTTGTAGTGAGCCGAATCGGGCCACTGCACTCCAGCCTAGGAGACAGAGCAAGACTCTGTCTCAAAAAAAAAAAAAAGATTATTCTGATTTTTTTCTTTGTATGTGGCATTTATGTATTATTTTTCTGAGACTTTGTTTATTTAACGTAAAGTTTGCTGAGTTATAATTAATTAATCGTACTCACTTATAATATTTTCAGTGTCTGATGAAGTTACATCACATCCCTTTTTTTCTTCCTGATTTTAGTTACTCTCTGCTATCTCTCTTTTTTGCTCCGTATGTCCAGGAATTAATACAATTAAATCGCTGTTTTTTAAGAGCTTCTGTTTTGCTTTGCTTTTTATTAGACTAATTTCTGCTCTTATGTTTGTTATTTTCTTCCTATTGCCTGCTACATTTTTAGTTAGAATTTTTTGTTGTTTGGCTTAACATTGATATGTAGCATACTGATTTTAAAACTTTATTTCTTTTATATGCATTAAAAAAAGTTTTGAATTTCCCTCTAGGTTGCAATCCACAAGTTTGAAGATATAATATTTCTTTCTAATTCTAAATATTTCAAAGTATTTTCTAATTTTAATTGTGATTTCTTCTTTGATACTTTGTTTTTTTATACAATTATTTATTAGTCTCTGCATAGAAAAGTATTTCCCAATTACCTTTTGTATTTAATGATTTCTAGCTTAATTGGACATTTGTGAGACAATATACTCTATAATTTCTGCAATACTTCTATAATATGTAATATTTATATAATATTTCTATTATAATTTAAATTCTTTGGAATGTAAGGAAATTTGCATTATGCAAATATATGACCAATATTTATAATTGCTTCACGTGTACTGGAAAAATATGTGCATTCTACAGTTATTGACTGCAATGTATACTAATTAGGTCAAGTTTGTCAGTAATGTTCCTCAAATCTGTATTTATACTGTCTATATAAAGCTATATATTTTCCCTTAAATAAAATAAGATTATATGGTACATAAATATATAGATAATTTATACATATATAAGAACATATAAATCTATATATTTTTTCCTCAAATCTATATATTTAGACTGTCTTCATTTGGAAACATATTTGACCTCTTCACACTGTTTGAAAAATTTAACTACTGTCTAGTATCTGTAATATCTTCACTTTGGCCTTTAATTTTTACTACCCCATTGACTTTCCTCATTTGTTTTTCTCTACTCATGATCCCTGAAAAAATCTCTTCCATTTTATTTTTTCCAGTTGTCTTCAATATGCCAATTACTACTAAATCTGTATTATCATCAAGATTTTTTTTACTGAGTACAATCCCATGTACTCAACTTCTTAATTTTGATATTCTAAGGCATTCAAAACTGAACACATCATTTGCCCTCATTCTTAGATTTTTATGGCAATAATGGTCCACTAATAAAATGCCCTACCCCAAAACTTAAATATTACCCTTGATTACTTCATTGTTCACTTGTACAATTAATAATCACATATTTCTTGAATATCTGTTATGTATCTGGCACTACTTTTGATAGAGGATGGAGGCAGAGAAATTATAGGCAGATAGGGGCACGTCCCCTGTAAAACTCCACCTTCAAGCCAAGGTAGCCTGAAACCTGAGGCCCAAAGTGAGAACTTCCATTCCTGTTTGCCCACTCTCTCGATTGGTTCTTTCTAAATAATGTCTTTTTACCAATCAAATGTTGCCTTTTCCAAAACTACAGACTGCCTGCCCTGCCCTGCCTATCCTGTGCCTATAAAGACCCCAGACTCAGTCAGTAGGGGAGAGAGAGGCAGCTTTCCTTCAGAGAGGCAGCCTCACTTCAGCGAGACAGCATGACTTCAGGGAAGAGCCTGCTGGACTTCATGGAAGAGCTAGCCAGAGTTCAGGAAAGATTACCTGCCCATACCATCCCTTCTCCAGCTTCCTTCAACATTGAGAACCACTTCCATCACCTAATAAAATTCTCTGCCTTCATCACCCTTCAAGTGTCTATGTGACCTCATTCTTCTTGGATGCTGGACAAGAGCTGTGGACCCACCAAGTGCAGGCACCCAGAAGAGGCTGTCAGGCTGTCACATTGTCCCTTTGCCCTCACCAGTGGAGGGCAGCTGCCCCATGCGACAAGGCAAGTGGCCAACTGAGCTGATACACTGCTGTCCATGGACGGTGGAGCTAAGAGAGCACTATAACATGCCCCAGGGGCTTTGAGGTTGCAGGCACCCCCATCTGGGTACTGTCACACAGAGCTTGCTCTTATGTCAGTGCCCAGAGAGGCTGGCGGAGTCCCACACTCACTTGCTCACATGCTCCTTCTCACGAGGGGTCGAGCATGGTAGGCTGAGAAAACATTCGCCCCTGTTACGAGTCCAACAAAGGGTCTGAGAAAATCCTGTATCACTTTAATTATCAATTAGACTCTATTTCTTTTGTATTTCTTAAGTCACTCTTTCCTTTATTCCTGTAATAGGTAACATATTTTCTCTTACCCAAATGTTTTTATTTTTTGTCTTCACCAAAATAATTTTAATCGTATTTCAGATATTTCCTTAGATATCTGTTTCTCTGGGAAAATCAATCTGTGTTCTGAGACTTCTCTTGAGCTGACAGACCCTGTTTCATCACTATCTCTCCAGTCATTGCTACAAACATTAACATTTTTCTGATATCCAAGTCTGTTATACACTTGCCAAAAATCTATAGAAATAGGTCACAATAACTGTCTAAATTGAGAACTCCCCTGAGCTTTCTTGCTTTATTCCAATGTCACTAAGGTCAATAAAATGATAAATGAACAGACTTGTGCTTTGAATCCAGAGTTCTGGAGAGAGGTATAAAATCTCCTACTTTGACTTTTACCTTTTGTGGCTCTATGTGTCTGAGTCCTGTGCACCAAGTTTCCAGACAGGTGGTCACACCCTGGAAGGGATCTTGGCCAGAGCGTCAGAGTTTTATAAGTATGTATTTCATGATATCTAAATTATGATCCTGAGATCAGTATTTCATTGCATTCTTTTGATGTCTTAGTAGGGAAATAGGAGAAAATTATAAGAGATGCCTAGACGCAGCTGGAGATTTTTCAAAGGATGACATAGCAGGTTTTAAAACTCATGGATTTGAACCATATACTCATTAATATATGGAGTTTTTTGGAATAATGCTCCACAAGACAAGTATGGTGTCCCTACTTGGAATCACTATAGCCATTTTTCACCCCAACTGTAGCACTCATCACATTCTATGTGAGGTGAGTGTTTACCTACTGCTTTGTCTGCTAGTCATGGCTATTTAATTACAAAGACTTCACATTGTTCCCCATTATATTCCCAGTGCTTAGAAGAATATCTAGTACAAGGCAGGTGTTAGGTAAAAACATCGACTTTAGTTGATTTTAACAAAGAACATAATAATAGAAATATTACTGGCTTTAGAAACCAATAGGAATCTGATAAAATCGTTAAACAATTTTGGGCTTCAGCTCTCTATTCTGTAGAAGAATTTTGGAAGAGATTATTTTCTAATTTTATTTCAGCTTCGAAAAATTATAAGGCTAAAAGGCTCAGCTGAAGTCATCAGGACCTGCTTTACTCTTTTTCTGGATCACACTTCCTCTGGGATGACTGAATTTTTTGTATTTTGACTGCAACCCATTACATGAGGTCAGGTATGGGATTTCCACTTGTGGCATCGTGTTGGTACATCAAAATGTTTCACATTTTGGAGCATTTTGAATTTCAGATTTTTGGATTTAGGATGCTCAATCTATAATAAACTTTATCTCAGTCTGAGGTAGGAAGACATAGATTAGTGTCTTATTAAAGTCTTAGCTCTGCTTATGGTGTTTGATAAATATCTGAGAAGTGTATTTGTTAGACTTCTAGTCCCACCATCTTCTATAATGTATATTTACATTAATGCATTTTCATATACTGAAAAAAACACATTGAATGCATTTATTGTATTCAATAAAATTATACTTTGTGGAAATAAAATATTTTACATTAGTAATTTACATGTGCACCTTCTATTTCAGACCAGGTAATTTATACATTTTGTTTAAAAATGACAGACATTGGATAATACGAGGAGCAAGGCTATTTTATTTCCTAGACAGTTTGATAACATCCATGTATGCTTTCCGCCAAATGGAAATTAAGTCAAATTGTGACTGATATATAAATGGATCAATGAATGCAAATAAAATTAACAAATGGTAATCAGACCTGCATCAACGCAGAAGGTGAGCCTGGCAAAGACATTAAAGGAATGTTTTCCCCTGGGGAGAAATATCATTAATAGGCAAATTAGTTGCATATCAGCCCACAGCAAATAAACATTTTTTACCTCCCTCAACTGGTTGGAGGTTGTCTGGAACAATGGGAAAATACCACGAAATAACGTGATGTCTTCAACTTATGGTTAAAAGAATCCATTATGTGAATGCAGGATGTAGAATGTTCCAGACATGGGTAGCATAAGCTTTATGACAAAGCTCTTGAGGGCTGAGTGAGAAGAGAGATCAATATAAACTATGGTATAAGCTGCTTCAGAGCTTGGACAATTCTGGGCTGGATTAATAAATAATAATGAGATGATTCCCTTGTACAATCATGGAAGCATATACTTATTTATAATATTAAAAGTAAAAATTAACATCCCCAAATAGGAAGCATAACACAACCTAAATTAATAAACTTATTTCACTGGTATAATATAGTTATTGAATGGTAGCTATGGAAGTATACAGAGAAGCTCGGATCTTGATGTAAGCTTAGGGTATGCAAACTGAAAGCAACAGTTTAAATGTCTTAATATTGACTCTAATTTCAGGTCTCCAGGATATAAAAATGAAAAATTATGGGTGATATATTTTCATTGTTAGATGAAAGAAGCAAACCATCAAGAGGAAATACTCTTTTCTAGAAACTGAATTTCACCTAAATTTATCATAGCTCTTTATAGAAGGAAAATTAGAAAGCAGTAACATTTTATGATTTTATAACTTTAAAACTGCACGTTTTCAAAAAGGAGCCTCATATTTTATTTAGTTTAAGCTTTATGGATGAAAAGCTGTTATTATGCAAACTGAAGGCTGTTTTTCTACCAGTTTATGGTATACAAGGGATTGGAGAGAAAGGAAAATATCTGTGAGCTTGTCTGATATACCTATTATAATGATCATGCATGTTTGCATTTTTTAAGATGAGGTTTTTCATAAAAGCATTTACTGAAATGTATCATTGACATCATTCATTCTTTCTCATTTTCTTTCTTTCCCTAATCTAGCACATCTTCTGTGTTCCTTCTACTTAGCATCCTTAGGTACCAATTTCTGCCCGCTCGCTAGCTTGTAGGTTAGCATTCAGGTTTTGCCAAACAGAAATTTTGTGCAAATTCCTCTGTGGAAATGCCAGTCCTAACTTCGGAAGGTAGTCTAGTGGTAAAGGGCATGGGATTTACCATATGACAGTCATGGTTTTGAGCCCTTTGTTTTAGGATTCAAGCAAATTGCTAAATGTCTTTAAGCCACAGATGCTCCATTTAGGAATGATATCCACTTCAGAATATTGTGAAAGTTAAAAGCAGCTGGGCCGGGCTCACGCCTGTAATCCCAGCACTTTGGGAGGCGGAGGTGGGCGGATCACCTGATGTCCGGAGTTGGAGACCAGTCTGACCAACAGGGAGAAACCCTGTCTCTACTAAAAATACAAAATTAGTCGGGCACGGTGGCGCATGCCTGTAATCCCAACTACTCAGTAGACTGAGACAAGAGAGTCGCTTGAACCAGGGAGGCGGATATTGTGGTGAGCCGAGATTGCGCAGTTGCACTCCAGCTTGGGCAACAGGAGCGAAACTCCGTCTTTGGAAAAAAAAAAAGAAAAAAGTTAAAAGCAATGTGTGTCTAACTCTTATGGCAGTTCTTGGCATACTCTCAGTATTGCCATACAGTAAGTTCTTGGCATACAGTAAGTATTGCTGTATAGTAAGTTATTGGCATATAGTAAATATGGCATTTGTTGCCAGAAATAGCAAATGAAAACACTGGATGCCCTGTTGGATTTAAATTTTAGATAAACAGTAAATAATTTTCTAATATTTTATGTCCTGTGGGAATAAATGAAAGAAAAAAATGAGTATAAGCAAAGGCTATTTATTCATAGCAAGAGAGTCAGCTACCATCATTTGTATTCTGGGAGAGACTGAAAGGCAGGCGGAGAAGTGAGAAAACTTTATAGTGGAAGCAAGCAAAAGATTCAGCTCTGCCCTGATTGAAGGTTTTTGCAATACAGAATCTTGTAAGTGGGCTAACCTGAACGGGACATCCTATGTGATAGACTAAGAGTGCACATTTAACCTTTTTTGGTTGACCCTTGGTTGAAAGCAGACACAAAAATTAGGAAAACTTTCAGTTGTTAACCCAGACCTAACCATTGTGATTTTTAAAGAAGTTATTGTTTGGCTTCCTGGATTGTTTCTGGAGATAGCAATCTGGCTTCCTGCAAGTCTGACATAGAGCAGAATGGCATCCTGGACTGGTTATTATAGATATGAAGTTGGTTTCCTGGGAAAGTTGTGGAAGGTTATGGGTCAGCATTTTATTTTTAGGCATGGTCTGACCACTGTCCATTTGTATGTTCATTCTCTCAGTCTTAAATATTGCATGGTTTCCTGAATTTTATCTGGCCACAGTAATATTAAGTACTTGCTAAATGGTAGATACTACATAATTGATGTTATAGTGATAATGACATGATGTATTAGTCTCCTAGGAGCACTTACATTTTATAAGAAGAGCATGAAGACAGGACTTTGTTACATTACAGTATCACATTATAGTTTCATATGATTCATACTATGGAATTTTCTTGAGGAAATCATTTAAGTCAATCAAGCCCTCAAATCACACTGTGATATTAACCATCTGCACATAAAGTCAACTCAGGCCAAGATATAAGCTTTTTCAGTTGAGGGAAATAGTTTAGATTAGTGAGAAAACACATGGCTCTCAAGCAATTCCCATACATCTCATTTCAGAAAAGTCCAGTATTCTCACTGTATTTTTTTTCTTTCTTCACTTTCTCTAGCTCTTCTAATGTTTATTGATTCTGCTTCCTTTATCACTTCCCATTGATTGGTGGGTGTCTATAGTTATGCATTAGGGGTATTGATCCTAAAGAAATGGCCCTCTAATGGAGGTCAGCTGAAATCACACATGGAGCTTCGCCCTCTCTTGATTTTTATTAATTTGTTTTATTGGGATTTTGCTCTTTTCATTTTCCAATGTGCAAAGGATTGGTTTAGGATGAGGGAAGATTTTTAATATGTTTACTAGCTTTCTGTCATGTTAGCGTTTCTCTTGTCATTATGGGCTGGGTGTTGTGATGCCTATTGCCAGGACCCATCTGGCTTGAATGTCTTGTTGTCGGAAGTTGCTCTGCAAGGTGAGGCGTGCACTAGCTCTGGCAAGCTCCTTCTTCTCAAGTGAGAGAAAATTGTGCATGCCAGTTTCAATACCATATGTAGCTGTTTCTAATGCTTGTTCTTTTTGGTTGTAAATAACAGCTGAAGCAAACTTTCTAGTGCTTAATCCGGACTCATGGGCTTTAGGGTATCAAAGTAAACCCACAGATTTTGGTTTTCAAATTCTGAGCGTGTGATCGAGAAGATATTGTAAACCTAAAAAGGCAACATGTCTATAGGAAAAAGAAAGCAATATGAAGAAAAGGTGCTTTGGACTGAGACAAAGCTGTTTTGACGCTTTGTACTAATGCTGCCACTTAGTAGTTATGTGACCAGGGAAGAGTTATTTGACCTTCCTGAATTTCAGTTTTCTCACCTATAAATTTAAGCTTCATGCCCCTTAATTGCCATGGAAGATTAGAGGTAGTATTACATGACATACAGCCAGGGATCTTGGCATCAACATACTACTAATAATAGTAATTTTTATTGTTATAATTATTATTAGAAAATGAAGACGAACTTCTAGAAGTTATTTTAAAATCCATCAGGACTCCAGTCCATCATGTTTTTTAACCAAAATGATATTGCAGAATAAAGTTTTGGGGAAGTATTTCTAAAAGCCTGAAAAGTAGAAGGGCTATTTCTGGAAACCTTACTCTTTCTTGTGGAGAAGAACTTCACATAAGTCCTATGCAGTTATATAAAGGAAAAAAAAAAAAACGTATTGCACAAACGCTGCCTTTGGTAAGCTTATTTAATCCGCTTGGAGAAATGAAAAAGCAATAAAATATATAAAGCAATTAAAGAGTAGTACAGTGGAATGTGTAATGAAGAATCCGATTTTGTAGTGGAATCGGAATTTCAGCACTTCAGAGAAGCAGTTAATCAGGGTTGAGTTGGTCAGGTTTTTATATCGCCATGACATCTTTTTCTCCCCAAAAATTCACTATGTAAGTATTTCCCTTCCTGGAAAATACTAATTCATATGCTTCATTTATTTTTCTACTTCATGTTTTACTGCTATAGTCCTATATTTACCTAATTTCCTTGGTACTGTGTAGACAGAAACTGAGAGTGTTCTGCTTCCAAAATGCCTGGTTTAATATAAATTAAAAGACTTTTTTAAATTTACATGTAAATAAAAACAAAGCAACAAAAATAAACAACACAACCTGGGGAAATTGGCTTAATGGCTCAAACTGGGACTACAGAAAGCCCAGGTTTTACCCCAAATCCCAACGCTTTCTTTGCTCATCTTCCTGTCATGTAGTTTTGCTTATCTTATCTAAAGAACTGTGTTATTGGAGAAGGATTTGGCTATATTCTTTTGCGAACCTCCTAGCAGCTTTGAATAGCATTTTTGCTCAAAGTACTTCCCTAAACAGGTACCAGCCCATAAACTGCGTATGATTAGCATGAGATAAGTATAGAACTTGAAAGTAAATGACATTTTTAAAAAAGAGGCCGGGTGTGGTGGCTCATGCCTGTAATTCCAGCACTTTGGGAGGCGGAATCGGGTGGATCACAAGGTCAGGAGATCGAGACCATCCTGGCTAACACAGTGAAACCTCCTCTCTACTAAAAATACCAAAAATTAGCCAGGCGTGGTGACGGGCACCTGTAGTCCCAGCTACTCTGGATGCTGAGGCAGGAGAATGGCATGAACCTGAACCCAGGAGGTGGAGTTTGCAGTAAACTGAGATCACACCACTGCACTCCAGCCTGGGCGACAGAGTGAGACTCCATCTCAAAATAAATAAATAAATAAATAAATAAAAGAAATAAAAGAAAATTTTGTAGCACTTTAACATTACTATGATATTCAAGGGCATAATCAGTTGAATTGGTTTATTAAACAGGGCTTGGAGTGGTGTGGGTGTACCTTAGGACTGTTTATCCAGGTATGACAGTTGGAAAAGAAAACAAACAACTATCTCCATAGATAGTTTGAAAAACGATGCATTAGTGAACCCATTGGGTCTGTCTGATATTGGTAAAGACAAATAGAGTCCTTCCCATCTTATTAATCAGGAGCCGTATTCTTGAGAGTTTTTGTATTGGGGAAAGGTTTGATTACATTCTTATGCAAATCAGAAAGCATCTTAAAAACTGTGATGTACTTAACTCATAGCTCTTTTCCTTCTGAAGGAGGATGGGAAACAGGATGATATATCATTTCTGAATATTTTGGTAATCTCAAAGTACAATGAACATTACTCAGCAGAGGCTAAAAGAGCTGGTGGCATTTTTCTTCTCTATTACTGTTCATATCGTTTCTATGGGACTTAATGTTCCTTGTCTTTGTCTTTATTAACCGACAATGAGGAAAAGGTATGTTAGTATTCCCAAATGAAGCCTCTCCTCTGTCATTTTAAGATAAAGCTCTGAAGAAGTAAAATTTGGTTGCTTTGCCTGCTCACCTCCTTTTTTTCCTGCTATTTTCTTGCCTTCTGGTCTTCAATGTCCAGGGCTTTCATGCTGCCTTCTAGTATGTTGAGTATTCCACACACGTGGGCTCCTAAGCAGAGGTAGAGTGGAGGACTTCAGCTTTACTCTCCCCATCCTACTCTGTGTCATTTCCTTCAGCCTAGCTTAGCCATTGATGATTCTATATCTGAAGTAGATATAGAATCTATTGTAGATCTTTATTTCCAGGGAGCATTAAACTCACTGTGACCTCCAAGACAAGAAAGGAAGGACACTTACTCGAGACAAAAAAAAAAAAAAAAAAAGAAAGTCAAGTATGAGATGAAAGGTTTCTTATTTAATATTGGTTGATTTGGTTTGATTAAAGTTTGTGTCACATTTGCCCTTATGGATTATTACTGTCCAAATTTTCTTTCTTCTCACAACTTTGAAATGGGAGTAGGAAGTGTGTAAGAAATAAGTTCTTAAATAAGAAATAAGATTCACATCTAGAAAGGGAACTTAAAGATTACCTCATTTTCCACTTTCCAAAGTAGAAAACTGAAGCCCAAAGAGTGAAATGATTTGGATACTTTACTACAAACAAATGCATTGTTGTTGATAATGAGATAAACAATTTTATATTTGGAAAATATCAATTTACTATATTTATTTAAATGATATCATATTGAGCAAACAGTCTGATTTTATAAGTTTTATTTAGTAAAATTAATGTATAACTCTTTAAAGAGTTTAATTTATATCTATTTATTTATAACTCTTATTTAATCTCCAGTTATTCTGAAAGTATCTGGTGCTCATGGTATCTAAAACTGAGTCCTGCCTTCACACGCATTACTTTATTTACATTGAAAACCTTACCTTTAAAGATTATCATTCTGAGGTACAATTCCAACTTTATGTGTACTTCTCTGCACGTCATTTATACATATCCTGCTATAATATCTATTAAATATTGCGTCAATAAATCTTTTAATAAACAAGTAGCAGGAGAAGTTTTTGGAAGATAATATTATATAAATAGAATGGACTAATGTAAGCTTTGGAGAAATCTCCTTATAAGGGCATTGAGTGTGGCCAATGTAGAACATAGGTTTCCAGAAATATTTTTTACAATAAATTTTATTATGTATATTTAAGGTATAGAACATGATGTTATAAGTTGTGTGTGTGTGTGTATGTGTAAATGATTACTGTAGTGGAACAAATTAATATATCTGTTATCTTACATAGCTATATATTTTTTCCTCCTGGGTCAAGAGCTGCCATAATCTACACATTTAGCAAAAATCCTGAATACAATATACAATTATTAACAGTAGTCCTCATATTGTTCAATACATCTTTTGACTTGTCTGAAACATTTTGACCTGAAATCTTACTCTAATTAGAGATAGTTAAAAGTGAAATATTATAACTGGAAGCTTCACAGGTTATAACTGTATGATTCTTTAAGTAGAAATATTTGACTCCTTATGTCAAAGGGCAGTGAGGACAGTTTGAGGACTCCTGCTTGACCAGCTCATTCAACAAAATTAAATGTATTTTGTTTTGTGCTTGCATGGTTTAACAATCATGTCTGTTATGAGACTAATTTATGTCAAGCATGTCAAAAACATCCTAAAGGATGCAATGAATTCACTCTGGCATGACCTACTTTTAGCTTAATTTGTAGGTACATATTTAAGTGTGCAAAACATTGAATGTATTTATTGGACTGTGATATTGTTTGAAAAGCAGTATAGTGCCTCACTGTATACTTGCATATTTAAATATTTTTCAACTGTTTTAAAATGTTTATTCATGTAATTCTAATTCATTTCCCTAGCTACTCAGTAAAAATTAATTTTTATATAGATAACCTTATTTTAGTTCTGCAAAACATTTTGAAAACTACTCAAGACTATTGTAGAAGTATGTGTGTATGTGTGTATGTGTGTGTGTGTTAGAGAGAGACACAGAGAGAGAATAACAAAATGTTACCTGACCCCCACCATTGCATGTGTAAATAATGGAGTTTCAAATATCCAGTCATATTATTAATGTAGATCAAACTTAGTCAAATCATCATTTTGGAAATAAGATAAAACTTTGTGCTTGTCTTATTCCATTCAGTTACAGGTAAGAAAATAAAGGCTCTTGGAGTTTATATGAATTGTCCAAGTCCCCAGAATGAGTTTAAAGCAAGTACAAATCTAGACTGCAGACTTTTGGATTCTCAGTCTACAAAACTTGAAACTATACCATGAACAAACCAGGCAAGAATCTTGGACAGAACAGTCAGTCCTATGTTCTTCTCTTTGTGAACTTCATGGTAAATGAGTTTTTGCCTTTTGTTTGTTTATTTATAATCCCTGGGAAGAAGGAAAGCATGGTAGGGGAAGACTTCAGTCTGATTGAGTCCACTCCACATCAGCTTGGGGAGACGGCAAGTTATTTTACATCTCTTTGTTTGAACTCCTCTGTGTAAAACAGAAGCAATATGTGTTTTTAGTGGTTACTGAAAAGACTAAAATCAATAGCACCATACCTAGCAGACAATAATAACAACATAATGTTTATTCTCCTTTCCCCTCTTCACAAAGCTAATCCTTTTCACCACAGGAAGAGTGTACCCTGAGAACAATACTGTGTCTTTTATTTTATTTTATTTTTCTTTGCTTTTCTTCCTATCCATACGTACCAAAGGCTGAGCACAGAGTTGGTGCTCAATAAATACTTGTTTTATTATTTACCCAGTTTGATCTGAATCAACCAATACAAATGTATTGAACAAGTCACTCCTCTAATTGAATAAGAAATTGAGATAACTTGGGATTTTGACTAAAGAGAATTAGTTTGAGTCCATCTGTAACTTTGAAGTTACTTGATCTTTGGTGCAAGCTATTTTACTTATTCAATTACATGAGATAGTATATGTACATGTATTTGTAATGTAAAATGCTTTACAGATTAAAGTAGCTTTCTTGCCCGTACAGTTTATCCTTTCTTTTAAAAAGACAAGATCTTCAGTGTATCAAAGGGATATCTGCACTCCCATGTTTATTGGGAGACTATTCACAACAGCAATGGTATGGAAACAACCTAAATGTTCATCAACAGAGGAATGCATTAAGAAAATATAGTATATATACAGAATGGAATACTATTCAGCCATAAAAATGAATGAAATCCTGTCATTTGCAGCAACATGGAACTGGAGGTTATTATGCTAAGTGAAATAAGTCAGAAATAGACAAAATATCACATGTTCTCACTCATATGCAGGACCTGAAAAAATTGATTTCATAGAGGTAAAGAGTAGAATAATAGATACTAGAGGCTGAGAAGGGTGTGTGTTGGGGGAGGAGAAATGAATAAATATATGTTAATAGGTACAAACATACAATTAGATAAAACAAATAATTTTTTTTTTTTTCTGTTTTTTTTTGAGATGAAGTCTCACTATGTCACCCAGACTGGAGTGCAGTGGCGGGATCTCAGCTCATTGCAACCTCTGTCTCTGGAGTTCAAGTGCTTCTCCTGCCTCAGCCTCCCTAGTAGCTGGGATTACAGGCATGCAACACCATGCCCAACTAATTTTTTATATTTTTAATAGAGATGGGGTTTCACCTTGTTGGCCAGGCTGGTCTCAAACTCCTGACCCCAAGTGATCTGCCCACCTTGGCCTCCCAAAATGCTGGGGTTACAGGACTGAGTCACCTCACCTGGCCAGAAAGAATAAACTCTAATGTTTGATAGCACCGTAGGGTGACTTTAATTAAGTACAATATATTGTATATTTCAAATTAACTAGAAGAGAAAATTTGAAATGTTTTCAAACAAATACATGAAAAATGTTTGAGGTAGTAGATATCCTACGCTGATTTGGTCATTAAACAGTCTCTGCATGTGTCAAAATATATGTACTCCATACATATGTACAAAAATTGTACATCAATAGCAATAAATAAAAGATAAGATTTACATTCAGGGTCTTTTTACAGAATTATTTATTAGGTATGTTCTGACAGTCGGAATTGCTTGAAAATCAGGTTTTGTGTGAAATAATCTAAGAAAAAAAATTCATGGTTTCGTCATTGTTGGTGGGATTAACTGACTGGCCTACACGTTTATTTCATCAACACTTTTCACTTGGTATTTACATCATTTGGAAACTAATCACATATTTATTATACCACTTAGCTATTCACTACTGCTACAGACTCAAGATTAAATGTAATGGTTGGTTTCATCTTAACTCTGACCATATCCTAAATGATTAAAAGTCAAATCTAGTGACACACCCTGCACCATAAGCTGCCTCTGTATCGATTTCCTTCTTGCTTCTTCATTTCTTTCCCATTTTCAGCCCATTTTGTAAAATTTTCCCTCTGGTTGTTGCCTGCCCTGAAGATTTCTCCTGTGAGTCTGCCTTTAACCTACGAATAGCAAATCAAGTATAAAAACAGTAGATATGATCATTTGTGGCTTGGGTTTGTGTGAATGTTTGTAGGATTGGAAGAAAATCTAGTGGATATAAAGTTTGATCTTCCAAGTAACTGCTCTAGAAGCTAGAGGATTAATGTAGGGTCACATCCATTGCAGGGAAGGGGAGACGCCTGGAGGGCTAAGAGCAGGGTTAATCACTCAGGTGGTTTCCCTGACCTTGATGTATATTTGACACTAGGGAGTGGGAGAGGAACAATAGTCAATCTTACTTGAACATCCATTTCCTAGTTAAGTGTATGTTTTATCTACCTGCATTCCATACCTGCAACAATTAGATCAAATGTAGAACTTATTATTCACAAATGTCAGCCTCATTACAGTTCTTTCTGCCTCCAGTTCTCTCTCCTCTTCCTAGACCCTCCATCACATTTTCTGCTCTTTGGAACTCTCCTTTAAGGCCTCAAACAAGCCCCATGTCCATCCCCACACAGACCACACCTCTATCTGTATTTTGATTAAAGGATCTGACCACACTGCCAAGGCAAATGTGCCCAAATTAACAATGGATTTAAACTAAAATAATAATAATAATAATAATGATAATAATAATGAAAAATATTCTGAGCAACAAAGGACAAATCTGGTAGAAAAGAAAGCAATAAAAGCCAAAGCTAATTTTATGGAGAATGGGAGTTTCCTACCGTCCTTCAAATTACTCTTCGTCTGAAGCATTTGCTTGTCTAGATATAAAACTATCTTTATGAGAAAACAAGTGTTTTAACACGGAGACGATCCTAAGCACAGATGTTTAATTCATTTTATTTGAGAAACTATTCCTGCGTTTCATAGTATACACAAAGAAAAGAACAAACTCTCAAGCACACTCATTTACATAATCTGTTCAGTTTAAAATGATAATTAGTTAGTCCCAGGGTAGAATATACAACTCAGCAGGCAAAAGTAATTTTAAAATCATTAGACTTATACATCATGGTCAGGAGGTCAACACACTTGAATTTCATTATGCAATAAGAAAAAGCACTTTCAGTTCCTACATCTTTGTTCTGTGCCCGTATTTAGAAGAGTAAATTAGAAAATACTATGGGAAGAAGAATCTGTTTCTACCAATTACGTTCGGGAAGAAAGTCAAATTGGTGGCCCAGTGATTCTGTTTTTAAGTGGAGACCTTGATCAGTCTTGATTCATTTAATGGTCTCAGAAAGGAACAGATTCCTTCCACCAAAAAGCACTTATTATAAACCTATCTATGATTGAAACAGAACTTGTTCACTATCTTGCCTTAAATTCCTGTAGCATCTATTGTTTTTATATTTACAAGGCAGTCAGACAGTACAGAAAGAGTGATGTGGAAGGACCTCTGAGTTCTAGTCTGATTTGGCACCCCTGTTTTCAGCTACAGATGATTAGTAAATTTCTGTCTTTATTTAGTTCCTGTAGATCTTGGGTCTATACTCTTTATGGATCCAAAGTTTAATCTTCTTAATCCAGCAAGTCTGTTGAATGGGCAGCATATAATTTCTCCTGGGTTATTCATGGAAGCTTTTCCTCCCTGGAAAATTGCTCAGCAACTGAGTGAAGCCTTTCAGGAAGGAGTTCTCACTGCTGAGTCATGTGATAACTTGATCATGTTGACCATCTTATTATTGTAAAGAGCAGTTCAAGCTGCCATTCCAAATAATTACTGTGAATAGAACACAGAAGACCAGGCAACACCAAATTGAGTTGTTGATGGTTGCTTTTGTAACCCAGAAACTGCACCTGTGGCTTTGTATTAAAAACATATGTTCTTGCCACTTCACATAGTGACTTTATGAGCCTGACCTTGAAGGAAGTGATAGTTCAGTGTGTGCAGCTGGCTAGTTATGGTCTCTAAATTCTGCCCATTACATTATGGGTGAGGATATCTGTCAAGAAAAACAACTGGACAACTGCAAGAATTTTTAGAAATTCTCACTCCTTGTTTGCTTCTGGTAATTTTTTTATTTCTCTGTTTTCCTCATCTATGTATCTCATTTTCCCACTGTTTGAATGATAATTTAAATACAGCTTTCCTCAATCCTCTTTATTTCTATTACTTTTAAATCCTTGCCATGGATCTTTACATTCACTTATTTTATATTTAACTTTTCATTTCAACTTTGCCATTGATTTATTTTCTGTTCTTTTAATCCTCTAAATTATAACATATCTATTATATGACATTTTGTTTGCTTTTGCTATTCTACTCTTATTTATTTAATTTTAATTACTTTTAATCCGCATCTCCTAACCTCACACACTACTTATATTCTCTCTGCTCCTTGTCATCCTTCAGTTTTTCTTAAGTTTCTTTGAGTTTGATTACCCTTTATGCTGACTTTTAAGAAACAGCCAGAAAGGTGGTGTTAATTCGAGAGAATCCCATCTAACAACAGATGATCATGGACTTTTTCTTTGTCCTTTAATTGCCATTGTATGCCCTCCAGTACAGGATGTCACACCTGGCTCTCCTCCTGTCCCTCCGAACATCTCCCTGCAATTTAGGCTCAACCTAGAGACACAGGAAACTCACAGAGCCACCCTACAATTAGAAATAATTATTCCTGGGTAGGTAGTAGAGTTTAACCTTTTGTAAAAGTATTACTTTCTGGTGTGTCATACTTCCCAGATTTTATATGAAGAGATGTGTGTTTTATAGCATTAATATTACTTTTACTTTTATAATTCTAGTTCTAAAATCATGTTTGAAAAGCCATAATAATCATATATGTCTTTAAGGTGATCATCTAATATATATAGACATCAGAATATATATATTATTCTTATATATATATATATATATAAGGCGATCATCTAATATGTATATTAGATATCAGAATCAGATTTTGGATGAGCTATTCCAAGTGTACTCATGAACCATAAGACAAAAAAGAACCATGTAAAGAGGATAGTCAGGCTTCTGGCTCAAATCCATTTGTAATATACTTATTTCCACCTGTCCAGATGGTTCTTCCAATGATCCAGGAAAGATCCCAGGAATTTCTCTTAGTGTTCCACTACTCATAGACAATGGTGAGAGGTCACGGAGGCAACACCTGTGCCCTGCTGGAAAAGGGCACAAACTAGTCAGAAAACTAGTCTAGGGCAGCACCTGTGTCCTGTCCGAAGCGCCTCTTAATTTTTAAGATTTATTTTAGATAGTTTATGCCTCTCCTGAATATCAGAGCCTAAGGAGAAGGGATGCTGAGAAGGGTATGCTAATTTTTTTTTTTTTTTTTTTTTTTTTTTTTTTTTTTTTTTTTTTTTTTTTTTTTTTTTTTATGACAGAGTCTCGCTCTGTTGCCCAGGCAGGAGTGCAGTGGTGCGATCTCGGCTCACTGCAAGCTCCACCTCCTGGGTTCACGTCATTCTCCTGTCTCAGCTACAAGCACCTGCCACCACACCTGGCTAATTTTCTGTATTTTTAGTAGAGACGGGGTTTCACCATGTTAGCCAGATGGTCTCGATCTCCTGACCTCGTGATCTGCCCGCCTTGGCCTCCCAAAGTGCTGGAATTACAGGCATGAGCCACCGCGCCTGGCTGGGATGGTAATTTTTACTTCCAGAACATGAATTTAGTTTTTAGGTAACAAGAGAAGCATGATAAGGCTGAGTCTAAGCCTTTTCAGTGCCCTGCTTACTTTCAATGTGAGAACAGAAGATACTATGAATCCTTACGCTCCAGGCCATATGACAATTCCCTTGACTTTCCATATTTCTTTCCCAGGAATTAATGGTGAGTCTCCTTTCAAGTTATCACCAAGGTTTAATTTTCATTCCATGAAAGGTCTTGGGTCACCTTTGCCTAACCTAACTGATTCTCTTATATTAACTCAACCAACTTAATTGCTTTAACAGCCAACTGACTTTGTTAATTATTTTCTGCAAAAATGAAGGGCTACATGCCACCTGTTCTAAAACCAAAGTTATCACTAAATAATAGCCTTGCATTATGTAACTGAACGGTAGTTTCAAAATCTACAGGTAGTTTAAACAATGTAGTCACCTAAGTGGATGTTTTACAAACAAATTATCTATGCTGATGCTCCAAGTAATGGCCACAATGAAATATTCTATCATTACTCAACTATGAGGTTTATTTTCATTTTAATGATGAATGTAAGTGTTTGATAGTAATTTCACTGAATCTTTTATAACTATTTTTTGAATTGATAATTGCATATGTATTACATACAAAATATTGACACACCTTTCTCCAGAGTGGTTGTAAAAATTCATGATCTTGCCAGCAGAGTCTGAGAGTTTCTTGTCAATGCATATACTTGCCAGCACTTATTATTGTCAAACTTCTTCCTTTTGTTTTCCAACCTGATAGAGAATAAAGTGGTGTTCATTGTGGTTTTATTTTACATTTTTCTAAATGCTTGACATTGAACATCTTTATATGTTTATTGACCATTCCATTTTATTCTTATGTGAATTGCCTATACATATCCTATGTTTATTTTATATTTTGCCATATTACCTTTTCATACTGATTTGTATGTGAGTTCCTTGCCCATTCCCTTTTTCTTTTTTATGCTGGAAATATCTTCCTTAGTTTCTTTACTTGTCTTTGAATTTTGACTTTATTTTTGCAGTCTTTTGTTTAAAAAAAAAAAGTGTTTTATTTTGTACAAATATCTTCATTATTTTGTGCATTATTTTGCCTTTTGAGCCTGATTTAAGAAACCTTTTACTATCCTGAGGTCTTTAAGTCAGTCTTTTTCATATTTTCTACTAATTAATTTACAGTTTTACTTTATTTTGTATGTGATTTAATGGAGATATCTAATGCTATTTTATTTTTCTCAAATAGAAAACCTATTGCTTCAACAATATTTATTAACATTCTTCTTTTTCTCAGCAATTTCTGATACTTCCTCTAAAATATAACACAGTCTTATGCTGGTCAGCATCTAAACCCTGTATTCTGTGCTTTCTTGCACAAATACTGTATGGTTCTCATTACTATAGAAAAATAGCATTACATAAAACCTCAAACACATTAGGCAAAGTCTTCTCTCCTTGTTTTGTTTGCTTGTTTGTTTTAAGAATTTCATTTTTGGACTTTTCCATATGAATTTAGAGAACTGACATATATTTTAAGTAACCAAATAACTTCCATAACCTGGATTTATTTTTTTTTTAATGTTTTCAATAATATTTGGTAATTTTCTCTAATAGAGGCAGATGTTATTATTAGATTTGTTTATAAGTATGTATTTTATTTTGCTAGCATGGATTTTAGCTTTTAGTATTTTATTTTCTAATTTTCATTACTTATATTTAAAATGCTACTAATTTGTTGAAAATGTACCTTGTATTTGTCACATTTGCTGAACTTGCCTACTAATTCTTACATCATATTTCTGAAAAGCCTTAGAATAGTCCATGTAGATCTCAAATTGTCAGTAAACAACATTTTTATTCCAACCCTGAAATTATTTTTTATCTGAACGTACTGCCTGTATATTCTTGCATAATGTCAACCTGTGTGATGGTAGGATTTTGATACATTCTTACTTAATGGAAATAATTCTAATATGTAAACATTAAAACATGATGCTAGCTCCCAGTTTCTTTATCTCCAGTTGCTGGAGAGATTGGTTGTTTGGTTGATTGATGTGGGAAGATATACATACAAAATTTTATGAATTTTTTTTGAATATCTTGCAATGATTAAATCTTTGTTGTGTCTTAATCTGTTTCTCTATCAATTACACTATTAAACATTATCATGTTGAGATAAACCTAACAATCCAGATGTTCATATTCTGGCCATGCCACTTACTATGTGAACAGTCTTGGGAAAGTTACTACCATCTATATGCTTCAGCTTTCTCTTCTGTAAAATGGATGTAAGAGAGTGCCTGCTTCAACTGGAGATTAAATATGTATAAACCCAATTAGGATTTTTTTTGTGTATGAAAAAGGTAAAATCCTCACTCTCAAATAAATATCCAATGAACACTTGCCAATAATTTTAATTGACTAATTAATGAGGGATTTAGCAAGATGTCACAACTGATTCAAAGGACAGTTAGAAGTGCTCCACATATAGACAACAAGCAAGGCAGAAATTAATTTACAAAGGGATGTCAAATGAGTCTATCCACAGGGCAATAATTAATTGCATTCCACCAGATGAAATTTATGCATTTATATAGTCAAGAATTATTTGCATTGTTATCAGTTTTCTACAACTTACAGAGTTGTAAAATAGCTGAAAAAGAGTGAAAGGCATAGAGATTGCATAGAGGACTTAAGCTCAAAGGCTAGCTAAACCCTAGTTTTCAATTGAACATGCCTAATATATTTTTTGATCCATTTAAAACCGATTATAATTTTTCCTAGAGATTATTGTAAATTTATATACATATATACATAAAACACATAGAACAGTACCAGGCATGAAATCTTTGCTACTGTTATTCCTGTTGATATTATTTTATATATTATTAGAATTGATTTGTTTATATTTTATGTCACATTTTTACATCTATGTACATTAGTAAAATTGTGCTATAGTTTTGTGTAAAATGCTTAGTCTACAAACTTTTTAAATCAGGTATGTTCTAGTATACAAAAAATGTATACTTTAAAGATGTTTTGGGGGACATTATGGATGCATTATTCCTTTAAGAAAAATTTTTATTAGTCCTACTACTAGAAATATTTTGTTTTAATCGGGCAATCAATTAACTTACACCATAAAGACACTGAATTATGTGGCTGGTCCTATCTCCCGGTTAACGCTGTCTGTTAAAAGTTTAGAACTAAATTCTTTATCTCTAGCTTATATTGAATACATTATGGAATGAATTTGGCTTTATGTATTTTTTCTACTCTTTTCTTTGCCCCATATTCTCCATATACTTATACTAATATTTATTTTGTCTTTAGAGATTATGTGTATTAATGGGAATAATTTTCATCAGTTATTAAAAACCTGAGGTGACCATTATTTTTCATTAAATTAAATAAAATAAGTTTGACTAAATTATCAAATTTATTTGACTAAACAGATTGATGAATTCAGTCAAAATTGTAGAACTGATTATATGTGCAAGATGTCAAATTCCTGCAATTAATGGAGTTGATGGGAATGGTCCAATCTAGTATTTTGTTAGCTTGAAAATAGAAGTTAATTCAACTTCATGAATATGGCTCTCTGAATATGACCTTTTATCAGGCATAGAATAACTTGCTGAAATTCTATCAATAAAGTCTTGATAGTATGTGCTCTGCATTTTTCTTCATTATCAAAATTTTTCTCCTTAGTTTTTTTCTCTCATAATTTAAACACACACACATACACACACACAAACACACACACACAAAAAAACACACAGGATTTAAACTAGCTATAGCTAGAGATTTGCCTAGGAGAATAATTTGATATGAATATCCTTATTAAAATCCCACTGCTTCAAATGGATTTTTAGATTAATATATCTGCAGAGATATGAAATTATCTGATTTATAACCATGCATTATTAGATCTGAAATGTCAGTTATTATCTCTTCAGCTTAATACTTAGATTACCATATAATTTTATGCATCTTTGAGAAAAAAGGTTGAAAAGTAGCAAGGAAATGAATCTTGTGTATAGTGTTACAATTGTCAATGGAGTGTCAAAAATAGCTATGAATATTGCACTCTTATATTGACTTAATTCCAAGAAAGAATGGACAATGGTAATGAAAGTGGAACACATCTCCATAAGTCATTCCTTGTTTATGACTAATCTTTGTAACAGTCTAATTGACTTACTGTGTCAGTTACAACCTTCCCCTTGTTCTTTGGCTTTTAAATTGTAAATGTATGAAATTAAACCAAGAGAATTTATCAACTCAACATTCACTTCTTTCAGTGTATAACATTCAAGGTTAAAAATATGGTACCTTTTGAAGAAGAGTTGAAAGTTCAAATATTTCTCACAAAGGTATAGACTCATGCATCTAGAACCATTAGTAATAGTGAAATTAATATTTTCTCATGATTTTTTAACCATCATTTACTGAATAACTTTGATTTAAATAAACAAGAAAATGAGTGGAAACTGAAGATGAACCAAAAGTCTTCATTTGCAAAGATGACGACTTACACAGAATTATGCTGTACATGTGAAGAGTGTTTCCTGACAATAGTAAGGTTGAACACATCTTGTTCAAACAACTTCCCCACGCTTGAACAGGAAAAGGATAAGCTGATAGGGAGAACATGAGCTTCAATCTCAGGTCTGCCTCTTTCTCATTTATTAACTTGACTCTGTGAATTGAGCCCATTTTCTTATCCATTAAATATGTGTATCTATCTCAAACATTTTCTGTAAACATTAAATAAAATGGTGAATGTAAAACTTCTGGTGTAGTACTGGTGCATAATAGACATATAATAAATTACAGATGTGCTTACTAGTATTATTTTATTCCAATCCACATTCTCTTTTTATAATTAGAAACAAGTATGCAGGGATAAATTGCCAGCCACAGGTACAATCATATTAGGCAGAACTTAAAAAGCAGAAGCTTGATCTCTTGATTCTCCTGTAATGCTGTTTACACCTAAGTATGCTTTTTATATTAGCAGTTATTTAATCACCTAATCTTTGCTTCCACAGTTTTTATCAAAGTTCACTGCACCAAGTATGCATTTGATCAATGCTTGTGGAATGCAGATGCATGAAAATAACAAGGTCATTTTCCTCTCACTGAGTTTTTATCCAAGCTGGATAAAGGTAAACTTAAATAATCAGTTAGGGATTGGCCATATCCATCTCCATAGTTTTGAAACAAATGTGTGAAATATTTTGTGATGAATATCCTTGCAGTGAAATTTGGCTGGCTCTGAGGCTTTATTTTTGTAAAATACCACAGCTGAGGGAGCACTCAGAGACATTTTCTGACTAAAATGAAAATGAGTATTTTTTGTCTTTACCCATCCCAAAGCAGGCCTTAGAGTTATCTGATTTGAGGCTATCAGCCACATCAGGAATTTGATGCCTCTTTGTTGCCCCCCAATGCTGATTTATTTACTAGAGCCTCTGGGGATGCTCCACAGATAGGCTTTCCACCATAGTTTTCTTGGGCACAGTCTCAACAGTAGGAATCACTTAGTTTATTTCTCCTGCCTAAACTCTGCTTTCAAGGGCAAATGCCTTTGTTGCCAACTTTATTGTAGTTGTTATTCTCTTTGGATGTTGGCCAGTGTTTTGCATTTTGAATTTCATGCAGATGCTTTTTATGCTATAAGTTCCCAATTCTTATTTTCAAAAAGTGTGTATGTCTTTATATTTGCCTAGTACCTTATGCATGTTTTGTGTGATTTCAAAGACATGGTGTCATTGTTTCTTCAGATATGTAAAATAAAGATATTATTGATAAACCTTTAGCAGAAAGAAACAGGATGCACAGTTTTAGGAAGGTTCTGATTATTGTGGAGTAATTAGATCAGAGCTGGAGTATGGTGCGGGTCCCCGATTCTCCATTTAGTGTGCTTTCAACCCGTGTGCCAGATTGAGGCAGTGATTTCTGGTGTCTATTAATATTGTACAACAATGTATTGGAACCAACCATTGCAGATGAAACTTACTAGAGTAGAAAATCTAAAGAGACCTGGGCAGCTCTTTTTTAAACTGCCACCATCAACTGTCGCCAACAGCATGTGCATAAGTTTTCTTCAATATGAGTGAAATCGCCAAATAGATTCAGGGTCTAAATTTTGGATCCCAAGTTTTATGCATGATTAGCCATTGAGCCAATTATACTTAGAACCATTTATAAAGCATTCCCTACAGGTGTAGAAGCTTTAAAAGGAATAGAAAACAGTTCTGAGTTCTGAACTACTTATTCTCTAATTGGAGGAAAAATAAAACAGTTTCAAACACAAATGCAATCCTAAAGTAAAAATACTCTACATGCATGAATGAAGTTAGCCAGTGTCTTGTATCTCCAAGTGCTGCACATACTGTCTCCTCTGCATCTATTTTTCTTCTTGCCTTACCTAATTCCTACTGGATTCCTGCAGGAGGGGATATACTTCCAAACTATTTTAGGGTCCTATATCAGGTCTTTTCTGATCTCATCAGATAGAACAACTCCCTCCTCTTTCTCCCATTTCAAGTTCCTGTATTTTCAATGGCCACAGTTACCCAGTTTCTACTTTACATGAACTTTTGTTAATAGTTTGATTAATGTGTTTTTTTCTCCATTTAGTTCCAGGCTCTGTGAGGTTAGGCACCGTGTTCCTTTTTATATGCTTTTGTATCACAGGGCTTCACCCAGCGTTACACAGATAATCTGTAATTAATAAGTATTTGCTAAATGAATGCCCTGCCAGCATTGTAATGGAAGGGCAAGTAGTCAAAGGATAGTACACATATTCCAAACTAAACTATTGACATTTTCAGCTGAGTAATTCTTTGTTAAGAGCAGGCTACCTGTGCATTATAGGATGCCTATGGCTCTGTGCCTTCTACTCACTAGGTGTTAGTAGCACCTCCAGTACCTCCTCTTCTCTTCCAGTCTTGACAATCATAAATGTCTCCAGACATTGATTGCCAAATATCCCCTGGGTGCAAAATTACCCCTGGTTGACAACTACTGCTTTAAAGTAACAGTTACGGCCTTATCATCCGTATTTTCCCAGCATGAACTGTCTACTCTATCAAAACTAACCTACTTATAGTCATGTGAATCCACCTTGTACCATCCTGATGCCACAGTTTAAGGTGGTATTTTTGTTCATCACCCTTCTTTAAATCTTTTCACCATGCTACATCATTTGCTCAAATCCTCTTTGTTATACAGGGTCTGGTTCTAATTCCCATTAGTTACATAAAGTCTTCTCTATCAGTCAGGGTCTGTATTTGTCTGTTTTTCATTGCTCTAAAAGAATACCCAAGACTGAGTAATTTACTAAGATAAAAAGGCCTATTTTGGCTCAGAGTTTTGTAGGCTGTACAGAAAGCATGACACTGGCATCTGCTCCTGGTGAGGGCCTCAGGAAACTTTTATTCATGGGGGAAGGTGAAGGGGCAGCAGGTGTGTCACACAGAAAGAGAGAGAGCAAAGAGAAGCTAGACTCTTTTAAAACAAGAAGCTCTTCTGCGAATTCAATACCATGGGGAGAGTCATTCATGAAGGATCTACCCCTGTTATCCAAACACTTCCCACCTGATCTTACATCCAACATTACAAATCACATTTTAACATGAGATTTGAAAGGGACATGCATCCAAACTATATCAGTGTCCTAGCAGGAAATGGAGGGCAATCAGTTTAGGAGACAAAGACTATATACAAAGGTGGGCAGAGTGTAGAAAGGATGGTTAATATATCATAGTTTTTTTCTATCTCCAGACCTGAAAGGATAAAGAGAAGAAATAGTTAGCAGAATCTGGCAAGAAATCTTGTAGAGAGACCCACCTTAATAGTCTCTGTGACTTTCAGCACAAGGGCCTAGGCAAACTTTTAACTGGGGGGTCCTTGCTCCCAGAGCTCCTAAGATGGTGGCTGGCCGCTTCCAAAATGGCAGTGGGCCACTTCCAAGATGGTGGCAAGCCTCATGTTCTCTGACTTGGGTTTCTTGGCCTCACAGATTCCAAGGAATGGAATCTTGGGCCATGCAGTGAGTGTTTTAGCTCTATTAGAAGCCGTGGGTCAGGGAAGAGACTCATGGAACCCAGTGACTAGTGTTCAGCTCAATTAGGACGAACCCAGGCACTTAGCTGAGCAGGAACAATAGTAAGCCTTAGCCCTGTTGGGAGTGGCAATGGGGGCCTTGCTGGATCAGGAGCACAGTGGACACCCTGCTGGATCCAGAGGGATGGAAGTCAGCGGTGGGTCTGTGAGGGTGGCAGCAAACAGCAATGGTGGACAGCAAGCGAAAGCTCAGCTCCAGCTGTAACAAAACACGGACCAGTAGTGTGCAGTTGCAGGATTTAACAGAGTGAAATAGAGTGAAACAGAGTGAAAACAGAGCTCCCACATAAGGGGAGGGGACCCCAAGGGGGTTGCCATTGCCAGCGCGAATGCCTGGGTTTATATCCTGATCCTTGTCCTTCCCACTGTGCTCTCAGGCAATAGATGATTGGCTATTTCTTTACCTCCTGTTTTTGCCTAATTAGCATTTTAGTGAGCTCTCTGATTGGTCGAATGTGGGCTAAGTTGCAAGCCCTGTGTTTAAAGGTGGATATGGTCACCTTCCTAGCTAGGCTTAGGGATTCTTAGTTGGCCTAGGAAATCCGGCTAGTCCTGTCTCTCAAAACCAAGGTGAACCATTAAGAAGAAAGCCAGGGGAATAAAAAGTCTGATGTTACCCTTCTTCATTCCAATCCCTTCCATGGTTCCGCATTGGCTGAATCTTACAGGAGGGCAGAGAGTTATAAAGCCTATTGATGTAGCCCCTGTAGGTCAAACTGCTGGGACAGAGACCAGAGAAGAATATTAAATGTAAAGAGATGAATGAAAGATAATTCAGTTCACCCTTTCTTTTCTTTTCTTTTCTTTTCTTTTCTTTTCTTTTCTTTTTAAACTGGTTTGTTTCTGCCTTCTACCTAAACACTCATTTTCTGTTTGAGGTCAGGGTCCTGATGATGTTCATCTGTATATCTATAGCTCCAAGAATAGTTTCTGATGCTTTAACTGTAGTGATCAAATGAATGAGTATTTCTCAGTCGATGCTGAACTAAAGGTGAATGCCAGTGGTGAAATGAAAATGGAATTGACTTCATATCTGTGGGTTCATTATCCATGGGTTCAGCCAAGAGTGGATCAAAATATTTGGGGAAAAAATAATTTCCAAAAGGTCCAAAAAGCGAAACTTAACTTTGTTCTGTGCTGAGTACTGTATTGAATCCACATGGATAAAATGATATGTAGACATTATATTGGTATTATAAGTAATCTAGAGATTACTTAAAGTATACAGAAGTATATGTGTAGGTTATATGCAAATGCTCTGGCCTTTTATATAAGGGATTTGAGGATCTGTGGATTTTGGTATCCACAGGGTATCCTGAAACAAATCCTTTGTGTGTAACCAGGTATGGTAACGAGTGTACTCTACTCATATTAGTTGCACATAGAAAACATCCATTGTTTTTTGTACATATTGATCTTTGTTTTTACTGCTGTTTTTACTGAATTCTCTGCTGACTTGAATGCATTTAACAGACTTAAAAAATGGGACAATGAATACAGGTGGAACAGTTGTACATGTTTGTAAAGTCATTGTTTTACTAGGTAATGAAAGGCAAGCACTCCGTCTTTTAAGAATTGGGGATAACATAAGCAGGGTAAATTAATTGATATTTGTAGAGTACAATGAGATACATATAAAGATGTACTTTATTTAAATATAAAAACATACAATAAAACCCACTTTGTAGGAGAATACGTCACCAAGACACAGGCTTGCTTTAGAAGGAAAAAACAAAAAACAAAACCACACCTAAAATAATAAGGATTCAACAAAATATTCTTTGGAAATGAACAGTTTATGAATGGCAATATTTTCTATGTTTGACATATTGCTTACATGTTATTTCAAATCTCTGGTGATTTTAATGAAATGGAACTAAGAGTTTTCAGCATTAAGTGTTATGATAAAAATGCAAGGACTGTGGCATTTACATTGTTTTTGCATAATGCTATTACTTGGTGAATACAAATTTGGTGACTCCAATGATTTGGATGCTATCAGTTCCTCCAGTTTCAACTGTAACGTCTCATTATATAAGGCAGAAAGAGAAATATTTATTTTAGATAAGAGTATCTCACTTTTGCTCACAAGCTGGGTTTCTTACCACCGCTGCCTTCATTTGTGTTTCATATTCTTGAGCAAATGACTTTTCTGATCTAAACTTTGATATAGCATTGATCTGTCCTCTCCTTAATTCTGTGCTATATGTTTATAACATTTAGCACTTGCAACAGATATAAGGAATAGGAACATATTTTAAAGACTCAATATATATGAGCCTTTTAGAGACAACTATATCCTTTCTACTTTGAATGTTTCTCCATTTCAGTTCTTTCTGCCTAGAACAATTCTAACTGTTAACTGGATATACTTTCTGTATTATGTCCCTGTTCAACCTACCACATTGTTCTCAAATGCTGCTGTATTGTAGTCCAGATGCTCCATAATTTATGCATTTCTACTTACCCGGCTGTATTGACTATGTCTTCTGAGGATTCATTTTTTAGTACAGTCAGTAGCATGCATAAAGGATTTTGTGCTCAAAGCTCATTGCTCTGTTTCTGTGCTTCTTGAGATCCTCAGCTAAGTGAACGTGATCCATTAATGCTTGTAGCAACTTTTCCAAATCCACCTAACATTCAAGATCAAAAATTAGAATCTATGACCTCTGCGAAGACTTAGTTGATGATTCCATTATCCAGAGTTCATTCTTTTCTAAATATTTACATATAGAAAGGGTTAGCACTGTACATTCTATCATTTAAGGTTCTAATTACTTCATGTGTGAATCCTGTCTTTCAGTTTCTCAGAGGAAAAGCATCCCACTTTATACATTTAAAGTGTTTTTCATAGTACCAATTGTAATATGTAGCACAAACTGGCAAAAGTGGGATTATGAAGGTCTTTTACAGATCCATCTTGCCTAATTTTGCCCATTCTAAGCATCAGTATTTTAACTGTGTGTGTCAGATAATGCATGATCATTTTCTCTGGTGGAATATTTAGTAACTCATATCTATAATATACTTCATTGTTTTCAAAGAAGTCTCCTATGTAGTATTTCACTTTATGTTAACAATTAAGCATATTAAGTAGATGTTTTATTAGTAGATATGATTATTCTTTTAATAAAATTCAACTTGTAAAATCAAAATAACATGACAAATATATTACTCTAATAATACCTACTCTAATGTGTGTTATGAATAAATGCAATTTTATTTCTAAATAAATTCTGTATATTATTATTAACAGAAAATATAGCACAAAATAATATAATTTTCAATAACCATTAAAATTATTTATTCCAAATGTCTACTCATTGGATGCTTGTTTTGTGCGTGTACTCTATTAGGTACTTTATAAATATTATCACTTATTTTAACAACAGCCCTTAAAGAGAAATATTGTTTCCCTATTTTATGTATTAGGAAATTGAGGCACAGAAAAGTTATGTGGTTTGTCTTAGGTTACACAATTATTACTTGGCCAATCAAAATTTCAAACCCAAATTTCATTGGCCCAAAGTCCTCCCTCTTTCCCCGGACCAAACTCCAATTCTCCATCTCCATTTAAAGATAAGCGACACTCATCAAAAATTCCATGCAGATAGACTGAATTACAATACAGTTTTACTTCCATTATAATGCAATTGCCTTCAAAAGCTATGCTAATCTGTTATTTTAAACTCCTTTAGTACATATCATAATTATGACATCTAATAAATGTTAACCTTTTGATGGAAGTAATTTCAAACCTACATGAACATTATCCAATTAATTATTCAAAGACATTGTTGGATAATAATTGTGAAACTAATTATCACAGATCAGACTGGTCACAAAATGGACTTTCTTTTCCATTATGCCAACAAAACTCCGCAAATCTAATCCATTGTCTTACATTCTGTGAAACCTTTTAACTAGATGAAAAATATTAAAAGAGAATCAACTTTGAGAACACAGTGAATCAAATAATCAATTTAGCTTCAACTAAATAGTGAATGTTCTGTCTCCCAAAGTGAATTCAGATCTGTTTAAATAGCTGATGTGATTCAAATCCCTTTTTTCCCCCTGAAGTTCTTCCAGAGCCAGATTGGAGTCTGAGAAACTGAAAAAAAAAAAGTTTTACTTCCATCTAAATCTTTGCTCTTTGAAGTCTGATTCTCAGACCAGCAGTGTAGCTTACCCTTGAAAGCTTGTTGGGAATGCAGATTCTCAAACCCTACCCCAGAATGTTTCCATCCAAATCTGCATTTAACAAGATCCCCAGTTATTTTTTATGCACCCAAAGTATGTGAGGCACTTCTCTAGCTGATACTATCTGATGCACAGTGAGCAGTCGAACCAAAATAAAGAGGGTCCTCTCCCTCTCTGCCTAGCTGAATCAGGGTCTTCTGTTTGGTTATTGTTGGTTTTCTTTGATCTTACAATGGAGTTGATTCAAATGTACAGCCTTTTGAAAATTAATTATCAGATGTATTATCATTCCTTGTTAGCTTAGATACAGTAGTCATAGGGCCTTGCCTTGCTGTTTACATTGTGTTATTATGTGGGATTAAATATTTTCGAATAGAAAGAGTTCTTGGGAACAATGTTATGTAAGCCTTTCATTTACACTTAAGAAACTGAGGCTCCAAGAATTGAGCAGACTTGCTTAAGTATCACAGGCAGTTATTGGCAGAGAAAGGACTAGATAATACATCTCAACTCAAAATGTTCTGTTCCCCAGTGTTGCATTTTACTTATCTATGTACACTTCAATAACAATACTATTTGAGCATGATGGTAATATCTAGCCTTCCTAGGTGAACCATTTGGTGAATTCATTCCCCTAGATGCAGAAGGACATGAGAGTGCCCCTGATTCCATGGTGTGTTGGAGTTGGTTCCCCCTGGCTCATGTTAACTCTCAAGAGCCAATTGTGCACAAGCATCTCTTCCCAAGTCTGTGTTCAGTGACATCATGAAATCAGCAGTTTGAAATCAGCCCTAGTAGGGGTATTTACACCATGGAAATTGGCAAACTACAAATGAGACATTTTTTTTTTTTCTTGGAGGTCTGATTATTAAATATTTACTGGCACATCATTGTCCTGACTGGATTGCTATTTCCAAAGGACGTATCAGCTGATTCAAAGATCAAAATTGAAGCCGTTCTTGGAAAAAGATTATGCCGTCATGTTCTCTGTGTAGACTGGATTCTTAAAGCCAAGTCTTTCAACTGTCTCTTGCCGTTAATTAATGACGTTTTCCACATGTATAGTCTATTGTTGGTATGTTTGTCCCCTGCTATCATGAAGATTTTTAGATTTTTAAACATACTTTAATGTGTCAAATAAAATGTAGTTACTATTGTATCCCTGATTGCTACACAACTGGATTTTGAGTGATTTGTATTTTTCTGATTGCCTTGGATACCCTGGAGAACTTTCTAAAAAGTATATTTCCCCTTCATAAGAAAGGTCTTACCCTCAACCTTATTAATTTCTATATTCATACTAGTACAGGGCTATTCTACTAAAATTCATCAAATAATTACCTCCTTTGTTTCATTCTTCTCCACTTTTTGAACATGTCAATTTTCTCAATTCTGTATACATATTGGATATAGGGAGCAACATGTTTCTCAGTTATTCTCCCAAATATGTTTGCCAAACTTTTAGACTTCTCTTTTTCCTCAGGAATAGTGATTATTCTTAAGTTTGGTCGTTTAACATAATCCCAGACTTCTTAGAGGCTTTGTCCACATTTTCTGATTCTTTTTCCTTTGTCTTTGTTGGATTGAGTTAATTTGAAGACCTCATCTTCGAGCTGTGAATTTCTTTCTTCTACTTGTTCAATTCTATTACTGAGACTTTCCAGAGCATTTAGCATTTCTGTAAGTGTCTCCACTGTTTCCTGAGGTTTTGACTGTTTTTTATTTATCACATCTGTTTCATTGAATATTTATCCCTTCACTTCTTATATCTTTTTTTTTTTCAATTTCCTTATATTGGTCTTTGCCTTTCTCTGGTGCCTCCCTGACTAGCTTAATAACTAACCTCCTGAATTCTTTTTCAAGTAAATCGGGGATTTCTTCTTGGTTTGGATCCATTGCTGGTGAGCTAGTGTGATTTTTATGGGATGTAAAATAACCTTGTTTTGCCATATTACCAGAGATGGTTTTCCGGTTCCTTCTATTTTGGGTAGGCTCTGTCAGAGAAACAGTCTAGGGCTGAAGGCTGTTGTTCAGATTCTTTTTCCCATGGGGCGTGCCCCTGATGTACTACTCTCCCCATTTTCCTATGGATGTGACTTCCTGAGAGCTGAGCCATAGTGATTGTTATCTCTCTTCTGAATCTAGCCACCTAGCAAGTCTACCAGGCTCCAGACTGGTACTTGGGGTGGAATACCAGCACCTGATCCGGTGGAGGTGGCAGGGGGAGAGGGGAGTGGACTCTGTGAGGGTTCTTAGCTTTGGTGGTTTAATGGACTCTTTTTGTTCTGGTTGGCCTCCTGCCAGGAGGTGGAGCTTTCCAGAGAGCATCAGCTATGGTAGTATGGGGAAGAACGGGCTGTGGGCAGCACCCTAGAACTCCCAGAAGCATATGCCCTTTGACTTCAGTTACCATGGTGGGTAGAGAAGGACCAACAGGTGAGGGCAGGACCAGGCATGTGTGACTCAGACTCTTCCTGGGTAGGTCTTGCTGCACCTGCTGTAGGGGATGGAGATGAAGTTCCCAGGTCAGTGGAGTTATGATCCCAGGAGGATTGTTACTAGCTCTACTGTGTCATGCAGATTGTCAGGGAAGTGGGGGAAAGCTGGCAGTCACAGGCTTCACCCAGCTCCCACACAAGCCAAAGGGCTGATATCACTTCCACTGTGCCCCCACCAATAGCACCAAGTCTGTTTCCAGGCAGTGGGTGAGCAGGGCTGAGAACTTGTCCCAGGCTACTTGCCTCCCAGCTGCAATAGCAAGTATGACTTTCCTTCTTCCCCTGCCTGTGGAGTCTGCACACCAGATTAATGCACTCCCCTGAGTTCAGGATAGGAGATTTCTTGATCAGTTCAAATTATTACGAAGTTCAGCTAGAGATTTCCTTTTCCCTGTGGCCTCTTCTCAGTGCCTCTGGCTGCCCTCTCAAAGGACCCCTGTAAGGCCAGACATAAATGGTTTGCTAGGAGACACAGTGAGCTCACAGGCCTTACCCCGCTCCTTCCTCTACCCCTGTATTTCACTCAGCTCTCTCAGCTGACTCAGTTTCAGGTAGGGTTAGAATCTTCTCCCATAATCTAGACCTTCAGTTTCCCCAGTGGGTATGTGTGTTCTGGACTGGATGATCTCCCATTCCCACTTCCAGAGTTTGGGCACTCACAGTATTTTGGTGTCTTCCCGGTCCTGCAGGAGCAATCTGCTTCCTTCAGGGTGTCTGTGGGTCCTCTTGGGTGTCCCGATTTATTTTTACAGTCTTTCTGCAGCGAAATATCATGATGCAAGCCTCCACACACTGCTCTGTCCGCCCATCAGAGCTGCAATCTAGTCTCGATCCCCACTAATTTGACTTTTATTTTTATTTTTGGAGTACTAACTTTCACCAGAAGGTTACTAAATGAATTTATTTCTTTTACTGAACATTTCTGTCAAATTTGAATAATACATAGCATCTTTCTAAAGAGAGACTATCTTTGTAGATGCTCAGTATTGACTTAAATGGCTCAGTATTGACTTATATGGCTGTTTCTGATATATTGAAAATGTGTACAAGTATAAGTTTAGACATGAATTTTATTTTCCTAATTTTGTATTATTATTAAACTTAAAGGAATAAAACATAAAACTGTAATGCCAAAAAAATTCAAAATAATGGACAATGGTACTTCTCTAAAGCTGTTGATATTAGAAAATCCATCTACAGATAGAACTCCACCACTACTTTTCTTTTCTTTCAAAGTACATGGCCTGTTATTGGAATTCTTTCAATGATTGTTTTCTTAATTCTTCTTTGTTAACAATAAAGTCAGTTCAACCAATGGTGATTATTTTAATTAGAGAAACTATTAAATAGGCACCTTCAAAAGAAAATACTGAGTATGTAAAATAAACTTTAGTAAAACTCTCTATTTATTCTTACCATGCTACTATCTGCCACTGATTTTTTGCAAGTTTGTATATGCCAAACAAAAACTGAATCTGTTCATCTGTACTTTCTCTTGCTACTTTCATGTAGACTGAACCAGATACTAACTTTAGGATCTAATATTCATTGAGGTGGCTGTACAAGCAAAACAGAATATGCTTTAAAGCATGTATTAACATTCATTAGAAACTTAATAGTTTAATTTTTTGTAAAACCTGTGAACAGGCTGAAAGGTTTACAAAATTTACTTTTTGAGAAATACTCTGTATGATTGCAACATTAAAGCTAATGAAAGGCTTTTTTAAGACTGGATTTGTCTCTGGGCAGGATAAATATAAGTCACAAATTCTTGAATAAATCAGTGTCTCCAATCAGCATGAATGGCCTGGGAGACTTGCATCAATCCACCTTTCTTTAATTTCTTCTTTTCCTTCCCCTTTTCTCTCCTTCCACAAAACACATTGAAGATCTTGCTAACTGTCAGAAGTTGTGTTAAACCCTAAGGATATAAAATAAAGATATGCATTCTCTCTCTGAGAGAGGAAAGTTCCTAGGAGAACACTTAAAATCAATCACTTTGCTGTATTACCATGTAAGAGAGGTATAGTAAAGAAATGGGGACATTCTAACAAAATTCTCCAAGCCAAAGATGCCATTTTAGTCATTCAGTATGAACCAATTTATGCTGAAAATGTTCTTCTAATGACTGTAAAGGACTTAACAAAACTTGATTATTTGTCTATTCTCTTGTCAATCTTAAGTTGGCAGAGAATTCTACTTCCCATGATCCTCACTAAGAGACACAAGCTGAGGGTAGCTCCCTTTCTGGACTTCTGTGATGTTCAAGGCAGGAAAATCGGAATGTGGAGACTTGTACACTAGCCCTTAAAATTCAACTTACATGTCGTTGACCTAAGTGAGTCACATAGTCATAGCTATTTTCAAAGGTCTCTAGGATGTATAATATTATTATGTCCTGGTTTTAGAGAGGTAGAAATAGTCGGTGAACAGCACCAATAACTTCTATACCAACTCAATCTACTATGAAAAGTTGCTCCTATCTCACTTACCATACGTCTTGCATATTTATAGGTAGCTGTGTTTTCTTCTGCTTCTAAGTTTCTTCTTTATGTACTGTTTCCCCATGACTTTCATATTTATGAAGAATGATTCAATATTCATACATAAGTAGCTCAAATTTACTTTATTCACCCAATGCTCACTTGAGATAGATCTAGAGCTTTGCATTCTCTGAATAACTTAGTTTTCATGGTATTTGCTCATTTATTTCTTCATCATTTTATATATGTTCTTTTGGCTTTGATGTCTTTTAATCAGTAATTATATACTCAATATTCTAGCACCTTGCCATGCTTTTCAAATGTATCCTTCCATTCCATTTCAACTAAGGCATGACAATATTTGGATTGACATGACATATTTTTCAACTAAGACATGACAATACGTGGATTTTTTAATGCAGCAATATTTATTTTTAGTTATTAGTATTTATCAATTTATTTATTTTTAAATTTACTTCTTTCAAAACAACTTTAGATCTCATTATTAAGGAAGCTAAATATGGAGTTCAACTATTTGATGATATGTAAGTTTGGATCTCTTGTCAGATCTTTACAATCTGGGAGACTTTCCTGGATCACTAACATATGGTTCTCTCTCATCTTGGTCATTTGTAAAACCATTCAACACTAGTGTAGTCCTTTGTTTCTGGCTGTGACCCTACTTTACATATCCTTACATCTACATATCTTCTACAAATATGACTTCAATGTGAAAATTTGTACACTTAAAAAATGTTATTATTGGCTTTAGATGATGCTGTCAATTTAATATTCAGTGGAAAACTATGGATAATACTCAAGAATCAAGAATAGCATTTAAGTAATTTTAAGTCTGTGGTAATCATCTCTTTCTAGATCTTTTATTTGATCTGCAGCTTAATGCAAGGTGATCCCTCAGGGATGAATAAGACACAACCATATCTAAGAATTAAAAGAGGCTTTTGAGGTCATCTACTCTAACTTTTCAGACAAAATCTAAAATTTTCTGTGCATTCCTAAAGTTGAAAGGAATGAGTCTGTCATCCCAAACTGAGAGAATGGCAGAAACTAAGGCAAAGATAGGGAAAATATACCACTTTTGGAGAGATAAAATTGAAAAGATTTATCTGCAGTTTAAAGGTCAGACTCAGAGAGCAGACAATGCTAGGAGGCTGAAACTAGAAAGGCAGTCTGGAGTCACAATGTGTAAAACCAGGCAAAATAAAAAGTTTAGATTTTGTGTCTGAAGGTTTATGGGCTTCATACTGGAGGTAGAGAGAAGGCATTAGAAGGTTCATGTAGAGAAATTACTCTGAAATTTAGCACCTATTCTCCTCTTAAAGAAAGCCAAGAAAAATTTCTATGGAGTAAAGAAATTTAACGTCATAGGTAGGGGTTTTTAAAAAGGAAGCAGTTATTTATAGTGAGGTCAGTGAGATTCCTTGCTTGAGATTAATGGACTGGTCATTGCAGAGAATAGCCTCTCTATTTCCAGGTAGTTGAATGCAGATGACCTAATGGTTCTCTTTCATCTTGGATTTTTATGGTGCTGATTACATTAATTAGGAGAAGATACTGTATAATGAAGGTCTTCAGGAAAAAAAAAATTAATAGCTTACTTTAATAAGTTTTTTCTGTGATTTGTGTTGCTGATATGAACAGCAATTAGACAGCTAAGTAATGAGCCACTAATGAACATGTCTTTCTTAGATTACTTTGCAAGTGCGCTAGAGAAGTACTACCATAAACGCAAGCAATGATTTCTTTTCTGTGGGTTACTAGTTTTGACAGTATTGGTAATAGCCTACAACAATGAGCCCTGTTATTTATTAATATGGCCCCAAAACACCTCACTAAAAGTTACCTTACAATTCTTATTATCTCTTTCTTTAGACAGTTATTCTTGAGTTTTATTGGATTTTTAAAAATTGATACATAATAGATATACATAGTTTTGATAATTTAATACATATATAAGTTATAAAGATCAAATCAGTTTACTTGGGATATTTATCACATTAAATATGTGTGTTTTCTTTAATCTAGAGCCATTCGAATTTTTGTCTTCCAGCTATCTTGAAATATGTAATAGATTATTGTAAACTATAGTCATTCTACTGATCTATCTAACATTGGGTCTTATTTCTTCTAGCAAACCTTTTATTAGACAGTTATTTTATGACACATCTATTCATACAAAACTGTATTCAAGTCTGTTAGAAATCAGTTCTACAAAGTAGACTCATACACGTGAGATGGGAAAGGTTGAAAGGTTGAACATTCATCCAAGTGGGTAAGTGCTACAAGATTTCATTTAGAACTGGCTCTTCATGACTAAGTAAAAAAATATATATATTCAGGGTAGCTTTGGAATTTATTTGAAATTCCCCAGTTTCATGGCTCAAAATGAAGACTTACTTAACAAAACTACACAACACATATGATTGGGCAGCTTAGTGTGGTGGAGAGCAAATAATACTGGGATTTCAGAAGCTTGAGTTTAAATCTTGCTATAGTTATAGAACTTTGGTCAAGTTGTTTAACCGTGCCCCTATTTTTTAATCTGAGTAGGGCATTTGGTTGTGATATTCTCTGAATTTCCTTCGCGCACTAAAATTTTATGACTTAGATCAGATGATTTTCAAAACAAAATATAGTCAGAATAATTTCTCGAATTTCATATTTCTATTAATCACATAATGCAATAATTATCTATGACCTTTACATTTTGTTTTGCCTATCCTAACAGTATGATGAAATCCTTGAAAACAAGACCAGTTCTAATCCAAAATTTCACCCAATGTACATATATTCTAAACAAAGCTCTCTTTTTATTGTAACATTGCTAGAAAGCTTGGGAAATCCAGATCTTTACTGTAAAACTTGAGGCCAGCATTTCTGGTATCAATATTATTTTAAATTTAGTAACTGTTACTAGTAGAGAGCCTGTCTAAATAGAACAGTATAATTATATTCTGGCTATTTTTACAAGTAAGATCTTTCATTGAGCCCGGTCTTTGATGAATTGTTCCACGCAGTGATGATTTACATGAACAAATTACATGTCCTACCATTTTTTCTGGTATTTACAAAATAGGGCAAAAGTAGTTTAAAGAGGAAACTCTGCTGAACAAAGATGACCTACTTTTCAGTTTAATCAAACTTTTAACTGATAATGTATTAACTATTCCTTTCCCTCTTACTCATCATGAAAAAAAAAAAAAAAACCTGAATTCTCTTTTTTTGCCAACTTATTAATTCAAATGATGTTTACTTAAGTTTGTTTAATTTAAGATATTTATATCATGAAATATACACTGAAATAAGATATAGAATCAGGTTTTGTCTTTAAAGACAGAACTGTGGATCTTCTGTTTAACAGTAGGATACGGGAGTAAAATCTCTACAAAAAAATATGACTTTACATGTCCTCTATGTGTATTGTTTGCATGAGTGCATAATCTCTCTTTTCTATGAAGCACATCATTTTCCAGATCCTCTTGATGTGTTTTAGCAGAATGCAGACCTCTGGGTATGGTAAATATCCAACATCTGTGATACAGACCTTCATGTTAATATTTTAGTTCTTCTCAGCAGTAACTCACTCTTCTTGGTTATCTCGTGCAACTCTGAGGCGAGAGAATGGATGCTAAATGATTTTGCTTTTGCTCCATTGAGCAAAACAACCTTGAAAGATGCCATGCTAAGCCTTCTAGGAATTCATTAATCCTTTGTTCGTATTTATTCTGGCATACTGAGAATTTTGACTAGCTGGCCAACCGACAGCTCATTAGGATCTGTGGGGGCTCTTTCGAACACATCATCCACATATGCCAAAAGAACCAGCTTTGAATTGCTTTTCATTTCTCTATAAGCCAGGATAATCAGAAAGCCTTGTTTAACATCTTTAGCATTGACTGCTACCTACACCATTACCTGCTGAAGTTCTCAAGAAAACTCACGTCTAATTTCTTTTCCTTCAGATTACACACACACACACACACACA
>NW_016803142.1:921504-924267 GCF_001698545.2 Rhinopithecus bieti
TTTTTTTTTTTGAGACGGAGTTTTGCTCTTGTTGTGCAGGCTGGAGTGCAGTGGTGCGATCTTGGCTCACTGCAACCTCTGCCTCCTGGGTTCAAGAAATTCTCCTTCCTCTGCCTCCCCAGTAGTTAGGATTACAGGCACCTGCCACCACACCCAGCTAATTTTGTATTTTAGTAGAGATGGGATTTCACCGCATTGGCCAGGCTGGTCTCGAACTCCTGACCTCAGGTGATCCACCTGCCTTGGTTTCCCAAAGTGCTGAGATTACAGACATGAACCACTGCACCCAGCCTACCATATTTTAAAATATCAGAAGTGTTCTCAGAACACAAGACTTTATTCAAGGCTGCTTAAAATGTATGAAATGAATGACCTATTCACCAAGAAAACAGAGGAGCCTAAGGTCCATGTCTTGTCAAGAATATTGAAAGGAAGAAATTATCCAGATTAAAAGGGCTTTCTTTTTTGAAATTTGAGGTAACAAATTTATAAATTGAAAGATGCAAAGGTACGTAATTTGAAAGACCAATACCATAGGGATAATGAAGTCCAGACAAGAAAGAAAGAAAATATGAACAGTTACAATTAATACAATATGTAATTTAAAGCTATGTACCCTTCATAAATATATCACAGCAGTAATTCTTTAAAGTTACCATGATAAAAAATTATTTCCTTCAGAGAATAATAATTCTTTTAACCTGCTAGCCTAGAAAATCCTGTTTATAATTTACTCTCCTGAATTTTCTCAGTATTGCTTAAGTATGGACTCAGTTATTAGAGAAATATTAAAAATTTTGTAACTATTGCCTTTGCAAATGCCATAATCATTTACTTTCTAAAGTAAGCAAATTTAGGCTGATTGCAAAGTGTTAATCTAGAATAGTTACACTCAAAGTGTGGTCCACAGGCCCCTGAGATCTTATGAAGTCAAAATTATTTTCATAATAGTAAGTTGCTACTAGCTTATTTCACTGTGTGGATATTTATACTGATTACATAAAAGCAAATGAGGTGAAAGTTTCTGGCCCCTCAGCACAAATCAATGCAGTGCCACAAGTTGCATTTGTTGTCATTGTGTTCTTCATGGTCATGCAGGCCTGAAAAAAATAAAAGTAAACATAAACTTTATTTTTTTTTTTGAGATGTAGTCTCACTCTTGTTGCCCAGGGTGGAGGGCAATGGGATTATCACGGCTCACTGCAACCTCTGCCTCCCGGATTCAAGTGATTCTCCTGCCTCATCTTCTCAAGTATCTAGGATTACAAGTGTGTGCCACCACACCTGTCTATTTTTTGTATTTTTAGTAGAGATGAGGTTTCACCATGTTGGTCAGGCTGGTCTCGAACTCTTGACCTCAAGTGATCCTCCTGTCTCAGCCTCCCAAAGTGCTGGGATTACAGGCATGAGTCACTGTGTGTGGCCAAAATAAACTTTAAAAAGTCAGTTTTATTTAAGAATGCCTTTAATGGATTTGTAAATATATATAATATAATATATATTACAAAATAATATAATAATATAATATATATATAAATTTTATTAAATCTCCACTTTTGATTACCTATCTCTTTGACCTGTCAATGAAATGAGAGGTGCACCTAAAACACTTTTGTGACATGAAGTACAAAGTAGTCTTGAGAACAAGTACTTGTATCATTAAATGGTGAATGGCTTTTTTCATAAAACACTATTTTTACCTGAAAACATGACTGACAAACAAACTATGAGTATTCAGTAAGAGGTTGGTAGACAGTTTCTCAAAATTGTATTAAAGCAAGCCTGTCCATTGAAGGGAAAACACGAGCAGTATTTGTAGTCAGCAATAACGTTTGAGTAAGGGACAGTTAGAAATTTTGAAAGCTTTTATCCACATCCTGACTTTGCAGCCTCCCTACACATAAAGATTTGTCTTATAAGCTGGGTAGTGACATCAATAAATGTGATACTTTGATATTATATAATCAATGTGTTAACATTTGTAAGATCAGCATAGCTCAATGAGCCAGTATTTTCCAAATGATGAATACGTGAAGTTACAAAATCAGGCATGAGTACAAGATTCATTTGAAATGCAAGCTAGAAAAATAAATTTAAATGTAATAGAGTATATGACATTTACTCATATGATTTTAGATTCTACATTAAAACGTATTTTAGTTAAGTTTTGGTATTAAAGCAAAAAATAATATCCACAATCACCTGGAAAGGCTGTTGAAATACTCTCTTTTTCAATTTTGTGAGCTCAGATAGTCTTCATGTATTTCAATTAAATAATATCTTGCAACATATTACATTTCAAAAATAGGTAATCAGGCTCCAATTCTCTTATATTTGGTCAGATATTAATGAGATTTGAAGAAATGTAAAGCAATACTGTTCTCACAAATTTGCTCTGTTTTGGAAAATGTATTTTTCATAAAGTTATTTATGTTAACTTGTAACAGATTTATAATTGTTATTGAAAGAGATCAAATGAAAAAAAACTAAAAGGCAGAAATGAAGTCCACAGGCAAGCAGCCCGGGCGGCGCCCTGACAGCCCGGGCGGCGCCCTCAGCCTAGTTAAAGATGGACCCCGGACCTAACCGATTAGGTTAATTAGGTTATCTATAGACTCCGGACATTGTAAGGACAAACGTTGTGAAAGTCTCTGTCCTGCTCTAATTACCGGTGTCTGCCACATATCTTAGTCCTGGACCCAGTACAAACACAATCCCCTATTTTGTCCCAACTTCCTGAGCCCAACACAAACACATCCCCCC
>NW_016803142.1:924922-953762 GCF_001698545.2 Rhinopithecus bieti
TTTTAATTTTGAGACACAGTTTCACTCTTGTCGCCCAGGCTGAAGTGCAGTGGCGCGATCTCAGCTCCCTGCAGTCTCCACCTCCTGGGTTCAAGGGATTCTCCTGCCTCAGCCTCCCAAGTAGCTGGGATTACAGGTGCTCACCAACATGCCCAGCTAATTTTTGTATTTTCAGTAGAGACAGAGTTTCACCGTGTTGGCCAGACTGGTCTCGAACTCCTAACCTCAAGTGATCCACCCACCTTGGCCTCCCAAAGTGCTGAGATTACAAGCTTGAGCCACCACACCCAGCCTCTTTAATTTCTTAAGAAAATAAGTCTTAATCCACATTGGAGTGAATGTTCTTTCTTGTACAATTTATGCTTGATCTGTATTTTGTTATCCTGAAAGTGCTGATGCTTTGTAAAAACTTCCTTGGGACATCCTGACTTTAAAACTTATTCTCTCTTTTTTTTTTTTTTTTTGTGATTTATACTCCACCAGATGTGGCTCTATTCTTCAATTCACTTATAAATGGCTTGATTCGTTTACTAATAAGTATATATCAAGTCCTTTCGGCTCATGTTTTCCTTTTAGGCTTGAATGTAAAAAAAAAATTATGATGTTAACAGGCTTTCTTAACAGCGGCACAACATCTCAATACTTACCTGTACTTTGTCCTATTCAGGATCCAATTCTATGCTAGCCAATATAACAGATTCTGTTTCTTAAAGAGGAAACATATTTTGAAAGTTAATTAAAACAGAGTTGTTGCTGGAATTTAATTTTTTAAATTAATGTTTTATTTTTATCAAAGCAATGTTGTTTGCAAAATGCTTTATAGGACTATTAATAAATACCGTGGGCAGCAAACAGCATCAGGTTTGAATGTACCAAAACATGTACTAATTGCCCCATAAAACATGCTCTATTATTTTATACTGCTTAAATTAGGTGGAGTTGCCAAGGAAACCCCTGCATCCTTTAATACCGCAATAGTCAAAAGAATGCATGCTAAATATCTACTCCATCTACAGAAAACTAACAGGAAAGCTGGACAGAAATGAAGATCTCCCATTATTTACAATCCACCACAAACATACTCACATGGCCATATAGTATTCGGCAACAAACAATATCGGATCAAACACTCACATCATCATATAGTATTCAGTGACAAACAATATCAAATCAAACCAGGTCAGATATCTCAAAGAAATATAAGAGCTCCAAGTGGTCCGAATAACAAACTTCTACTTCATATTCTTAATTCATTTTAGTATTAAATAAGGTAGATCTCAGTTCCTTTCTGTGGATAATATGAGACTGAGAAAATTTGGCATATTCAGTTTAATTTAACAAAAAACACCAATATATTTGAATAAAAAATAGGTTGGGATGATGAAGTCATTGGAATTTACTGATGATAGATAGGCAGATAAGCTAATGTTTGTTTTATCTTAGTAGATGTACAATGCCTATGGTGGTTGTTAATGAATATTTAATTAAAATTATATGTTGTTAATGAAGGAATGAGTGGCACTATTGTCTCCAACTTACAGAAGCGGAAATTAAGATTTAGCAAGGTAAAGGCCTTGCCCAGGGCCAGTTTCTGGTAGAGGGCAGAGCCATTATTTTCTAAAGCTTGTTTCACTCCAACGCATACAGTATACTGCCACACACACACACACACACAAGCTGGAAATAAAATGTTAGAGATATTTATTTTGTTTTGCTTTGTAAATAAACAGGGCATAACATTCCAAAATGCCTGACAATAGCATGATTTTGAGATTCTAGGACACCCAATATAGAGAAAGAGAGGAAGTATGACAATATTAATGTAATCAGCAGTATCAGAAGAATTAATCCTGAAAACGAATAAAGAAAAAGATGGTTCAGCAAGAAGACTTTCATATGTGGTTTGAAGAGCCACTTTAAGAAAAATCATGTCCCAAGTCCCAGGAATTGTTTACAAAATAAATAATGCCTCCATCCTTTTAGCCATTATTCTTTTAACAAAGTTTTCATTTTTTATCTTGTCAATGTGCAAACAGGAAATGATGATACTAGACAATGTTGCTCATTGGTCTTCCATATCAGCGCATCCTTCCATAAATATTTTCCGTAAAACACAATGCCTAAAACTGCGCACAAGACTACAGATGTTATCTTATCAAGGCCAAGAACAGTGCAATTTCTGACTTTCTTATTTTTAGTTTTTCTATTATGCCGCTCAAAATTGCGTTTATTTTTTGTAACTACCATACCATATCACTGTTCGTTCATACTGAGCATGCAATCTAATGAACTGCTTTCCCATTTTGTATAAACTGGTTTACAGATAAAATCTCAAGCATCTTGGCGTTTTTACTGATTGTTTGGACCCAAGTAAAAGACTTCACATTTATCCTAATTATAATCCTAATTAAAATTCATGCTTTTAATTCTGACCCTATTTTCAACTCTATCTAATTCTGACTATGATATCCTATATTTTCTGCATTCGGGCTTCCTGATTTGTGTTTCTTGCATTGTTTTCATGCCTGCTTTGTAATCTTTTTAATAAGTCAGATAAAAATCATAAAATAAATAAGTAGGGCTATTAAGTGTGGTTATAGAAAAAGTCCCATGACTCCTGGCATTTGGATGGCCAAAATGACATTGAGCAGAAGCCCAGTTTCCATGCTGTGAGTACATTGTTCAACAAACTGCAGAAACATCTGGTAGCACTAGCATCCAGTTAACATTTTTGTGTATTGTAAAACAGCATCATGGGAAACACTTTCAAATAGCTGTTTAAATACATCATATTCCCTCTGTAACTCAGGAGATGGATATGAAAGAAAGAAGGAATGACAGTCATCAGTAATTGGTGCTAGTGACTAAAGGAGAAACCGGAGTTAGCTATTTGTAGCATATTGGTATGATTTCCTCTAGGCCTGAGGTACATAAGTTGGTGCTTATTTTCATTATTGCTGCAGAATTTCAGATGGGAAATCTTTAATGTGTTAAATTTGAATTCAAATTTTTCACATTTTGTACCTGGCTAAAATCACGGCAAGGTTTCGGATATTCTGATTCTGAAAAGGACCCAGATGTTGTCAGTATCCTATGCTTGAAAAAAGAACAAGTTATTCCCAGGGTGTTTCCAGTTAGAGTTCATGACATTCTGGATCTTTCTGCCTTTCAATAAATTTCAACATCAAAGAATAGATACATAACTGAGCTCCTGTTAATCCAATAGAATACATGTATGTGGTCAGCTTACATTCAGTCAGGAGCTTACACTTTCAGACCAAGGAGCCAGCCATGTTATACTCTAACATTTCCAAAACTAGTTTGGGATTAGTCAAGGCTGATTGTCTATGTAATTAAAAATTAAAGACTAGAAGTGAAGCTTGGTGCTTCTCTGTGGATATGACAACTTTTTTTTCTTTTTCTTCATCATCCATCACCATCATCACTATTTCATCATCATCAACACTAACATACATTTGTATGATGCTTTATAGCTGACAAATCATGACACATGAGGCTGAGTTTGCTTTTTTTATTGTTTCTACTTTCCATTAAAGACTGATAGTAAATTTTAAAAAATTGGTGCTACGGAAACCTATGGGAGAAGACAAAACTACCAAGGGAATGCATGCAAAATTAACAGAATGAAGTGGAGAACAGAATTGTGGACGCAGTCAGAGGTAATAATTCCAATATAGGAAACTAAGGGGAAAACGTAAGAGAGTTTGGAGGAGAAGAAAGAATGCAACGCGCTTCAAACAAATGGTGGAACGGTTACCTTAAAAGTAGATCAACTCTGATGTTTACTTCCACATGCGAATTGAGCAGGTTCAAATGTATAATGGTTTAAATATTAATCCCTGAAGTAGCACAGAAATCTAGAGATCTAGAGAGGGCAGCTAAAGATTGAAACCGGATTCTGTATACAGTGAATAAAGTTACAAATCAGTATCATCTTAAAAAATAACAATAAATGCTTCAGGGAGATGTGCTGTCCTCAAATATGTATAGGACCAGCTGTGTACAGCTCCAAAGAAGCAAAATAAGAAAGAAATGATTAAATTTGTAGTCCTATTCACAGGATGAATAGGCTTACAAAATAGTAGTTAATAATGATTTTTTTTAAAAAAATAAATGCCATTTATTTATCCATTCTTTTGATTAACCAATGTTTATTGAGCCAGACTGCTTTTCAAAGTGCCAGAGATATAGTGGCATCTGAGACAGGCACATTCCCTAACTTTATGGAGCCGATAGCTTCATTGAGGAAAAGATATAAAATCCATATACAAATAATTATTTAAATTCCAACTATAATAAAATCAATGAAAGAAAAGTACAAGATCTATTATAATAGTGGGAGAATTCGATTACTCTGGGAGGTTCTGAGAAGGCTGCTTTGTGTTGAGGTGAGCTCTAGCTGAGACTTGATTGTCAAAAGAAAAGCTAAGAAAGTGCAGAATCAGGGAACTTAAGTACAAATGTTGCTCATTTGCAAATGAGAAAGTAAAGTAAAACCAATATGGATGAAGACGTAAAATATGGGGAAGCATGTTCTTAGATGAAACTAGAAGGTTTTGCAGGATCCGGTTCATGCTGGGCTCAGTGAAATTTTAGTCTTCATTGTATTATAAGAAAGTGGTCATTGAAGAAAAGAAGAGGCCTGGATTTGTTTCTTTAAGGAGATTACTCCAGTTGCTGAAAGGAAAATAGATTAAGGAAGCTGAAAGAGAGAAAAAATCCCTAACATTTAGGAGTTATTTAGATTGCAATAACTCAGTTGGGAAACATTGGTAGCTTGGGCTATGGGAAGAGCAGTGAAGATTAATAAGTTAATTTGAAATATTTTTACAGTTATTTATTTGGGCATTCAAATGGACATGAAAGATGATTATTTATGAGAAATGCAATAGTGAGAAATTCTACTTTAGATAAAGGGTTTCACTAGATTATTTCTAAAGCACATTCCAAGAAATTCTATAATCTTATTATTCTGTAACACTCTTTCAGCTACTTATATTGCAATTTCATGAAAGGATTGCCTTTGAATCCATTGTTCCAACTCCACTGGGGGCTGTGGGGTAGGGAAAATAATTTCATTTGACTCTTTCTACTTTTCTATTTTCTATCTCTGAAGTCCTGACAGAGATGCCCTATTTATTTTTCAGAATAATTCCCTCTTGATAACTGCTGAAGTTAATACGTTGACAGTGTGACAGTAGTTGAGGATAACAAGTAATTACAAACAAACACTAAAACTAAAATAAACAGTTTATGCAATGAGACTGGCTGCACTTCCTTGGGTTGATTATGATTAAAGACCTGTGAAAAGCCTCCAGAATGATTCTCCAGCATGCTGAGATCCTGAGGGGAGGGTTCTTTATGGCTCCATCTGCATCAGAGTTATCACCAGGCTCCCTCTAACAGAGAGACAAGAGATTTTCAATTAAGTCCTTGTGAATAAAGACAGAACCCTTTTCTGAAGCAATTGTCTGGAAATCAGCGGCAACCCAATTTTCAACATGCAATGTAGCCATTGACTGGCCAGATGCCAATGGTGGAGAGGAAGGGTTGGGGAGAAAGAAAGCCAGAATAGAACATAAGGTGCAATGTAATGTCCTTTGACAAGTTTACTTCCCTATAGTCCCATCAGAAGGGACAGACTGATTGAAGATGTGTAATTATCTTTCCAATTTAATATCTGTTGGTTCTGTGCCGTATTCTGTTTGTTTTTGTAACACTTTATTTTAACTCCATAGACATTAGGAGGGAAAAGGCAATATTATTATAAACTATTGGAAATTGAATTAAAGTAAATTAGCTTTCATCAAATATACATAATCTCAATGCTTAAAAAAACAAAGAGAGATGGTTGCTTGCCAGAAATGCTTTCAGTTTTAACTTTGCATGACTGTGGGGGTAACATTTCCCCTAATATTAAGTTCACAAATCCTAAACCTTTTTGTTTTTCCCAGAATTAACACAAATGGATCTGAATGAAAACTTCTTGAGATAATTGCTCAGAGAATCAGCCAAGAATAGTGGCATGTTTCTCTTTATTTGTCTGCCATCTTGTAGGCATTGTATGTCTTGTACTCTGTTGTATGCCTTGCCATTTTAGTATTTTGTAAAACATTTAAATTTGCCTTATAAATAAGTTAAGGCCTTAGCTCTTCCCACTAGTGACCTATATGTTGTTTTCCATGCTTTCTATCCATGTAAATTCAGCTCATAGCAAGGTAATGATTATGGAACTTGGCTAATGAGGAAAACATATTTTGAAAACTTCTGATGCAGTACTGCTTCAAGGCCTAATAGTGACTCAGAGAATGGTCTTAGATCTCGGGGGTCTTGCATTTGCCTGTGCTTGAGGTTAGTTGTGAGGTCCCTTTCTCATGTTTTGCAACGAACAATAGTAACATGCCCAAGTTTGCAAATAATTACTTTTAACAAAATAAAATCGAAAAGTTTAATCAAACTGCATAATATGATCACTCTCATGGTGAGTGTTTTGATTTTTTTTTTTTTTCTAAGATAGAAAGAGATAAACTTTTGGTCGTAGAGCCCAGAATTTCACATGGAAATGTAAGCTCTTCATGTGCTTTGAGTGAATAAAAGTGTGACCACCACAAGAGTAAACACATCTTTTCCTCCTTTTCAGTACTGCAATTCACAACCGTGGACTTTCTGATTTTTTAAATGACCTTTCTTAGGACTTTGAGTTTGTTTTTAGATTATATGCCTGATTTCCAGTGCTTTTCATTTCTCCCACAAAGTAAGCTAAGGAGCAGGGAAGGAGACTAATATTTATGACCTCCTCTGCTCAGGCTATCTCCTGAGGGCCTGGTGTATAGATGCTTTCTGTAGACACAGTTTATTTTATGTAATTCTCTTAATAATCTTACAAAGTTCTTATTCCTTGTTACAAATTGGTACATACGGATTTAGAGACATCTAAGGTTAGCTTCCAGGTAAATTCAGGAAAAAGGGGATTTTTAACTTATTTTTATTGCTTTTACCAAGTGAATTACTTTACTATTCTGATGTCCTGAGCTTTTCTGTCTTTAATTAGGGAGGCAGGAACTACAGTTAGGTATTAAGTAATATTTGCAATTTATTCCATTCTGAATTTATAATGCAGTTCTGGTAACTGAGTCTTCCGGAAGACCTGTCAAAGGAAAACCAGAGCTGGATAGGAAAGTGGTAAAATCAGATTTATTCAGAAACTCTTCCATGGTGGGAACAAACCTCAGTATAGAAGTGGGCTCAATTCCAAATACAGCATGGGCAGGTAGAAATGTATAGCCAAAACATGCAGTGGAGGGTGGTGGATGGAAAATTACTAAAAGAAAATACCAGGGCTAAGGGAGAGTTTCAGCTGAATTTACTATTAGTCTGTCCATCTCACAGGAATGCCTAAAGGGAGTCGACCCACAAGAAAACCGATGTAAAACCCTGGGCACAGCACTCAGCTCAGTGCGACCAGGAGCAGATGGGGGCCTTCTTGTCCATCTCTCTCCTTAGTTTCAAAACAAGAAAAACATTTAAAATGTTAGTGTCAATTTTTCTACTGTCTGACATATTAAAGATTTTTTTTCACGGAAAAGAAATGCTATAAGTAAATGGTGTATGCCTCTCACCAGTGTCGACTTATCTGGCAATGATTTTTATCATTTTTTATTGTGTATTATTTCTCATCAGGCTAAAAGAAAAATCAGCAAAGCAGTCCTCAAAGATTTCTCATTCCTCTTTTGATAAATAACATGATATGAATCAGCTTTTACTGCATAATATGGACTGTTTCCGATAATAAATATGCACAATAATTCCATCACTTTTATTAGCTCTGAGGGTTTAAAAAAATTATTTCAGCTGTTTTCACAGAGACATCCATGTGAAATATATTTTTTAATCAGAAGTAGAAATCAGAGATATAAACTGTGTCTCTAAGATCTAACTATCTGTATTAACCTTAAAAAAATGTAAGCTCATGTTTGCTTATGCTTCTAGCCTTGTAATCAAGAGAACTGTTAGGAGAATTTTGGAAGACGTACTGTAGAAGCAAGCATTATAATTAATGCAAAACTGATTCACTAATTAGTCAAACCTGGATTGTTCAATGATCTATACCTTTCAATGTGTATCATATAAATGACTGATTTGATTTGGCCTAGGTTGATATTCCTACTTTAAAAACGAAGGTTCCAATGATTGAAAAGATCAGTGGCTTGTCTGATGCTACCAAGTCAGGGAAGAACCATGGCTACAACATTGCACTCCTTATGCCTGGGGAAGTTCTGATTGCTTGTGTCTGCTAGGCAGTGTGTGGCCTAGCACCCTGCAGGGCACTCTGGAAGGAGGAAAATGAGGAGTGCCTGGCCTTACTTTCACCAAAAAGAGTCAACTGTTTTCTTGGAGGAAAATAGAATGTATGCTTATGAGATAACTGTATTCTTTCTTATACTCTAGTTAAATACTGAACTGGGGAGCACAGAACATTTAAATATATGACAGTCTCAGGAAAAAAAAAGTGCTTATTGTAGGGGGCTAATGAGAAATTCTAAGGGGTTTGGATATGAGAGAAGGCTTTTCCAAAAGTCATTAGGCTGTCCCAGAAAATGTGAAAAGAAAACATCAAGAAACTTGTTGGTTAATCTTGATACCCATCTTCCTCTATCAGGTAATAAACAACAGGAGTAGAGAAGTAAAAATTAATCATGATTCAAAAATAGTATTTGACACAGTGGATCACTCTTTTCTCCTTAGAAAACTTCTTGCTTTCACTTGAATGTTTACTTTGAACCTCCTGTCTACTCCTTCTTAGTCTTTTTTTTTCCCTTTGGGTTCTCTTTATCTCTCCAACTTCTAAATTTGGATGGCCCAGGTCTCAGTCCTCAGGCTTCTTTGTTGTTTGTTTTCTAACTGTACTCACTTATTGGGTGATCTCATTCAGTTTCATGACTTTATTTGGTATTCATATGTTGAAGTTCCCCAAATTTATTTCCCTTAATGAGACCTTTTCCTTAAACAAGAACAAAGAGTCCAGATAAGAAAGATGACTGACTGAGAAGTCAGAGTAGGATTTATGTAATAGCTATATGGAACCTGAGCTGATTTAAAATGACAGAATAGATTCTTAGAGAAGAAGAGTAGATGTATGAGGGATGATTAAAAATGCCCGTGTACTATTCAACAGGCCAAAAAGTGAAACAGTTAAGTTTAAATGAATAATTTCTGTTGGGCAGCATAGGGAAAACATGCTTAGAAAATTTGACTGGTATCATTTTATAGATAAAAATCAAACTCAAAAGATGAAATTTCATTTTACATATAGCTGCTTCCTCCTATATCCTGCATATTTAACAGAGCCACTTGTATTACTACTAGTAGGTCTTATATTAGAGTCCATTCAAACCATTTTAAGAAGTAGTTAAAACTAATAAATACATTATTATTGAAACACACATTTTTTTTTGAGGGCTCTGGGTTAACAGTGAGAGTGCTTGTGAAGAGGGAGCATTTTCCAACTTTCAGTACTTCCCTTGGTATCTGTATAAGAATACTAACAAATCAGCTATTACTTTGGAGAGAAAAATAAAGGTAACAAAACATGACTCACTACAGTTTTGCACAGGAGAGCAGAAAGAGTGGAATCTAACCATTCAGTAAAGCTGACATTAGTGAGGCAATTATTCAATGACATATTACTAAAAATAAATAGATTTGGGATGCATTTGTATTTATTTTACAAATGAATTTATGGTTAAACAAAAAAGTCAACCCGTGGAATAGTACAGTAAATGAAAAAGCTCTTCAACTAGAAATGGGGTCTTGCTTGGTTTCACTATGGACATGGTATATGAGCTTCGACACACCATGCAATCTATACATTCCTTATTGTTCTCATTTGTAAAATGTAAATGCTACCTACCCTACTTCATTGAATTGTCTGTGGATTAAGTTAGAGAATGAATATGAAAATGCTCTGATATATATAAAATACAAGGCAAATGGAAGTGAAACTTGGTTACTCTTATTATTATAAATAATATCATATATACGTAGACTAGAACAGATTGGAAAATAGCAATGGAATTGTGAGTTGAACCTAGTTACTTTGCAATGACTGATATTGTAAATAGCAAGAAGTCAATTAAATTGACTAAATTATAGTTCAGTTATTTCCCCCGCGTAATAAGCTCTGATGCCTTTAAGCATTTATGTCATGAGTACCATGCACACTTGGTCCAAGTGTGCATTACATCAGCTGCAAATCAAAGAGCACCCAAGTAAAGCTGAATTAAGGAGAGGAAAACAGTGGGGGAGATAAATTCATTGAATCAATAAACAAAAGTTGCAAGACATAGATGAGTTTTTTTATATAGTTGGAACCAAGGTTAAATATATATCAATGAGATTTATTTTTTCTCTATCCATTGCTACTTTCTATGTTATGGCTCCATCTTCGGATCAGTTTTTCCATCACGATGTCATGAAAACTACAACAGATCCAAAGTCATATCCTTCCAAGTTCATGGCCAGTGAAAAGAACACATTTTCTTCTCCAGCAGTCTACCAAAATCCTTACAATGTTTCGTTAGCTATGACTGGGTCACATTCCAATCTTTCGACAAATTACTGTGGCCAGTAGAAGGCAGTACTCTGACTGGTCATACTGGAGTCTGATAAGTGCCCCTGAAATCATAGCTGGAATAAATAGTACTATAATGGCAGAGGCCAAGCAGAGAAGAAAGATTGAACCATTGAGGAAAATGTTGTTAAGAAAAGAAACAGGAATAGATCAAAAGAGCAGAAATCAGCAAATGTTTACCACAAAAATAGATTAAAACAATAAGAATTGAACTTGTCAATAAAATGTATTCATATTTTCTAAGTCTAGTTTAGCTTTTCAAAATTAAGATTTAACAATCTTAGAAAAATAGACTTCACCAAAATACAATGAATTGTATAAAGGAAGTGGAAAAATAATGAAACAAGTCAGTGGGATACCAAGAGATAGCTCTCAACAAGCTACTGCAATGAAGTAAATATTTGGTTACTTGCAAAAGTTTTATTATGAAAGCATAATATAATTTCATTAACATACAACAAAAACAGTTACTAAGGTTATTGACAAAAGAAGGTGAGTTACTCAGTCGCGTATAGAATAGTCTGGGACACAAACTCATTTTCCATATATTGTAACTAAATGACAAAGCAAATAATTGAAGATACATATCTAATTTGGTCAAGGCAACACTTTAGGATTTGTCTGGGGTTGGTATAGACAGCTGACAAACATATCGAGTAAAAATTATGTAATTAAAAAAAGAAGAAAATTGGATTATCTTATATGACTATATTAATTCAAACATACATATTTAATAATTTTGGGATCCTACAGTCCTGCTGCTTCCCAAGTTTATTTAATATAGATTTTAAGTTTATTGTCACATTAGATTGTTTATTCTACTAACAACAACAGGCATGTAGGGAGGAAACCCTTAGGCCAGGAAAAGGTGGAGCATAATTCCCCTGGATTTCTGTGTCTGATGGGCAGGCAAGAATGAAATCACCCAGGAAGCTTGTTGATGGCGTTGTCTCTGTTCTTGCTATCACTGGGAAGATTGGGCCAGACCAGAGGGGCAGGTAGAAGAGAGTCAACAATGTCTCAGCTTCTTTGAGCATAAGTTTGCTTATCTGTAAAATGAGAACACATCATTAAACTTTTCTTCCTGTAGGCATATTATCAAAATAAAAATAATTTAAAAACTTTAAGTTAGAGATTTAAAAAAGTAAGGTTCGGGTTCAGTGGTTTATGCCTGTAATCCCAGCACCTCGAGAAGCCGAGGCGGGCGGAACACCTGAGGTCAGAAGTAGGAGACCAGCCTGGCAACATGGTGAAACCCCATCTCTACTAAAAATACAAAAATTAGCCGGGTGTGGTGGCAGACGCCAGAAATCCCAGCTCCTGGGTAGGCTGCTTGAACCTGGGAGGCGGAGCTTGCAGTGAGCAGAGATGGCGCCACTGCATTCCAGCCTAGGCGATAGAGCGAGACTCCGTCTCAAAAAAATAAAAATAAATGAAAGTAAATTAAGGTATTTTGGTGTAAGTAGGTCTTCTCATCCAATGTTTTTTCTGTACTAGAGGGCCTTACATCTTTAAAATAGGCAGGAGGAACATGTGTTTAGTGGCAAAGATGTATGTGCTTATTGATCCATCTGCTCAGTTGGGTGTTATTTGAATAGGAAACACAAGAGGAAAGATTAGGCTATATCTCAGGTTGTCTAAATTGAGGGTTTTCAAATTGTAGGGAAATTATAAATGTGTGGGAGTGGGGCTAAGAAATACGAAATTGAGGATTTGTAAATTAGTTTGTAAAGAATTTTTGTGAAAGAATTGAAGTTAATCTGTTACATCACATAAACAAAATTAAGGACAGAAACTATATGATCATCTTAATAGACACAGAAAAAACATTTGATAAGATTCAGCATCCCTTCATGACAAAAACTCTCAATAAACTAGGAATAGAAGGGATATACTTCAAAGTAATAAGGGTCATGTATTATAAACTCACATAGCCATTATCATATTGAATGGGAAAAGTTGAAAGCATTCCCTCTAAAAACTGGAACAAGACAAGGATGCCTACTTTCCCCACTCCTATTCAACAAAGTACTGGAAGTCTTAGCCAGAGCAATTGGGCAAGATAACTAAAGAAAAAACATCCAGATTGGAAAAGAGGAAGTCAAATTATCTCTGCTGATGATATGATCTTAAATCTAGGAAACCCTAAAGACTCCATCAACAAATTCCTAAGTTTGATAAATGAATTCAGTGAAATTTCAGGATAAAAAATTAATGTACAAAACTCACTAGCCTTTCTACACCCCAATAGTGATCTTGCTGAGAACAAAACTAAAAGAAGACAATCCCATTTATAGTAGCTCTAAAACAATACTTAGGAATAAATTTAATCAAGAGGTGAAAGACCTCTACAAGGAAAACTGCAAAACATGAATGAAATAAATAGTAGATGACACAAACAAATAAAGATACTTCACATGCTCATGGACCAGAAGAATTAATATTGTTAAAGTGACCATACTGCTCAAAGCAATCTATAGATTCAATGCAAAGGAAGAAAAGAGTTTAGCCTAAATATTGGCATTGGTGGTCCAACCTAGATATAACCTTAAACCAGTGATTCAAAGTGTAGCCTACGGACCACGGTGATCATCAAGACCTGTTTAAATAATCTACAATGTCAACACTCTTTTTATAATACAACTAAGAGCATTTTTACATTTTCACTCTGTTGACATTTGTACTGATGTTACAGAAATTATGGTAGATAAAATTGCTGGTGCATTAGAATGAATAAACATAGTGGCACCCAATTCTACTAGTGGGCATTTTATCATTGATCACAACACACAGTAAAGATATGTCAGTTTCACTTAAGAATGTCTTTGATTCACACTGACAAAGTGACAAAACTCAAAGAATGTCTTTGAATAATTCTTAGAAATTATTAATTTTATTAAATCTCTATCCTTGACTACATAGCTCTATAATATTCTATATGAAGAAGTGGTAAATATACATAAGCCAGTTCTGCCCCATACTGATGTTACATGGCTGTCCACAGGAAAAGCACTTGGGCAATTGAGTGGCATGCAAAATTAGCCACTTTGTTTACAGTACTGTTTTTTATTTATAATGACCAACTGACAAACTATGACTTTTCAGACTTGGGTATTTGATAGATGTTGCCTCAGAAAGGAATGAATTAGCTTGTTACTTGAAGAATAAATGACAATATCAAACTTTCAAACAGTAATTAGAATTTTAGAAATTTACATCTACTACATGGAGCTGGACAGGTTTCCAATACTTAAAAAATTTGCTGATGAAATTGGTGGTGATATTAATGAATCTCATTTTTGATATTACATAATAAAACACATCAACATTAAAACTTTCACTTGGGAGTAAACCATGATTTCAAATGACGAATGCAGGATTTTTCAAAACAATCCATGGAAGAAGATTTGTTCAAATCACAAGATTGACCAATGAATTCTAAGTGTAACAAAATGTGGAGCATTTATTAACTTGGTTCTGGATTTCCACATTGCAATCGAACTTTTGAAAATGATCATCTTGTGTATGATACTTGGCGTGGTATCAAAAGAAAATATCCAAAACTACCTGGAGAAGTTATTAAAATACTTTTCCCTCTCCCAACTAAGTATCTGTGTGATCTCAGATTTTCTTCATATATTTTAACTAAATAATACATCAGCAAATATTTCATTAAGAAGCAGATATAAGAATCTAGCTGTTTTGTATTAATTAAACTAGATGCATTTGCAAAAATATAAAACTGACACTTCTCAACAAATATTTTTGTTTGCAAATTATAATTACTTTTTCAAAGTTATTTTATGTTAAACTATAAAGGCATATTAATGTTATTCGTACATTAATTAATAAATTATCAACTTTTCAAGTTAAAAATTTTCAATTAAAATTTGATAATTTAAATTTAAACTTTTATTAATATTCATTTCTTTTAAACTGTTAAAGTTTACTAAATTAAAATAAATTCATTTAAAATGAAATGAGGACCATATTTTAAAGTATCAGTTTTAATTTTTAAGTAAGTAAATAATATACCATGGGTAACGCAAGTAGCAAAAGATCCATTGAATTCTAAATAATTTTTAAGAGTGGAATCTTGACGATCTAAAATGTTTGAACCTCTTGCTTTAAAGCTTAGGATCCATGATAATTCTAAAAGTTTTTACTGAGTATTCAGATGATAATGATAAAAATAGTTAAGGAAAGACATACGTTTGTCTCCTATAAGCCGATTTAATTTGAGAGACAAGATACACTCACATTCATTAAACAAAAGTGCATGGTATCAAAGAACTTATCATAAATGAGCAACTGCATTGACTCTGAACCTGCTAACTCGTGTTTGGAAAACACAGCTTGAGCTTCAGATTTTTATAGGTGCTTCTTTAGTATTCAGAAATATTTCTTTCTGCATTGAGTGTTTATTATATTCTTTATGGCAGATTGCATAATGGAGTTTCTGTAAGGAAGCTCTTCATCCTTCCTGGAAGCATGCTGATGTTATTTTCTTTTTCCTGGAGATTTCATTTGCTCTTTGAAAGACTCCACTTTTCCTGTCTATAAATTTTGTTACCTCTTGAGTATTTCTGAAATTCTACGATGGTCTAGTATGATAATCAGAGCTGTAGAAATTCTGAACAGGATGAGGATAAAACAACATAGGATCACGGGGAAGTTCTCTGGAGCAAAAAGACTGGATCTGAAGAAATGAGTTTTGATAAATGGGAAGAAAGGTGATGGGTTTTTCTGGTGTGACACGAAGTCACAGCATTGAGATTTATTATGTAGGGTCTGTGGGTGGAAATGAGGCACACTATGTGACTGGAGCAAAGAGTTCACATAAAAGACAAGTGAAAAATACCACTGTGATAATAGGATGAAACCGGAGATGATTGTCAGTCCCAATAATTAAGATGATCTAATTGCCAAACTGTGCTCCAAACTGTACTATGTGAGCTAACAGAAAGGCAAAGCCATTTAAGTAAGTATACATTTGTATTTCAGTATCTTTGTGTTTTAATAGTTGCGTATATATTTTAATAAGTGAATTTATTTTAATTTCTATCAAAAACAAATACACCAAGTAGTTATAAAGGTATAATGGTAGTGATATAAAATTATTCTATAAATATATTCACTTCATGAATAACAATGTGTTGTGTCAGTTTTTAAATGCCTTGAGTAAATAAGAGTACACACAGAAGATAGCAGATAGATAAGTGACAGCTATCTAAAATAAATTCACACCCTTTGTGTACAGGAAAGTTAAAACTTACACTAATATGAATCAATCTACTACCAAACCAAAAGTCTTAATTTGGAAAACATAATTGTCAATACATTGAGCCTCCTTGACAGTTATATCTCTAGGACCATTTTCCAGTCACTGGTTTTTATTTTCTTTTCTTCTTTTCTCACGTGCCAAAAATTTGAGCCATTCACCTCACTTTTCACCCTTTTAATCTGCTATGAATTACTGTTCTATTCATCTAGTTCTGAAGTTGTTTACTTTCATCTATAGTACATTCAATTTAAGAAACTATAGTATACCATAATATAGTATAGTATATTCAATTTAAGAAAGGTATTTTTAACTGCCTACTCAAGGATAAACTGTGTACAGATCCATGTTAGCTGCATTGCTTTGGGCAAGTTACCCTGGCATCAATATTCTCTGATCAGTTTGGTGACTCCTTCTAACTGTAAAATGTATGAAAGATGCAAAGTGTGCTAAGCACGATACCCCGTGTGCTCCCTGCCATCTTATTTAGTTCACCATCCCCACAATTCTGTAACTGTAGATAGATATACACAGACAATACTATTTTATAAGTGAGATTGCTGGCACACAAAGGGGATGAGTTCCACATATGCTCAAATACAAAACCATCCCTCAGAATAACCTCATGATTGAGTCCTTTAGTACTGCTCAAAATTTGGGCTAGCTCCAGTTACCTTATTTTACACAATAAAATAGCGTAAGATGGAGACATCCTAATTTGAAACATTCTCAGTCATAGCTGGAGTTGGATGATTCTAGAAATAGAATTTAAATTAAAAGAAAAAAAGAGAGAGGCCAAGAAACTTAACATGGATTTAATAATGATTCCTGGGAGACATAATCTCTCAACTCCATGTACTGGGATGATTATAAACAAGACTTTTAAAGTCATTTAAAAACCCAAAGCAGTAAATAATTTGGATCACAGCTATTCCTACAGAGCAAATGAAAAAAGTAATCAACTATGCCAAGGTTATGCAAATGAAACTTGAGACTTAAAGTAAAATGTCCATAGACAGCATCTTTCAGAAATTCAAAAATGCAGTATCTCAACTAGCTCTGGAAAATAGAGTTGGATGACCTTAGAAATGACTTACTTATGAGATGCTGATACCAAAGATGATGATGAATGGATAAATAATTTTTATAAAATATGAAAAAATGCTATATCTAAATTAATATATTGTTTAACAAATGCTTTTTTATGTATAACCAAATTTTAACATTAAATATTACATTTAAATATGTGACACATAGTTGGAAAATAGAACAATTCTTTTAGATCTTATATGGAACTTGTAAAATCCCTTACCTTTGATCAGTTATAGTTACATGTCTAATGATACATAGCAAGGAAATGGCAGAGAAGAGATTTAAGCTTCAGTCTGTTTGAATTCAAAGTGCATTCAAAGTTTTATAAATCATGTTGTTAAAGTATTATGTAACTCCCTAAGAATACTGGGGTAATTCAAAGGAGATTAATGATTACTAAAGTATTTGAGACAGTGTTAATGATAGATATAAGGTTTGAACTGAATATAGAAGGCTAGTTAAGATTTTTATTGACAGAAAAAACATTGCAGTTGATGTGAATATAAAATATAGAATTGTTCCATTTCTAAACATTTCTCTGATGGTGGACTAATAATAATTCTAATATTTTACTAGCAGAAATGTCTTACATTTACTGAGAATTTACAATCAAGTACCATGTAAAGCATGTTGGAAAATCTTCTCATTCAATACCTGTAACTGCCCTGAACATTGCTGTTGCTCCCATTCTACAACAGAAGAAATTGAGGAAAATGAAGAGTAAGTAATTTGCCTGACAGCTAAAAGAAAATAGTAGCACAGTGGCTGAAACCCAAGTATTTTCAAATCTTAGTTCATCAACCATGGCATTCTCTTGCCTTTATCCTTCATTTCATTTTAAGATTAATTTCTTTTAAGTGTGAGGGAGAGATGAATGAAGACTAGAATCATCAAGGAAGGGTTTATGCAGCTACCATATTTTGAGTTTGCCCTTGAAAAATATGCACAATTTAAATATGTGAAAGAGAGATAGGCAAATATACATTGTGAATAAAATGATAGAACTATGGTAGAACTGTGTATGGTAGGAGAATGGGAAGTGTATACAACTACACTCACTCCAAATAACTAGTGAACAAGGAAAGCATGGTTTTGCCATTGTTAATTCTTTGAAAATTTCTTCCCCTGAAAGTTTTCCTTTAATATCAAGAAGTACATGAGTGCTGAGTTATGGTGATTAATTGAACGTTTCAGAAAAAAATATCCATAATATGTTACCCAATAAGGAATAATAAATGACCTTGCCATAATGGAATTGATACAAATTTTACTTTCCATCAGATTGTTAGAATTATAATCCAGCTCTCATGTCCACCAAATGTTTACAAATAAATTACTTTTAAAGTGAGATCCACACTGATAACTATGATGTCATGTTTCATGGTACTTACGTGACTGGGAAACTCAGGCAAAATGAGCTATTAAATGTTCCTTTCCCTCTCTTCCCAACTCACTCCTCTAAGTAGAAGTAAGTAGTGCTTAATGTAACTATGAATATAGACATTTCATATGCAGCTCTCACTTAGGCTGTGTGCCCCCTTGTGTCCTCTGGAACTTGTTTTAAAATTACAAACTTAAAAAACATCAACATTTTTGTTTAAAATAGAAAAAAAAATTAAGTGTTATTTCAGTTGAAAACCACCTAATTTTTTATTACTCCTGAAGCTGGTATTCAGAACTGCATTTAACATTGCACAGGCTAAATATAATTTGGACCAACTCATATAAAATCTTTATTTCCTTCCGCTTATCTTGAAATCCTCTCATTACTTCTCCTATACCTTTATTTTCTGCCCTAATTTCTCCATTACTACTTTCTGCCTGTCCATTTCTGCCCATGTATCAATGACCAGCTTAGGTTCCATTTTTCAGAGTGGCTTTCTGTAGCCACTGCAGTCCTCACTATCTTCACTTTTGCCTAGGTTTCCTTATTATTTTGAGTGAAATATATATACATTTCACAATTAATTCCATTCATGGCATCAGAATCTGCACAAACGTGTTTGGTAAGACACTGATACTTACAATGACATAAGTTGGACTTGCAAGTATTTTAAACACAGCATCTATAGACTTTGTAGTACAAATCGAGTTTCTGGAATATCCTGGTAGGTCCACTAGCCTATGGTTGTGCATATGTAACTGTACCCATAACGATTGTCCTGTTTTTACCTTCCTCTGTTATTGGATTCTTAAGACCATTACCTTTCCAGACTCCCTAGAAATGATCTTGCTTGTTCTTTGCCTGTCTCTGGCACTTAACTTAAAATTTTCCCAGTAGATAAAAGATTCTGCCTTTGTTGTCCATGTTTAGAGCTCTCTGTCTTGTCATTGAAACTTTAGATTCCCCACCAAGGGGATTCTAGGCCACTTTAAAGCTTGGGCTTAAAACCATAATTACTAAAGCATATCTGCTTTTCAGTTTCTATGATTCTCCTTATGAAAACTGACCTCCAGAATTCTTACAATATTTTTAGAACATTTATTTTCTAGCCTGTATAATGTTTTGTATGCTATTCTTTTCTTTGTCTAAATTGTCTTATAGAGCACTATTGTATTCTATTGCATCTGTCTACTTATCTTTCTACCTACCTATCTATATATCTATTAATCTATCCATCTATCTTTCTACCAATCATCTTGCTAGCCAGGCAAATATGTGTATAAATGAACACATCATATATTATAAATATCTTATAAGATATGTGTAAATATAGTATAAATATCTCTATTTTTTAGGCAAATTATCCTGCTGCCTGTTATATGGTGTAACAATTTAGAAAGAGCCAAATAACATATTATATAACACTAAGGAATAAGAGCATAGCAGTTATTCAATAAATACTTTACTCAAAAATACATGAACACTAATCTCTATTAATTTTATAAATTAGCTATAGTAGCAAGGGACAATTTTTGAGCAGCCCAACTAAATATCAGTTGAATGGATTGTTAATTAGCTGTCTCCCAGACTCTTAAGGCTGAGCCAGTCTTTACATCCAGATGAAATCAATGCTGAACACACAAAGAAACTATACATTTTCCTGTGCTTTGAAAGATATTGAAGAGTTACATTTTTTCTGAAACTTGAAGCTAATCTTCAATATATTTTCAAGGTGTTATTATAAATATTTATTTTATTCGCTGTTGCATAAGAAAACTTTTCTCAGTAGGAAAAAATGCCAGAAATAGAGCAATGCAAAAAGGTGGATGAAATTACCCATTTTCCCAAGAGCAAAAGTCACATGGCAAATGTCTGTCATTTTCAGCTCTACCCCATCAGACTTTTGCTTACAACTGCAATGGAAGGGATTCATTTAAGTTTGCATTACTCTCCTTATCCTTGCTTATGTCTCAGAATACATTAATGCAAGTGTGAAAATAATTGAAAAGCAACGGGCAAGACCAAAGAGAGTCAGAGAACAAAAATCCCCAAATAGCAGAACTAGCCCATATGCACTAGTATGTTTTAATACATGCTATCAATATTTATCAATAACCTAGCTCAATTCTACCATTCCTCTGGGTTCTGGTGCCTAAAAGTCATGAGGAATATGGTGATAGATGTGTGGAGCACAATCCTGACCTTCCAAATAGCAGCTGTTAAGGCTCCCAGGGAGAGATGAGAGAGGCTGCTTTGGGTGGTTAGCCAGGCGGAATAAACAAAAGGGAAAGTTCGCAGCTCTTAGATTTTCTCTCCGTTGCTTGCAGTTGAGAGAAAGCATCAATTTCAGTCTGTCCTTAGCATTATGAAGAAAAGCATTTATCAAGGGATTATGCTGCTGATTTATGTATGTAGAAATTGAAGCAGAATTTTTTAAATAAGTATGAAAGAGGAAGACAAATATTTGATATTTTAGAATATAGAAACTGAAAAGAATATCAGGAAAACATCATTTACAGAGTTTCTGTTTATTATTCCTTACATACTAGAATACATAAAATCAGAAAGTTAAAGGTGAACCAATTTTCATTATTTTCAGAGTGGATTTCTTTTTATACTTATTTTCAGTGTATTTGATTTTTTTTTTTTTTCCAGTTTGAAAACACTTTCACAGATATTATTTGAGTGAAGTAAACAGTAAAGTATAGTGCTTAAAGTTTCACTGCAGGTCAACCACAAAGGAAATGATTATTTTTACCAAGACATTTACTCTCTTTTTGCCTCAGTTTCCTCATATATAAAATAGAGATGATAATAGTACCATCTAACGTTGTTGTGAGAATTGAATGTGTGAACCAAGAATAAAATTCTAAGCCCCCCCAACTGACTGACTGGACAACCTCTTGGCCAATGGGATTAAAAAAAAAAGCCGGAAAAGCTAGTTCAGGCCATGAGGGAAAGGGAGAGTCAGACATTACACTCTCTTCCCTTTAGAATTCAGTCACGACTGACCAGCATCCACATTAACACAGAAAGATATTAAGACTGACAAAACAAATTCTTTGTAGCAAAGAAGATACCAAGTTCTAACTTGTCTTTGGTATAAAATCATATGATACACAGTGGACCCTGAAGGAAATAAAAGTATTTTACCCCAAAATATGTTTCTTTGACATATGTTGAAATGGTCCTTCAAAAGTCTCTTATAGGGAAAATTTACATTATGTAGAGAATCTTCTCTTACTAGATCTTTTCCAGAGAGTCTGACACCTTTTAAGATCTGAGAAGAGACATTTACATCTATTCTCTCTGAAGTCTGCTACCTGGAGGTGTCATCTACATGACAGGAAGCCTGGGCTTCCACAACCCTTTCCTGCCTTACCTTAACTCAAGCTGAGTTCAAGTCTTCAGGCGGAGCTTAACTCTTTCAACCAAAGGTCAATCAGGAAATCTTGAAATCCTCCTATGAGCTGGAAGCCCCCTGCTTCCAGATGTCCTGCCTTTGGGGCTGAACCAATTATACCAAGCCAATGTATTAATTTATGTCTTTGACTATAAATTCTGCTTCCCTAAAATGTATAAAATCAAGCTGTAACCCAACACCATGGGTATATGCTCTCAGCACCCCTTGAGACTGTATCATGCGCCATGATCCCTAACCCTGGCAAAAAAAAAAAAAAAAAAAACACAAACACACAAAAAAAACACTCTAAATTGAGACTTGACACAGGCATTTGATTTAAAGATTTAATATAAACAAATAATTTAATATATATATAAAAAATTTAGAAATTTACAACTATCATATCATAGTTACTCAATGGCTAATTTTAACTTTCATCACCTAGCAAAATCAACAATTCTCTCAATTTCATGTATGAAAAATCCAAGATTCATGGATATTAAGTAACCTGCTCAAGGTCACAGAGCAGTTAGTGGCAAAATCAGAGTTGCTCTTTGAACAACATTACCTTTGCGTTCACACAGGTATTAACTAATGATCTTATTTGTAGGCCATTTCCAAATCACATTGACTTCTCTCATAGAACCTCTATTCCCCTGACTTTTTCAGTAATTCTCTCATGCATTTTCATTTCTATTTATTGAACAGACTGTGAGCTCTGTAGGATGAGAATTACATTTATATTGTGACCACATCTCTCACAGCTCCTGTTATGATACTATAAAAAATAATTGCACCAGGTACTTATTAAAAATGGAAAGGAAGATCTCATTCAAGACTATTGCAGTAAGGGTCAAGACTTGCAATAGAAGAGAGAGATTGAATTTAATCCCCCTGCAAAAAAAGCTGGGATACTTTTTAACCACCGGGGTGAGCTAATGGAAAAGCACTGCAGGATGTTATGAGGGAATTTTCTCCATGTGGTCAGGTTGTGTGTTTGTTAATTATCACTTGTTGAAAAAAAGCCTCCTACCCTCCAATAGAGGAAGAGAGACAGGGGCTCTATCTTTTTTGACAATTACATTTCAATGGGATGACTCACAAGTTCTTGAAAAAAAAAATATTCCTGCGTTGAAGATTTACATCTCAAAGGAGAAAAGAAAAAACAAGGGCAAGTTTAATAAAATAAGTGCTCTAAGTAAAGGGAGGTCAGGAACCTCTAGGCAGGAAGAAGCCTGTCTAAAACTCAGTTAAGCTGAGGACAACATTAAGGACATCTTGGTCAATATGAAAATCATGGTATCTTCACTAAATTTATTTTTTGGAATCAAAAAAGATCTTAGTCAAACTTCTGATTTGTATAATGTGTTGGTTCAATTACCATTTTCTGGGGAAGGGGTTACTAGGGAAATCGAAAAGAGTTCATAGTAAGTCAATGAGTTTAATGAATCATAACCAATCTCTTGTCCAGAGGGAAATAGATTTTTCAGAACTCCAACTGACAAGCAGTCAAATGGATTGCCTCTTTTTGTGTGTGTGCTGTCTTTGCCCATTATGGGATGGAAGTGCTCAAGAGCATTTAGATGCTTGCAAAATAGCTAAGGAAAATATGTACAATAAGAAATTAGCTGTTCAGATATAGACATTTGGAATGTTTCAATCTACATGGAATTCTTAGCAGCTAGAGCTCAAGAGAAAGGATACAGGCATCCTGTGGTGGGTAATAGAGCTGGTAATGGTGACTGCAGAGTTGCTGGCCTGGTGCTGTCAGGGTGCCTGATGCTGTGAACAATAGAATGACATCTGAAAATGACAGATAATCCCATGTACATGGGTTATCATTTTTCTGTTAAAATATATTTAATGTGTTAACTAGGAAAATGTATTGGTTTTCCTAATTTTAATTTTATATGGAGCATAAGTGTTTATAAAGTCCATTAGATATTTATAGATAATTAATCATTAGTAAACATATGGTAAGATCATTTATAGAGTTAATAGATTTAAAAAAGAGAAAAAAAATGATGACAGTAAGATTTCCAAGGGTTAACTAAAATTATCTGTTTTCTTAATTGATGGAAAGTCACCATCTGGAGCTGCTATATTTTCTGTAAAGATTTTTTTTTCTTTTGGTGACACTGTAAGAGAGGAAATGAGCATATAATTCCTGTTCTGATTGCAGAAGGGAGCAGTCCAGACCTAATTAACTAAGGGGCTTAATGACACTATTTTAGAGTACTTGTATAGATCAGTCCTACTCTGTGCCTTTGCTCTAAAAGCACAGCAGCCAGCCACAGGCAGCAAGAGGGCTTTGAACAGCAAATTTCCAAATGGCAGTTGTAGGGCAAAACACACACAAAAAAGTTTTCCTGAAAACCAATATTCAAAGAGGATCAATAGGATAAATGGTGTGCCAAATTGGAGTTACTATGGTGCAACTGTTCTTTACTTATTGATGATCATTTTATGAGTATGTTTTTTAAACATATATGATTATTTTATCATGTAGCAAGAGATTATATGGTTTATACTGGCTAAAAGTTCCAGACACTACTGCTTATCTGATACTAGCTATTTAAGTTAAACATAGGTTTTTAGGAGAAAACAACCAGCCTCTTCAATGGAGTAAGCCTTGAAAATTCAAGTTTTGGTAACAGTAGCTTCCAAAGAAAAAATAAAACTGTGGTCTACAGCTATGTTACTAAAATCTCTAACAAATCAGAAATGAGGATTGACCTGGATCTAAATGACAATATGTATACTGACAATGAACTCCAACATATTAAATCCTATTTTACTTGACATATCAGCAGCAACTTTTGACACAGTTGATCACCTTTTTCCTTTGAAACTGGAGGCATTCCTTACATGGCTTTCAGGATTCTACATTCCCCGGGTTATTTTCCTATTGTATTGGCCACTGCTTCTAAGTCTTCTTTGTTGGTTCCTCTTCCTTTTCCTGACCTGAAAATGTTGAAAGTCCCAGAGATTTATTTATACTCAGACATCCAGGACCATGACTTAAATGTCATCTGTATGCTACTGAATCCCAAATTTATGCCTCCAGTCTTGTTTCTCTTTTTTTTTTTTTTTTTTTTTTTTTTTTTTTTTTTTTTTTTTTGAAGTCCAGACATGTATTCCCAATGGCCAGACCGACATTTCTTCTTCTCTACTAGAAGGCTTAATATGTTATTTCAAACTGAAAGATTTCTGAGCAGAATTTTTTTATTTCTCCTGCCCCAAACTTTTATGTTTTCTCCATCTCAGTAAATAGCACATTATTCACCCAACTGATCAGGACACAAACTTAAGAACAACTTTCTCCCCTCTTTTCCTAAACCCACATGCAATCTGGGAACAATATGTTCAAGGTATTGCAGAATCTGACCATTTTCCTCCACCTTTTCTACCACCACCCTAATCCAATTTCATGTCTTTAAAATACGTCAATAAATTTCTTTGTTTTCCCTTTTCTTCTACTCTAGACTTTCTAAAGTCTATTTTAGATGCATGTTGACCATCACATTTTGAAAATTAACTCTGATAATGTTATTTCCCTTCTTTATGCCCTTCCCATTGCTTCTCATTGCACAGAATCTCCTGCATGTGACTTATTTTATTATTTTGTTGTTGTTGTTGAACAATAATTGGGAGTGTGAGAAACAGGGTCGTAATTCTTAAATTTGAATTTAGGCTCTAGTGCAAAACTTCTGGCAAGCTGTTAAATCTCTCTGAGACTCAGTGTCCTTGTTCATAAATGGACATGATATTAGTACTAGTTCATAAGTTTGTTTTTATTAAAATTAAATAAGATATTTGATATTGATAAATTTAAGAAGCATGTTGAAAATTAAATAAGATATTTGATATTGATAGATTTAAGAAGCAAGTAAAATTGACATTTGTTACTTTTTTGGTATAATTTCCAATGAACACAGAGTTCATGTGTTTGTAGTAGTTCTCAGTGAAGGTTAAAAATTAGTTATGATAATAATATTACCCTTTTATGTGTAAGCCTATGAGTTCCATGGAGTGAATGACTGCGTTGATCTTGTACTTTCTGTATCGAGAGCCAACTACAGGTTTAGCAGGTGTCAGGCATCAGTTAGTAATTGCTGAAAGAATAAATAAGTGAATGAATGAATCTAATAAAATTGTTGTCTATCTTTATTCTCAGATGTCTTTGCTCTTTTGATCATCTATTTTCCAATTGTTTATATATTTCCATTTGCCCAAGACCTGGAAATACTTTTCTTCAGATTCTATCCTTCCTGTCACTGTATCTTCCCTTTGTGTTTATGCCCTTTTCCTACACTGTGACACTCTTGAGCCAAAATCCAGACCACTTGCAGCTGCCAACTTTTATTACAAAGTAAGTTGAACCCATCTTTGAGCTTTTACAGCATTTCTCATGATCTCATCACATCAATTTATTGCCTTAAGCAAGATACTTATTATTTTTTTTTTACTGAATACTACTGGGAAGGAGAAAAGAAGGTATGAAAGTGTGTGTATATGTGTATTTACATCTCTCTGTGTGTGTGTGTGTGTGTGTGTGTGTGTGTGTGTGTGTGAGTTTCTTCTGCCCTCAGAACTGCCTTGGGAAAATCTAGCAAAGAGGAAATCCATAGATGGCTATGAGCAATCTATTTTGGTCCTGACATCACTGTTTACTCCTAAGAGGGTATGGCATTTATTAATGTGGTACCTAAAGTATTTCTGGGTTTCTACCTTCTGGACACATAGCTGATTTACCCTTCATGGTTTTCTTATGATTGTGTGAAGCCATGTGGTTGGTCTGGCCAGTAAATTGTAAGTAGGATGATGTACGTCACTTCTGGGCCCAAATATTTAATTATTACTGCAAGGCTTTTCAGAAATGTCTTTTCTCTCTAGCATAGTGATTAGCCTTATTGAAGATGGCAGCTCTTACAATACAATGGATTCCTGAGTGGCTACAATGAACAGAGCCCTCAGCCAAACTGTGGTGAAGATTGCATATGTCAGAAATAAATTTAATGTATGTAAGGAACTTTTGCTATGTTATGCCACTAAGACTTGGACTCCCTGTTATATCAATATAAACTGATAAAACACATAAGTTGACTTTTTCAACGAAATATCATTTTCTACTCCTCTTGTTTATTTTGCAATGAGAAAAGTATAGATGATAAGGTGTAATGTGCTCAAAAGCATAATACAATTTTAAGTCTCAATCTCTGCTGTCATACTGTTGCGTATGAAGTGTCACTAGAAGAACATACATGTGGTCATGGTCATGCTCGTGTTTCCATCACTATGTATTAAAGGTCATGGAATTTCAGAATCTAGTATAAGCTTCTCATTCAGAAAATGTTTTACTTTTGGGAAAACTAAGATAAGAATAAAAGACATTTAGATATAGCTCTCCTTCTAATATTCCACAATAATATTATTATTTAAAATAAATAATCAAATTGAGTAAGGCTATCTCTCCATGGTGTCAAATTATTCATTTGGTTTAGTTAAGAAAAAAGTCTAGTAAATTTGAACAATTGATAATGTTAAAAAAAAAAACAAAACAAAAAAACAATTGCCTGGCTACCTGATTGACCTGATTTCTCTGTGTTACGTAAATACTGTCTGGGGAAATGATAGATAATATTTCTATGTTTTACCTTTTCTTCTTTTTCTATCTGAGGACAGGTCTTTCATAGATACACTGATACAGTCAACCTGTGGGGCAGCAATGAGAGAGTATGTCATTCTCCAAGGAAGACATAGTGGATTTACCCTTCATGGTTTTCTGGACTGTTAGAGACTTTCCCCCTATAGTTAAATTACTAGATCCTGTCTGGAAAAATCGCCTGTGAAGTTGGGAGGAGAGGAGGGGAAAAGCAAAGCAAAGCAGAGCAAAGAAGCCACCATTGAGTCTACCATTTAAATACGTAGTCATTAAAATAATACTGGTCTCACAGTGAGACTTCGAAGAGGAAAAAATACACATTTTTTAAAAGGTCTGAATTGCTTTTCTTTTCTTAACTTTTACAGATGTGAAAATACTTTTTCTTTAAAAGAAGTGTTAACCTATTGGCCCCTGGTGACACTGATTAATTGCTTTTCACAGCATTGGTAAAACTGTCAATTCCATTGCTCTCATTCACGTTTAGTCCAACATTTTCTACAAACCTTTTTGTGTAGCACTTAGAATTTAGAGGAAAACCAAGGAAATTAAAGAGGAAAATATTTTCCTTTTAGTCATTTTAAATAATGACTATTTTAAAGAATAAAACATAGGAAGAGTCCAGCTTTTTTGTTATAGAGAGAGACATGGTAAATCTAATTAATGCCAACTCTTCTGTCATCTTTCTGATCAATTATTATTTCCTGAGGATCCTTTCTCTGACTTCCTTGATTGAATGTATTCAAATTTATATACTCATTAATTCTTCATACAATTATCCTTCATAGCATTTATTGTAATTGCTATTGTATATTAAATTGACTAATTACTATGCATTTCAGTACTAAAATATACACTCAAAAATTGAGGACAGAGACTATGTTAGATACTGCTCACCCAGCATATAGTACAGTCCTACCACCAAATAAATTATTTAAAACAAATTTGCTTAAAGGAGGGCATATTTCAGTCTTCTGGTCTCTGTATTAAAAACTTTAGTCTGACACACCCATGTTAATAACCTTAGTTTGCCACACCCATGATCTAGAAAATAAACTGTTTTTTTCGTCAGTTTATATTCCCGATATTCTTACCTTAAATTGTTTCTCAATGCTATCACTCTGGCTTTATTATTTTTCCGAGCATATACAAAGAGCTTCCTTCTATTACTTTTGGTTTGAATTGATTTCCTTTCAATCTGTTTTCTCAGAGAGTCAGAGATGTTAGTTCTGCATCAAACTTTATGATCAGTTCACAAATATCAGGAGTTTTAAAGACTTTCACTTTATTTACATACACATAAATATTTATTAAGAAAACACCAATATTTAGTCTTTGCCTTGCACAGAAGGGGTTAAAACAATTTT
>NW_016803142.1:953909-984387 GCF_001698545.2 Rhinopithecus bieti
TCAGGAGTTTTAAAGACTTTCACTTTATTTACATACACATAAATATTTATTAAGAAAACACCAATATTTAGTCTTTGCCTTGCACAGAAGGGGGTTAAAAACAATTTTATTTTTCCTTGGATGAATAAAGAAAGAAGCCTTTTTAATATGGCTTAAGTTTATGGCTCTCATTGGAGGGTAAGTTGTCTCAAATGAGAGGAGAATTTTAAATAAACACATGTTTGCTCTCTATTCTTGACCCTTCTCCCAGACCCATGGCTCTCCAAGGTCTCGCTAGACCTGCTGTGCAGCAGCAGCATGTATAAAGAGCTTCCCAAAGGTAAGGGCAAAAATCATTTCCAACTACCCCAGGATCTCCTTTCCCAGAGTTTTGGGGTTGAGGCTGAAAAGTTGAAGTTTTTAATCATGGTTTGGCCATTCTGGTGATCAGCTCTCATCCAGGAGCCCAAGAAAGTCAAAAGTCACCTCATTAGAGCAAAAGACAATTTTATCATCGAGAACATTTTATGAGGAGCTCCACATCAGGAACCATGGTCAAAGAGCAAATATTAGAAAAACAGGTGTACCTAGCCTCCTAATTGCTCAAGAAATTACAAAGGTTTTAGTAGCTCTTTGTCAGGAACTGGTAGGAGAGACCAAATATACATTTTTTATTATGTCACAATGTAAAAGTCATGATTCCTATACTTCAGGAAGACCTAGAAGTTTATTGGATTTATGTGTTTGAGAACAAAAGGTTGGAGGGTTGAAGGCACTGCTGAGGGAATTCTTAATAAAATTAAGCTAGAGGTTTATGTTTAGAATGAAAGAAAGTGAATTCAGGAGAAAGATGCTTACTTTGAGATAGAAACTATTAAGGTCAAAATATTGCCGTTGAGAACAGTGGGCAAGTGTGTGCCAGTGTCAGGTATTTTATGCATCCAAAGACAATGGCTTTCAAAGAGAAATTCTGAAGGAAGAGGAAGCACTCACCATGTCATTCTAGCATTGATTTGGTGTCAGAAGACTTGGGGGTTCATGCCAGTTTTATTGTTAATTTGCTTTGTAACCTAGGGTGAGTCACTTAACTTCTGGAGATCCCAACTTCTGTCATTGGATAACTTCTCACTTATATTTGTCTCTAATTCTTTAACTAACCCCCTTCTTGCCAACTCAAGAAGCAGATCTGAGTTGCTTCTGCCATCACTATTCAATTACCCTGACCCTATTATAGCGATTCTTTACCTTTTGGACATAGGATAAATGTCATATCAGCAAGTCATGCATGGACTGACAGCCATCAAAAATGTTGCAAAGGGCAGCATGTCAAAATTTCTAATTCCTGCCTCACTTGAAAGGTCACTGTAACTCTTTGAACTACTCTATTGCTCATATTTGAGGAAATAAATATACCCTGAATAACATTACCAGTCAATAAGCAACCAAACAAGTTAATTAGGCTGCATCCCAACAGATATAACAGAAATTATCTGGAAAATAAACTAGAAAAAAATCTAAATTGTTTAGTGACTTCTTCCCCGTATGAAAGGAGAAGGCTGTCTTAACATCCTCCATGTATTTGTTCAAATCAATTCATTCATGATTGTAATAATCGAACATGTATTACATATATACTGTATGGTAATACCAAATTCTGAGAAAAAAAATTACAAAAACAGCTAAACTGATGCTCAGAGAGGTAAAATAGTTTGCCTGATGCCCCATAGGATTTGAATTCATGATTATGAGGTTTAATTAGAGATATGTAAGTACAATAATTTATGCTTTTAACTATTACTGTATACTTCTTCCCCTCCCTCAAAGAGCTTAATTTTAAGTAAAATATATCAACATAAAAACAAATATTAAAGAGAAATGTGATAAATATCACCATAGAAGAAGGTACAAGAAACATAAGAGAAAATGACATCACAATGAAACTAATGTTTCATATCTGTCTTGATACTATAATTATTGATAAGGCTGACAAGAAAGGAAAAACATGTCTAGCTAAAGGAAGTGCCGATACAGAAACAATGAAGGGAAAACTAGCAAAGTATATTTAAATAAAACAATTGTATAGTTTGATGTAGTTTGAGCCAAGAGTAAAGAGGCAAAGTGGGAGATGGTCCTGAAAAGGTAAATGAGTGGGAATCATAGAAGCTGTGTGAGAAAGTTTGTATTCTGCGTCCAAATGCCAGTTCAGAAAATTTGCATAATTTTTTCATAAAATAGAAAAAAAAAGAGCGAAACTTTGGGTCATATTAGTTCTTTCCTCCTCACTTTATGTTTAGATTTGAAAATGACCTTTTTAAAATGAAATGATGGTAGTAATAGATTGAGTCCTTCTTTTTTTTTTCTTTCGTCTCTCCATCCTTCTCTTCTTTCCTTTCTTTCTTTGTTCTTTTATTGAGTATCATTGGATAGATTGTATTGAGCAGTCTCAACTCTCAGACATAACTGAAATATATTTTGCTGTTTTAAGTTCCAACCCATTGTGAACTGGCATGCAAAGGTAGAAAATGTAATATTGCCACACAACAGTATCTCTATCCTTTACCAAGAAAATATTAATTGTGCCTTTTTGTTTTCAGTCTTTTCCAGTTTACAGCTATTCCATATCTGGTAAATATTTAACAAAGTCTAGATGCTACTGTTTGTCACTGTCTGCTTCAGAGTCCCATATTCAAGAGCTTGGGCTGAACTTTCAGAGAACTAGAATGAGACTTATGCCAAGGAAATGGAACACTAATTCACTTTCCTCTCACTCTCTTCCTTCCTGTTCTATCAACTTTCTCTCACTGCAGAAACTGCAGGTATCTATGTGTGTAGTCCATGGAGGGAGACATGAGGATTGTTATGTTCTACTCAGATAGGAAGCTATGCATTTAGGTCATTGTGACTTTTCTGCTGGCTCTGGATGGTGTGACTATCCTACCAACTGGTCTTTGGCAGTGACAGCGGTCCAAACTGTGTTATATTAGCTTGTCATTCAGTGCCCAGGTGGCCCAAATGATCTGTGACATTGGAGAAACCACAGGACCATTCCGCATTCTTCCTTTCCTGATTTAGTGATCTCTGTGCATACCCCAGGCATCAATTCTTGGCCCTATGAAGCAGTCTCTGGGTGGACAGTCATCAACTGCACTTTCTTTCCAAATGCAGCCTAGGCTACCAAAAAACCTAGGAATCTCAGCCATGACTGTCTTGGATCTGTAGAACCCCATATTGGAGTTCTTCCAACTCACTGTGACACTCTGCCCTTTTCCTAAGGTTCACTCATTCTCCCATTGTCCAGTGGCTCTAGGCATGGTGGTATATCTTGCAATTCAGAAAACATTCAATATCCAGTTAGGAAGTAAGACATCTTTCTTATAAATATAATCACATTTTACAGGGAATCATAGATAGAGTGGCCCTCTGAGTCCTATGAGATGGAGACAGGAAGTAATAGTATGCTGCTCACCAATTTCTGGTGTGCCAAAAAAAAAAAAATTGTTTTTGCTTTTAGCCTATTTTAAAACATCTATGTTTCAAACAATACATAACCAATTCTTGAAATTTGGTACAAAATATGAAGATCTAGTAAAGGGTATCAGGCTCCCATTGAACCTGGCCGTATAAAATTTATCTTGTTTTCAAATGTGGGATCTTTTCACAGTAACGTCTACATAGTAGTTGGCAACCCCAGATGACTAGAAAGGAGTCCCAGGCAATGGAATACATAATTGTATATTATTTGCTGAAAAAATAAAACTTGATAACTATATTAGGACCCATTCAGTTGTTACAGCACACCAATGTAGTAGTTTAAAAAAATAAAGTCACAAAAATGAATGTATTAGCTCCTATAACTGGGAAATCCAATTCAGTTGGCTTCAGGTATAAGTAGACTCAGAGCCCCTAATGATGTTAACAGAATATATCTTTCTCTTTCTTCTTCTTACCTTTCTATTGATGTTTTTCTTAGGTAGAAACACTTCACAATCTTAGCTTCTACTATCAAAGGACATGATGATTTCCCAAGAATGATAGCAAAATTCCCACAGAGGGATCACATCAGCCTGTTTAGGTCAGATGCTAATCACAGAACCAGTATTTGGATAGAGAGATATAGTTCTCTGAATAGCCTGGCCTGGATTACTTGCCTACCCCTGAAGCCAGAAATAGGGTCAACTCCATAAAAACTATTGAGCTGAAAAATAGAAGGGTATTGATCCAAAGGGAAGTTGGGATATCATTTCAAACATGTGGGAGAAGGCCTTCAGGGCAGGCAATGATAAAAATCTATCATTGAAATGTATGTAGAACCCAGCCCAACCTACTCCAAATTGTAAAATATACCTTATCCATGAAAAACAGAAATCTGGACATGGTCGTATATCCTGCAATTCACAAAACATCTAGTATCCAGCTAGGAAATGGGATATCTTTCCTAAAATATAAATTTGGGAATTTCTGTTTTAAGCAATAGGAAATTATTCAATAATATTAGAGGAACAATAAAACAGATATAAGTTTAAATCTCTGTTTTCTTTCACAATTTCATTTCTTCATTTCTATTTGTCCTGTGATTAAAGTGGGCTCTGGAAACTGTCATAGAAACTAATTTCACCCTGGTAACTAATTAGGCTAACCTCCACTGAACTCTCTGCCATCATAGTTATGCAAAGAGCTTCTGAAGAGTTATTGCTTCACCTGTGCCCAGGATGAGGTATCCATGGAAACCTTGAACATCTGCTGACTGGGGGTTGGTTGGCTCAGGCACCCAGAGGGCAATTTATTGCTTGGCTACCTTGAGACCAGCACTTGGGCCTGCCATCCTGACTTAGATGATTTTGTTAATCGTAACTCCTCATCAAAATCTATCTTGCGTTGATCCCAGTATCATTCTGACAAAATTATTCAGAAAGATAACTAGATCAGTGAGGGTGAGGAGCAGAAATCTATAACGATAAATCAAAGATATTACAAAATCCCTGCATCTTATTTTTATTCTCACGAGGCTATATATATGCTATATACTATATTATGCATATATTACTACATATATACATGTATATACATATATATTGCGTTAGTTTGTTTTCACACTACTGATAAAGACATACCTGAAACTGGGGGAAAAGAAAAGTTTAATTGGACTTACAGCTCCACATGGCTGGGGAGGCTTCAAAATCATGGTGGGAGGTGAAAGGCACTTCTTACATGGTGGTGGCAAGAGAAAATGAGGAAGAAGCAAAAGTGGAAACCCCTGTTAAATCCATCAGATCTTATGAGACTTATTTGCTATCATGAGAATAGCACAGGAAAGACTGGCCTTCATGATTCAATTACTCCTCCTTGGGTCCCTCACAAAACATGTGGGAATTCCGGCAAATATAATTCAAGTTGAGATTCGGGTGGGGTCAGAGTCAAACCACATCATTCCACCCTTGGCCCCTCCAAATCGCATGTCCTCGCATTTCAAAACCAATCATGCCTTCCTAACAGTTCTCCAACGTCTTAACTCATTTCAGCATTAACTCAAAAGTCCACTATCCAAAGTCTCATCTGAGACAAGGCAAGTGCCTTCCACCTATGAGCCTGTAAAATCAAAAGCAAGCTAGTTACATCTTAGATACAATGGGGGTACAGGTATTGGTAAATACAGCCATTCCAAGTGGGAGGAATTGGCGAAAACAAAGTGGTTATGGGGACCATGCAAGTCCAAAGTCCAGCAAGGGAGTCAAATTTTAAAGCTCCAAAATGATCTCCTTTGACTCCAGGTCTCACATCCACGTCATGCTAATGCAAGAGGTGGGTTCCCATGGTCTTGGGCAGCTCTGTCCCTGTGGCTTTTCAGGTTACAGCCTCCCTCCCAGCTTCTTTCATGGGCTGGTGTTGAGTGTCTCTGACTTTGCCAGGCACTCGGTGCAAGATGTCAGTGGATCTACCATTCTGGGATCTGGAGGACCACGGCTCTCTTCTTTTTTTTTTTTTTTTTTTGAGACGGAGTCTGGCTCTGTCGCCCAGGCTGGAGTGCAGTGGCCGGATCTCAGCTCACTGCAAGCTCCGCCTCCCGGGGTTCACACCATTCTCCTGCCTCAGCCTCCCGAGTAGCTGGGACTACAGGCGCCCACCACCTCGCCCGGCTAGTTTTTTGTATTTTTTAGTAGAGACGAGGATTCACCGTGTTAGCCAGGATGGTCTCGATCTCCTGACCTCGTGATCCGCCCGTCTCGGCCTCCCAAAGTGCTGAGATTACAGGCTTGAGCCACCACGCCCGGCCCATGGCTCTCTTCTTACAGCTCCACTAGGCGGTGCCCCAATAGGGACTCTGTGTGGGGTCTCCAACCCCACACTTCTCTTCCACACTGCCCTAGCAGAGGTTCTCCATAAGGGACCCACCCCTGTGACAAACTTTTGCCTGGGCATCCAGACATTTCCATACATCTTCTGAAATCTAGACGGAGGCTCCCAAACCTAAATTATTGACTTCTGTGTACCTACAGGCGCAACACCACATGGAACCTGCAAAAGTCTGGTGCCTCCACCATCTGAAGCCACAGGCCAAGCTCTAAGCTGGCCCTTGCAGCCATGACTGGGGCAGCTGGGACACAGGATACCAAGTCCCTCATATGCACACAACACAGTGACTTTGGGCCTGCCCAGGAAACCACTTTTTCCTCCTGGGCTTCCAGGCCTGTGATAGGAGGGGCTGCTCTGAAGGTCTCTGATATGGCCTGGAGACATTTTCCCCATGGTCTTGGGGATTGTCATTAGGCTCCTTCCTACTTATGCAAATTTCCATAGCTGACTTGAATTTCTCCCCAGAAACTGGGGTTTTCTTTCTGTCACATAGTCAGGCTGTGGATTTTCCAAACTTTTATGCTCTGCTTTCCTTATAAAACTGAATGCCTTTAACAGCACCCAAGACCCCTTTTGAATGATTTGCTGCTTAGAAATTTCTTCTGCCAGATACCCTAAATTATCTTTCTCAAGTTCAAAGTTCCATAAATCTCTAAGGCAGGGGTAAAATGCCTCCAGTCTTTTTGCTGAAACATAGGAAGAGTCACCTTTACTCCAGTTCCCAACAAGTTCCTCATCTCCATCTGAAACTACCTGAGCCTGGATTCTATTGGTCTGTCACTATCAGCATTTTGGACAAAGCCATTCAACAAATCTCTAGTGAGTTCCAAACTTTCCCACATTTTCCTGTCTTCTTCTGAGCCCTTCAAACTATTCCAACCTCTGCCTGTTACCCAGTGCCAAAGTCGCTTCCATATTTTTGGAGATCTTTTCAGCAACATACCACTCTACTGGTACCAATTTACTGTATTTGTTTTCATGCTGCTGATAAAGACACACCTGAAACTGGGAACAAAAGGAGGTTTAATTGGGCTTACAGTTCCACATAGCTGAGGAGGCTTCAGAATCATGGCAGGAGGTGAAAGACACTTCTTACATGGTGGTGGCAAGAGAAAATGAGGAAGAAGCAAAAATGGAAACCCCTGATAAGCCCATCAGATCTCATGAGACTTATTCACTATCACAAGAATAGCATGGGAAAGACCAGCTCTCATGATTCAATTACCTAAAACTGGGTTACTTCCAAAACACGTCAGAATTCTGGGAGATACAATTCAAGTTGCGATTTGGGTGGGGTTTCAGCCAAAATATATTATGTATTATATGTGTCTATATAAAAATATGAAAGTAAACATTTTTGCATCTATGTATATAAACATACATATTAGAATAGTCTTTCCCCTTAGTCTAAGGCTAGAGGTCACTGATGTTGACACACTTTGTTCTTTCAGCCTCTCTGGTCTCCCTGGGGCTTGTGTTTTGCTTTTGTCCTCTCAGTATGTGAGGGCTGACCTTGGCAGAAAGTTGGCTGTCTTAAATACAGCAGGTCATCTATCAATTCTTCCCTAGGCTGTCAGAGTTTCTTTTAATCTCACTTATAATTTTCCAGGGAGGTTTATAAAAGCCACAAATAGAATTTTAATGTTGTAAAATACCTGTAGAGACAGTAAATATTTCCTCTTTCATGAGGACAGGCTGTATGTCAACAAGTCTCAGAGAAGAAAATGACATGTTCCAAGTTAAAGTGTATTGTTCTTAAATTGTCCATGAATTGAGTCATTTGCATTATTGTTCTGACATTATTCTCTCTACATATAGTTAAAGCTTAGGCATTGGCATACATTTCTTGTTATTCGATGCATGATTCTTAAAAGATTTTTTTCTTACACAACCAAATATTAATTGCTTCTATAATTGCAAAGTATTCACCCTACCAATTTGCAAATGTATTTATTACGCCTTCCAAGCATCAGCTACAGAAACTAATGGCAAAATTAATGGATATTCCAAGCCCCACTGAGAAGAAAATATAGGCTCAGAGAAGCTTAGTGATGAAGGATACACTGAGTGCCTAAATATGAAGGCTTCAATAAGCCACAGTGACTTTTCAAGATAGCTTAGATAAATGGACTCTCAAATGTGTCAAATCAGCTGGAAAGTAAACACTACAAACTAAATAAGGCTGCATCACAAATTAGTTTTTAAAGTAAACTTTTGTTTTAATTATTTATGCTAATTCTTCATAGCTTTCTCAGAGATGGCACATGCTTAGTGAAATAAGGTTAGCCGATGAGAGGATAACATTAGTGATGTGATGCTGTGACTTTATTTGTGAATCCAATTTATTCAAAAACTATTTATTAAAACTCTGCTATAGTTCAATTCTGAGGATAAAAGGTGAAGTTAATAGTTTCTTCCTCAAGAACTGCTATTTATAGAGGAAAGAGGACATCTAATCTATAAGATACCTGGAAAGATGTATAATTAAGGGATAAAGATAATGGCTCACTTCAAAGACAGTGGAGGTTAAACCTCCAAGAGATGGGGTACGTTCCTGGAAAATGCATCTAGGTAGAGGTAATGATACATTCTAAAAAGTGCAAGTACTTTTAAGTAGCTAGGGTATAGCATATGGAAGGTGGGAAGCGGTTAGCATCTGGGTGAATGTTGGTTATACTCTTAGAAATGGGACATAGAAAGATTGATTCAAGAGGAAAGGATAGGCAGGCATGGAGGGAGGCAAAGAAAAACAAATTTAAGAAATCATTAAAAGCTGAGAATAGAAGTAACTTCAGTTATCCTCTAGACCTCTCCATTGATCTTACAGGTCAGAAAACTAGTGTCCGAATCAGTGTGACCACGATGTTGCTTTGCAGAACACTAACTTAGCTTATCTCCTTTGGAATGAAACTTATGTGTAACAATTGTTTCTGAGTTCTGTTGGTTTAATCTTCTCTGCAGCATTATTTATTTGATCCAGAACATCTTCCTCATCCTTCAACAATTCAGTGTCACTCACCTTAGACCCAGAAAAGCAGATACACCATCACATGCTGCATAACAACATTTTGGTCAATGATGGACTGCATCTACGATGGTGGTCCCATAAGATTATAGTGAAGCTGAAAAATTCCTATCACTTAGTAATGTCTTGATGATTCTGACCCTGTGTAGGTCTAGGCTGATGTGTGTGTTTGTGTCTTACTTTTAAAATAAAAGTTTAAAATCAAAATAAAATAATTTTAAAATAGAAAAAACTTAAAATAGAAGAAAATAAAATGTTTTGTACAACTATACAATGCGTTTGTGTTTTAACCTAAGTTTTATTACCAGTCAAAAAGTTATAAAAAATAAAAAGTTTATAAAGCAACAAAGCTACAGTCAGCTAAGATTAATTCAATATTAAAGAAAGAAAAATATGCTTTGTATTGAATTAGTGTAGCCTAAGTGTACAGTGTTTAGAAAGTTCACAATGATGTACAGAGATGTCCTAGGACTTCACATTGACTCATTACTCATTCATGGTAAGTGCCCCATACAGGTGTACTTTTTTTTTTTTTTTTTTGATGTGGAGTCTCGCACTGTCACCCAGGCTGGAGTGCAGTGATGCGATCTTGGCTCACTGCAAGCTCCACTTCCTGGGTTCACGCCATTCTCCTGCCTCAGCCTCCCGAGTAGCTGGAACTACAGGTGCCCACCACTACGCCCAGCTAATTTTTTGTATTTTTAGTATAGACAGGTTTCACTGCGTTAGCCAGGATGGTCTTGATCTCCTGATCTCATGATCCCACCACCTCAGCCTCCCAAAATGCTGGGATTACAGGCGTGAGCCACCACACCAGGCCAGTGTACCATTTTTAATCTTTTATATTGATTTTTTACTATACCTTCTTTTGTTTAAATACACAAATACTTACGATTGTGCTACAATTGCACACAGTATTCAGCATAGCAATATGATGTACAGGTTTGCAGCCTAGAAGAATAGGTTATATCATGTAGCTTAGGTATATAGTAGGCTGTACCATCTAAGTTTGTGTCTGATGTTTGCACAATGATGAAATTGCCCTATGGCACATCTCTCATGAATGTATCCCCCATCATTAAGTGACACATGGCAGTATTATGAAACTCATCTTGCTAATGTTCACCTGAATGATTAGAGTTTAGTAAATATTTATGGAGGGTCTACTAGGTACATATACACTGCATTGGTTGATTTAAGATCAACAAAAACATTGTTAATCCAATGTTCCTAAGAGGCTGCAAGCTAGGGAAAATGCATTTGGAATAAGTCAATGAAGGAAGCTATTTCCTAGAAAGCAGAAAGTTCTAATATGACAAATAAATTTCAGTGCAGTGGTTCAACTAAAAAATAATTTTAAAAAGTTGAGAGTGAATTCAGGTCACTTTGATAGTCACATATTATGAGAGGGGGACAAACTAAGACTTGAAATTCTACTCTTACCCAATCAGAGGGAGTATCAGCCATAGTTTAAAAAACGTTTAATATCTGGTGTGGTCAAGCAGTTATGCATCCTTCTTGTTAGAAATGTAGTGATCTTGCAACCAAAATTTCATCATTGTTGTTGGTATTTATTTGTTCTGTGGATACTTATTTTTGGTTTCTATAAGAACAAAGAAAGATAGAACCATATACTCATTTTCTTCTCTCTGCGTCATTTTGTTTAAGATTCTGCAGGTTAAAGTCTGTCTTCTGAAAATAAGACAAAACAATCTTTTGAATACAGTTTAGTGGTAAAACAATTAATAGAAGACATGATCTATATTTTCCATATTAGAAGAGTTATTGTACAGAAGGAAATGGGAGAGGTTTATTCTGGATCTGTTTATAAAGGCCAGGCATAAGTCCAAAAGATATAAAATTAACAGATAATTCAGATAATTATTTTTCTCTTAATATTATTAACTTCCTCCCAGTAAGACCTACACAAATGGCCTGGAATTCTCTCACATGTGAATAAACTTATTTCTGGCAGTGTCTCTAATGACAATGATTCCATGATTTCTTGACTTACATCTCTACCAGGCAGCCTCTAATCCCTGCCTCCTCCATCTCAATGCATGGTTTGCACTTAAACAAATTACAGTTGGTCAAAGGAACTGGTACTTTTGCTGAATTAGGTGTCACTGAGAAAAATTAATTGCTGATCTCAAGAGCAAATTCATAGCTCGGCAGGCAAGTGCATTCCTGTAATCCCAGCTTCTGGGGCGGCTAAGGCAGGAGAATCGCTTGAACCTGGGAGGCAGAGGTTGTACTGAGCCAAGATCGTGCCACTGCACTCCAGCCTGGGCAACAGAGCTAGACTCTGTCTCAATGATAATAATAATAATAATAATAATTTTTAAAAAATAAGTGCAAATTCAGGTCGCTTTGATACTCACATATTATGAGAGGGGGATGAACTAAGAATTGAAATTACTAAAGAAAGAGTTGCGTTAATTGGAAGAAGAGAAGGATTTTATAAACAATTACTTCATTAATAGTTAATATTAGGAAATAGAGGTCAGGTTTTCAAGTCAGTTTGATGATTTTTCCACTTGTAAGAGACATAGAGATAAAAGGAACACTGCTCTAATGTCCATGAAAGTTACCTTTGGTAAAGAATAAGAAAAATTATTACTTGTAATAATAGACAAGTGATAAGAAGCAAATGCTTATGGATTTATTTTAAAAAAATTATACCTAGTCTCAGAGATAACAAACACTTCTTGAAGTGGAGACTGGGAGTTACTTTAGAAAACCTGTAAGGATTAGCAGGATACTGACTAGTGAAGATGTAAAAAAAGACAAGTCCAAGGAGAAAAGCTAAAGTGATAAAACAGGATAATGAAGGAAAAGAAGGAATTTACAGGACTATGCAGAAGAAAGGTGTGGGAAAACAATGAGGAAACTGAAACATTATCTATGTCTCTCAACAGATTGAAGAGAAAAGTGACTCTAGCCTGCATTGATTAACATAACTGTGATTGCTTTTGCAAACGAAGACTTGTGATCTTAGGAAAATGCTTTTAGGTCTGATTCATTAAAATATGCCCAAAGGAAGAGTCCACTACTCTGAGGACAGATATGGCAATAAAGTCAACTATATTAGAATATCTAATCATAGGAGTCCCAACCTCACCCTCTCATGGTGGTCATAAAAACAAGAATCAAACTTATCACTCATATCAGGATGCATGATGCATGCAGAGAGACAAGCCATGCGTTAAATGAAGAAACCAGCAAAAAGTCCCTATATCATTACATTTAGTACACAATAAGCAAATAGCCTTCTGTTTATTATATCAATCATGTCTCTTTTTAACTCACTTTAAGATGAAGACATTGAGTGTTAGAGATTATATGTAATTCAATTAAGGTCACTCAACTAGTAAGTGGCAGAAATGGGACTAGAACCCAGGCCGTTTGATTTCAGCAACCATCCTCTTACATAGGATGCTTTTTTCCATTGTATCTCAGTGAGACTTACTGTTTTGACTAACACAGACTATGTTCTCAGCTGCTTCTGTAGAGGATAAAGCACAGATAATGTCAGTGAGCTGACAAGCCATTGCAGTGATAGTGTTGTTTGCCAGGTGCTCTGACATGACCAGAATCTGGAAGAGAAAACAGGTGTCACTGACTTAGAAATGCAGTCTCAGGCTGCTGCTTCTTAACAAACTTGTCAAGATTACCTTCCTTACGCCGGCATGCTGTGTGTCCAGCCATTGAGGCAGGTCATTTTGTTCACCTGAAGAATGATCAAGCAACTAGGCTTGGGAAGCAACAAATGAAAGGAGTTTCTAAGGCCACAGAGGGGTTTCTTGCAACAGTTAAAAGCTGTCATCTGTGCAGTCACTTGGATCTATATATAATATCCCCAAAATCCAAGGGGATGGAGACTTGCAGACATATATTCTATTATCAAGACAGAGAATGTAAATTTTAAAAGTATAGGCCAGGTGCGGTGGCTCATGCCTATAATCCTAGCACTTTGGGAGGCCGAGGCCAGCAGATCACCTGAGGTCGGGAGTTCAAGACCAGCCTGACCAACATGGAGAAACCCTGTCTCCACTAAAAATACAAAATGTGCCATGCATGGTGGCACATGAATGTAATCCCAGCTACTAAGGAGTCTGAGGTGGGAGAATTGTTGGAACTCAGGAGGCGGAGGTTGCAGTGAGCAGAGATCATGTCATTGCACTCCAATCTGCACAACTAAGAGCAAAACTTGGTCTTAAAAAAATATATATATACACACACATATATACACTATATATAGTATATATATGCATATATACAATATATAGTATATACACACATATATAGTATATATACACATATATACACATATATAGTATACATACACATATATAGTATATATGCACATGTATACTATATAGTTATATACATGTTATATATACATATATACATATGCTATATACACTATATATAGTATATATGCATGTTATATATAACATATCTAGCATATATGTTACATACTAGTATATATGTTATATATACTAGATATGTAATATAGTATATATACTATATTATATAACATATATACATGTTATATATAATATGTAGTGTATATGTATTATATATAACATATGTATATATACTATATATGTGCATGTATATATCCACATACATAGTATATATGCGTATATATGGCATATACATGTTATATATAGTATGTATATAGTAGTATAAACACAGCATATACAAGTGTTATATTAATCCCCATATTTATATTAGCTAAGTATCATAACCAGTACATACCATGTTAATATACTACATAGTATAGTATGATATATACTAATATACACTTATATACACATACAGTATGATATACTATATACGCAGTATGTTATATTCTACGCAAATACAGTATATACACATACATATGTACTCATATAGCATCTATACTTATATATGTATGTTATATATACATATATAGTATATATACTATATATACATATGCTATATGTATACATATACCGTATATAGTATATATACATATGTACATATATTGTATATACACATATACATGTGTTATATATACTATATATGTATATACACATATACATGTGTTATACATACATATATAGTATATATACATATGTTATATATACATATATAGTATATATACAGATATATATGTTATATATACCATATATAGTATACATATACATATTCATGTTATATATATACAGATGTGTGTGTGTATATATGTGTATATATTTTGATTTAACAAAGTGAAAGCCCCAGCTTTAGCTCTCTAAGGTTTTCAGCTGCTTTCTGACAAAAACTGTAAAATCTGGCAGCAGCCTCTAATCCTTGTCTCCTACATCTCAATGCAAGCCTGATTGCCCCAGGAATTCTCTTTCCTAAACCTTTCCTTTCGTTTTACTCTATATTAAAATGCTCTTGTCTTATGCACTATCTCTTTAACCGCATTATCTTTGTGTAGAGACAGGGTAATAAAAAGAGTCCTGGGTTTTAATGCCAATTCCAATATTGAAGAACTATATTATCTTGGAAATTTAGGTATTCCCAAACTGTTTTCATTTTTTCAGTTCATAGAAGATGGAATTTGAAGTACCTGATGACCAGTAACAATTTTAGCTCAGAAATTCAAATTTTCTTCTGACTACATGTAAGAAACATTGACGGAAATGGTCATTTTACAGAGGAATGTGCAGTAAGTGCGTGCCTCCAGAAACTAAGCAGTCATTAACAGAGATGTGGAAGAGACATAGGTAATGTTTTAATGGCCTGAAAGATGATCCTTAAGATTATTGCAATCCTGAATTCTTTTGCTTTTAGGATTGTATAACTCAGGGTTCCCCAGAGAAACAGAACCAATAGGATATACAGAGATACAGTGAAAGGGATTTATTATGAAGGATTGAGTCATGCTACTGCGAAAGCTGAGAAGTCCCACATCTGCCATCTGCAAGCTGGAGGCTCAGGAAAGCCATTTGTATAGCTCCAGTCCAAGCCTGAAGGCATGGGAACTGTAGGAGTTGATGATTTAAGTCCTGGTCAGAATCAAGGACAGAATCAATGGGCACATAATTGTGAAAAGCCTGAGTGAAGAATCAAACATCAGAATATTCAGACAGAATATTCAGAAAGGGTAATCAGGCCAGGTATGGTGGCTCATGCCTATAATCCCAGCACTTTGGGCAGACGGATCACTTGCGGTCAGGAGATCGAGACCAGCCTGGCCAACATGGTGAAATCCTGTCTCTACTAAAAATACAATAATAATAATAATAACAACAACAACAACAATAACAACAACAATTAGCCAGGCACGCTGGCACATGCTTGTAATCCCAGCTACTTGGGAGGCTGAGGCAGGAGAATTGCCTGAACCCAGGAGGCAGAGGTAGCAGTGAGCCAAGATTGCGCCATTTCACTCCAGCCTGGGTGATGAGAGCAAAACTCCTTCTCAAAATAAAAATAAAAATAACAATAAAATAAGGGTTATCAAAAAAAAAAGATTAGAAAATGAAGAAAGGAGGAAACCATCAATTCAAAGGAGAAAAATTGAAATAAGGGAAGGCAATTTGTCAAATATTGCAGTTGGTAAAAATTGCTGGAAGCGTGTATTGGATTTGACAGTAAGAATGGTACCTTTGCAAAACCATGTTAGAAGAATGAGGTGAAATAGAATACAGATTGTGAACATTAATGTGAAAATTAGAAGTGATCAAGATAAATCAGCACATAAACTTATAATGTATTTTATTTTGAAATTGTACATCTTTTTTTCTTCTAATCCTTTCCTTCACCCGCCCTATCCTCTCTGTTTAATCTTATAAAAAGGGCAGATATAAGAGAGTAAATGAACTGAATACTAAAAATAGTTGAGACTTGAATATTTTCTGAAACCAAAGGGGCTGTTACAGAAGAAGACTGAAAAGTAGGAAAAGGTGGGACAACTAGTACTGCAGGATTGAAATAGATTTAAAAAAGAAACAAAAAACGGTTATTCAGCCCAGATAGCGGTATCAAACTTGACAAGAATCAGTAACCTCTCTGCCTGAGAGGACAAAGGCAAGAGCAAGATAAGATGTCTAATAATACAGATGAGTTTCCAGGTGCTAGTCCAGGATGTTGAAATCATTCTTTTGGGATGCTTTTATTTCCTCACTGAGGTGAAATAGGAGGGTGAGCGCATCTGCTTAAAATAAGGATGGGGTCAGAGACCTGAGACAAGAAATGAAGGATTTGAAGAACTAAATGAGAAATAGGAAAGGGAACTGGCTGATAATAAGTAGAACGATTGACAAGAGCACTGATGACTCTGCTAAGATTGAAATATAAATGTAGAGTGGTACCAATAAGCACAGGCACCTACATTTTCAAAAAATGTCTGGCTCTCTGTGCGTAAGGCCAGAAAATGTAGAATGTTGGTTCAGTTTTGTTTTCTGTAGATACTAGGGTTAGAACTTTTGTAAAATTTATTTTGTTCTAGTTCATCCTTCTTTTCATGGCATGCTTTACCCAGATATAATCCAAAAAGATATACAAGTTGATTGTGAGCTTGAAGGAGCCCAGGACACCTCTGTGGAGGCTTGAGCTTTCCTCTAGGCTTCATCAAAGTCATTTGCTACTGTGGTCCCTAGATTTCATTCAAGAAGGCATGAAGACCCGGTCTTCTTATTTTTCTGTCCAGTGATTCTGCAGGGTCATGTTCTAACCTGACAACATATGTAATCAAGCATTTTGACACTTTAAGTGAATTGCATAGACATGTTAATGAAAATAAGTTAAAACCTTAAGTAATTCAAGTGAGATTTTAGCTTCCAATTCTTTAGTTAATTCATGGAGAGTTTCTTCTATAGTAATTGGTTGGTTCCTCTTTGGTCAGCTTCCTATCCATTTATTCAGTCTCCATTCAGTGAAGAGATAGGAAAGGTGTTTATTGAACATGGTTCACTTGTAAAGCATTGAGGTGTTGCTGGCAATATAATATCTCTTGCCTTCTTGGTCTTATATTCTGCAGAAGATCCAGACATTTTAGAGTTATACAATTTATTATTTAATTATAATTGTTTTATGTGTTACAAGTATAATACATAAGTTTTTTCTTCTATTTTTACCTAATACAAATTTGTTAATGTAATAGATTAAATAATAAAATTCTTTGGTCTTTAAAGAGTACATTTTTAGGCCATGTTAAAATGGAAAATTTAGTTATTCATAATAACCAATCCCCTGAAGGTTCAGAAGAACCATTGATTTAATATACGTCAAATACATACATTTATTTATTAGTGCAAACATGTGAAGATATCCTTAAGCATGCACATACGTGTATGTATATTTACACGTGCATAGTCTTGCATTTATATATATTGCACATACCTCCCAAGTTTATTGATTTGTATTTTTAGCAAGGTATTTTTAAAAGCAAAGTCTTTAGGAGAAAAATTTAAAAAAGAAGGCAGATATTGCTGTTAGCAAAATATTGAGCATCAACCTTCTCTTTTTTCCCTTCGTGGCAGCTACTGGCTGCCATGGCAACCTTTCTGCCCTGCACACCAGAGCTTCTGGGATGAAAAGCACAAGGCCTTTGAGACTTCAAATGTCTCCTGTACAAAGCAGTCTAAAACCCTTTACCCTAGAGCCATTACCATCCCGTTTCTCAGAACGACTGGCTACACCATTTAATTTATTATGTCCTGCTTTTCTTTCCATTCAATCAATATCTCTCCAGAACAGCAAGAGGGAGAAAACCTATTACATTTCCGGAGTAGGCACTCAAGAAATAGGCTTTTTAAAAATTACTTAGTTGATGGGTTCCTAATATATTTCATACAAATCTGAATAAATTAGACATCTAAACTCACTAATTTCCTCTGATTGTGCTCTTATTCACTTCTTCTCCCTTGTGCTCTGGTCTAAACCATATTAACTACTGATGATCCCACAAAAGCACCATGATCACTTTTGCCTTAGGCCTTTCTTAGTCCCTTTACCAAGACTCCTTCCTGTTCCCTCAACATCCCACCTCCCCTCACCAACCTAAATAATTACTACTTGCCATTCAGGTCTAAGATTAAGGCTCCCTGTCTCAGGAAGCTGAGAACCACTAAGACAGAGCTGGGCACTACTTGTAAATGCCACCACAGTGCTGTACCCTGTGCTGGCCACTGTCATTGATCTGAGATTTCTTTTTAATTTATCTATTTGTCTCAATCGACAACCAACTCCTCTGTTTATTGTAGCCTCAGCTGTATTCCCATGGCCTGGGTTCCAGTGATGTCATCCACAAATAATGAGCCCTCTTAAGTGCCAGTCACTTTGCTGGAGATCACGTACAGAGGTGAACAAAGCAGACACATTTTCAGCAATAACTAAGCTTACTTTATACTGGTGGGTGATGAAAAATACATATAGGCAAATTAGTGAGATCATCTCACTAATTACTAATGATAGTAATTAAGTGCCCTTCCTATCAACAAAACAAGAGTAATGGGATAGCATTAGTGGGGATGTGTGAGAATGCTTTTGAGAGGACCGTTAGGCAAGGTGTCTCAGTGGAGGTGATATTTCAGCTGGGACTTGAAGAAAAGAGTCAGGAGGAGACCTGTAGGGGAGCACATTTCAGGCAAAGGAAAGAACAACTGTACATACTTGAAGGCAAGAATATTTTGTACTGGGCGTGTATCGAATATGATGGGATATAATCAATGAGGGAGAGTGGTATGAATCAGGCTTAGGGAAACAGACAGAGATAACATCATGTATATTTTATAGGTCATGGTGAGAAGTAGAAAAAATTACAAACAGGGCTAAAATGTGGTCTGAAAAAAGTTAAACTTTCCTGTCTTCTTTTCAGACAGTGAACAAACAGACAAACCAAAAATAATATTTATTGGGAGTACACAGTATACTAGGAACTATATAAGTGCCTTTCATGTAATAGCTCGTTAAATCCTATTACCAATTCTATGAAGTAGAATTTTATGAGGAAATTAAACCACAGTCTAAGCAACTCCCTGAGAATTTATGGCTAAAATGTGGTATAGCCAGGATTTGGATCCTGGTAATCTGATTCCAGAACCTACCCACTGTAGCACAATTGTAGGCATTTGCTGAAGCCCACAATATAGCAAAAATACAGTCAAGAGCAATATCTTGGCCTCTGAAATTTCAATTTTATGAACTCATTATAATCGACTCTGTGGTCTCCAGTGACTGTTTATTTGGTGTCATTTTCATCATCATCCAAATTAAATATTTAATGAGCACCCACCACTGCAAAGTATATGGCTTGCTTATTGTGTGGCACAATGAGGATTAAAATAAGACAAAATATTTTTGTCCAGCTGCCTTGCAGTTTGGTTGGCGAGATAAAACAACTAAGGCCTATGAACTTCCCTCAAGGAAGATAAGCTGCACAGCAAAGCAGAGGCCACCGAGGTCACCATCGACTGACTGCACTGGTCTGGAAAGCCTTGAGTAGGTCAGGAAGAAGTGAGAGAGAAGAAAAATGAAAGACTTTCCAGACGGGGTGAAAAAAGCCATATGTAAAGACACAAAAATATGTGTTGAGGAATGATGGGCTCTATGGTGTAAAATGTACTCCACATTCTAAAGAGACCTACAGACAAGCACACAACCAAACTGCCTCTGTTGACTCCTACCCTTGCATTTCCACAATCCACACACCTTCCCAGTCTAAGAACCCAGGTGGAAATCTGAGTTTTTGATACCAAGACCAGGAGTTCTTTTCCTTCTCCCTGCCACAAAGAAGGGAAGGAGGATTCTTGCCCTCCTCATTTACAGTACAAGAGAAGGAGACTCCAACACAATCCCTCCTAAAAGAGGGATGTGCTAAGAAGTTACAGACATCTCCTCACCAGTTGAGTTTTTTGCTTAGTTTGCAGACTTGCTCACCCATCTAAAAAAGATAATTGGGATAAAACAGCAGAGCAGATAGAGTACTCTTGGAAGGAACACCCTGTAAGCACACTCTGAGCTGTCAAGATGGTTTTCTATGTTTCAGTGACTGCAGCTAAGGGTGGGACATCTTGCCAATGTTTTGCTTCATTTTGCTTTTCCCGGAAGGACTTTGTGATGACATCTAAGCACTTACCTTTAAACGGAAGATGATCTTTTTTAAAAAAGTAACTCTCATATTAAATAAGTGAATAAATCAAGTTTAATAAATCAAAAGCACTTTCACTACAACTGGCCAAAACTGGCAAGGCCATTAATATCATTAAAACTGATCTAAATCAATTATACACAAACTGAAATAGAAAAATTCAAGTTCAGGCCACCTTTCCTTCAAGTTAGCAAATAAGATGTGTTTCCCAGGAAATTTTGATTCCTGCTACTTTGACAATGTGGGCTGCATAATGAAAATTAATAGCTCCATGGGAAATAATGGAGTGAAACATTTACAAGAAAATATTAAAAATATGAAATAAATCCCCAAAAGTTTGCTGTATGCACTAAGCATTTTAACAGCACCCAGTAGGCATAACCACTAAGATTTTTGCTTGTAAAGCTTCTGTTGGAGGAGCCAGATCCATCTTTCTGCCAATCTCCCTCATTCAAGGTTAGCAATCATAGCAAAGCAGTGTCAGAGTTTCCTTTTGTGTTGCTAAGAATTATATCGCTGATTAGGCAACCACCATTACTCTGGCTACCTTTACAATAATTTAATTTATTGTATTTTATTTTTACCGAGCTCGGGTAAAAGATAAAAATATGCAGAGAGCTAGAAAGCTCCTGAAGTCAGCGTATTGTTGGGACTGAAAGTCTAATTGGCCAGGATGCTTGCCGCTTCCCACTAGCAGCTTGGCTGGACTAGAACAGGCTCTGCCTGCCTTTTTGCCCCAGTGGTCTCATCAACCCCCCATGCAGCTGTGGCTGTGTTCTAGTGCCTCCTCTGGCAGATGAGAAATGGCATTTCAGGGAGTGCCTGGCATATTACACGGTGATCTTCTTTGGTGAAAAAGGTCATATATATTAAAAAGATGGCACCCCTGGGTTATTGAAATTTTCTATTACTTGTATGAGACATTTTTCTTTATTCTTTCTTTTCTGCCATTGCTTTCTAAGGCCTCCAGGTGGCACATTAAATCACAAACTTTCCTTCTTTGCAATTGAGGGGCACTGTGGTATAATGATATCTGTATCAATTGCTTCTTACCCCTAAAATAATCTCTCTGCAACATTCGTTCCCCACCCCCCACATGTTTCTATATTTATTTAAAATTTAACTTTTCATGTAAGTACAATATAAAATATTGTGTGCCATTTGTTTATTATTTAGGAATTATCTTAAGTTGTAAAACCTCACATCAGATCAACTAAATATGTATAGAATCTCAGCACAGGGAACTGGAAAGGTTTTCCCATGAGAGACAGCAAGAAAGAAGGGAAGCGGTGCTTAATGGAAGATAGTAGAACTTGATGGATATTTTACTTAATTAGATGTGTGACCTTGAACCATTTCTTAACCACTGCTTAACCTTTCTGAGCCTGAAACTCCTCATTTGCAAAATAAGAAAATTTAAGTCCTTTCTACCATTGTGCTTCTTTCTTAGGAGTTACTATATCAAGTAGATGAATATTGATGAATATTCAATATTTAATTTTACTTAAAATTTAATTTCACTTAAAATTCAGATAGACAAGATATCTTATGCTAAAAGAATATGTTAATTACCTTAGTTTTCAATTCTAATATGGAAGCTGTTACTTCTCGTAATACATTCTAGTTCCAAACCAGTCAGACCACCACTCGTGGATTGTTGTGGCCCTAAAAATTACTCCCTATGATGCTGTTGCAATATGGCCTTCAAATGGACCTTCAAAACGACCATAATAGAAAGAATAAAACCAGAAATATATAAAATTAATATTTTGGGGCTTGTTTTTTTGACATGTTTGAACTCAAATTCTTGCATTAAATTTATGGCATATAAATTTCAAGGTGAAAGATAGGTATGACAAATGTATGGTTTGTCAGTATTAGTGTGACATGAAATTTTCTTAAAACATGAAAATGTATTTTCTTGAAACATAAAACTTTATTGTTAAAGTATGCTTTCACTTTTGGTATTTTCTTAAGACATAAAACTTTAGGTCACTGATCTAATAATAATTTTAAGGAAATATAGAAAAGATTAAATGTTTTACTAAGTTTAATTTCCATTTAGATATTATAGCAAATGTGAAAATTCATGTTATTCTTCCATTAGATAACACAGAATTAATATTTTGATAATAAATCTAAGATCATATGCAACTACATTTTATGCTTTGAATTAGGTGGTCCATAATTCCTACGTTACATATCAAAGTAATGAGTAGGCACAGTTTAAATATACTTCAGCCTCCTACAAAAAATAAAATATTCAGTTATATCATTTATTAAAGGGGCTGTTTTGCTGTATATCATTCCAACAAGAACATTTGCATGGGATTTGTTTACTAATTTTATTTCTAGTCAAGCTTGATTATCACATTGGAATTTTAACTGAATTTTGAAGTCCCTAATGATTTATTTGTGATGCTTACATTTTAACCATTAGGACATATTTTATAAATGTAAGTGTGTGTTTGTATAAAATATGCATATGTATATCTATATATGTACTATATATATACAACTAAACATATCTTTTCAAATGCTTAAAAAATTTATGGATTTAGCTAAAGACTTAACTTCAATCCTTCTCTACTTCTACTCTTCTTAAAGAAAAATTACCTTTCTATGTTGATGGAAATAACTACTATACATCTTGGTCAAAAATAATCCAAAAATGATAACTCAATGTCAGGGTGCCATTGAGAGCATCTTCATTTCTCCACTGATTTGGAATGATATCCTAATAATAGAAAGCTTTCATAGATATGTTGGTCTTTTTCCAGGTTCTCTATTGCATTGTAATAAGATTATTTGTCTAACCCTTAACTAATGCCCCACTGCCTGAACCATTATAGGTTTACAGATGGCCTTAATCAGGTGAGACCAACATTATTGTTACTATTCTTCTTCCTACCTCCTTCTTATTAGAATTCAAATATTTCTTCTCTATTTGTGCCTTTATTCTTCTCTATGAATTTTAGTATCATTGTATGACATCCTATGATTCAAAAGTTTTCAGGGTTTTAATGTATTTTCATTGAAATTATACACTAATTTGAAATGATTTATTATCTTTATGATATTGAACCTTCACACCCAAAACTAATACAAGTCTACAATTTGTCATCTGATTGGTTAGATTGCGATAAAATCCAAACTAATATGATAAATAAAAGTTTTCTTAATGTATTTGTTAGCATAACCTAACCAGACCCAACTCATTTTTGTGACAAAGCATGATTTGATGTGATTTGAGTTGATTTGGAGATCTTACAAATCCTTTTTGCTGTGAATGCTGCAATATTTAGCTACAGAAATATTACTATACTAGAGTACAAAATTATTCTCCAAATTCAAAGGGAGTGCTGCATGTTTTACAATGCATTTATTTAATTGAGTGTTTAATTGCAATTTCATATAAAGCAAACAAATTGTAAGTATGGAGCTTTATAAATTACAACAACATGAACTCACCTAAAATCACCATATTGGTTAATAATGGATGATTATTAAAGGCGCCCAGAAAACTTTCTTGTATCTCCTTCCAAAGGAAACACTATACTGACTCCTAACACTAAAGGATAGTTTTCTGTTTTAAACTCTTGAAAAATGTAATTGTGTAACGTGTTAATGTAACAATAGAGAGAACTGGATGTGGGGTAAATGGGAATTATATGTTGCCATAGTCTGTAAATAGAAAACTATACTAAAATTAAAAACTTACTAACAATGTTTCTTAGGTCTGATTTCTTTCACTCAGCATTGTTATGTTTGTAAGATTTATCTAAGCTGTATATAATACTGTCATTTATTTACATTTAACAGCATCACATTGTATTAATATATAGCAAATTATTTATCAAATCTCCCGGTAATAAGGTTTGTGTTGCTTTCAGTGTTTTTGTTTGCTTGCTTTTGCTATTGTGAATAATGTTACAGTAAACAATTTGCATGTCTTTGTTGCCTACATCTACACATATTCATTGAAGAAGGCTTCTGGTCATAGAGACTAAATTGTAGGAAAGGTTTTAATCACAAGTGTAATTTTTTGTGTAATGTTTAGGACAATATAGAATTTCTATTTTTTTTTGTATTTAAGCTTCTGAAAATTATATTTTGGTAGAAATTACTCCTTCACCGAATATTTCTGATATACTGGGACAAACATCATGTTCACATGTTATCTTTTTTATGTTTGTAGTATCTGAAGTGATATATGCTATTTCATTCTTAATATTGTTTATTTATGACTTATTTTTCTTTATCACCCTTAATCTGTCTTGCCTGGGCTTTATAAATTTTGACATCTTTATAAAAAGAATTCATGTTGGATTTCGTCTTCTCTATTGCATAATTGTTGTTTTTTTTAAATTATTTCTATGTTTATCATTTCTTTGATTTTGCTTTCTTTAAATTAATTTGCTGAGCTTTCTGGTTACTTTTTGTAGTTGATATTTTGATCATTAAACTTGAGTGTTTATGCTTTTTAAAAACATGCTTGTAATGCTATAAGCATCACTGTGAATAAAGCTATAGATAGTCCTCTAGGTTTTGATACAGTACATTTTCACTAGCATTTAGTTTCAAATATTTTGAAAATGTTTATGTAATTTCTTTTTTGACCTATTGACTATTTACATATATACTTTTTCTCAAATATTTGGGAATTTAGTAGAGTTTTTTTTTAATTCTAGATCATTTTCATTTATTTTGGACTATATTGTAATTTTTATTCTTTGCAATGTTTTGAGATCCACTTTAGGATAAAGTCAATTTTTATAAATGTTCCAAGTTAACTTGAAGAGAATGTGACTTTTTCATTTGTTAGCTATAGCATGTTGTATATGTCAATTGGATCAGTTGAGTTTGTTTTGTTCAAGTCTCCTATATCCTTACTGAATATTTGCCTGTTAATTTTGTCTTTATTTCTTATTTTTATTTCAATAGGTTTTGAGGGAACAGTAGGTATTCAGTTGCATGAATAAGTTTTATCATGTTGATTTCTGAGATTTTGGTGCATTCATCACCCGAGCAGTGTACACTGGACACAATGTGTAGCCATTTATCCCCCTACCTCCCTTTCCCCTGAGTCCCCAAAGTCCATTGTATCATTCTTATGCCTTTGCATTATCATAGTGCATTAGCTGCCTCTTATGAGTGAGAATTACAATATTTGGTTTTCCATTCCTGAGTTACTTCACTTAGAATAATGGTCTCCAATTCCATCCAGGTTGCTGCAAATGCCATTATTTTGTCCCTTTTTATGGCTGAGTAGTATTCCATGGTGTGTGTGTGTGTGTGTGTGTGTGTATTTATCCACTTGTTATTTGGCCTGGTTTCGTGTTTTTGCAATTGTGAATTGTGCTGCTATAAATATGCATGTGCAAGTATCTTCTTTGTATAATGACTTACTTTCCTCTGGATAGATACCCAGTAGTGGCATTGCTAGATCTACGAGTAGTCCTACTTTTAGTTCTTTACGGAAACTCCACACTGTTTTACACCGTGTTTGTACTAGTTTAAATTCCCACCAGCAGTGTAAAAGTGTTACTTTTTCACCACATCCATGCTAGCATCTATTATTATTGTTTGATTTTCTGATAATGACCATTCTTGCAGGAGTAAGGTGATATTGCATCTGGTTTTGATTTGCATTTCCCTGATCATTATTGATGTTGAGTATTTTTTGATATTTTTGTTGGCCATTTGTATGTCTTCTTTTGAGAATTGTCTATTCATGTCCTTAGCCCACTGTTTGATGGGATCGTTTGTTTTTTTCTTGCTGATTTCTTTGAGTTTCTTGTAGACTCTGGATATTAGTCTTTTGTCAAATGGATAGATTGTGGAGATTTTCTTCCACTCTGTGGGTTTTCTTCCACTCTGTGGGATTGCAGAGCTTTTCTCCCACTCTGTGGATTGTTCATTTACTCTGCTGATTGTTTCTTTTGATATGCAGAAACTTTTTAGTTTAATTAAGTCCCAAGTATTTATCTTTGTTTTTGTTGCATTTACTTTTGGGTTCTTGCTCATGAAGTCTTTCCCTACGCCAATGTCTAGAAGGATTTTTCCAGTGTTATCTTCTATTATTTCTATGTTTTCAGGTCTTAGATTTAAGGCCTTGATCCACCTTGAGTTGATTTTTTTATAAGGTGAGAGATGAGGATGCAGTTTCATTCTTCTGCACATGGCTTGCCCACTATCCTAACACCATTTGTTGAATAGGGTGTCCTTTCCCCACTTTATGTTTTTGTTTGCTTTGTCAAAGATCACTTGGCTGTTAGTATTTGGCTTTATTTCTGGGTTCTGTATTTTTTTTTTTTTTTTTTTTTTTTTTTTTTTTTGAGATGGAGTCTCACTCTGTTGCCCAGGTGAGAGTGCAGTGGCATGATCTCGACTCACTGCAAGCTCTGCCTCCTGGGCTGCTTACCGCCATCCTCCGAACCTGCCTCAGCCTCCTGAGTAGCTGGGGACTACAGGCCACCTCACCATACCCGACGCCCGGCTAATATTTTTGTATTCTTTCAGTAGAGATGGGGTTGTTACCGTGTTAGCCAGGATGGTCTTGATATCCTGACCTTGTGATCCGCCTGCCCTTGTGCCCTCGCCAAAGTTCTGGGATTACAGGCCATGAGCCACCATGCCGCGCTCTGGGTTCTCTTATTCTATTCCATTTATCTATATGCCCTATATAACCAGTACCATGCTGTTTTCGGTGATACAGTTTGAAGTCAGGTAATGTGATTCCTCCAGATTTCTTCTTTATGGGTAGTCTTTCTTTGGCTATGTGCTCTTCTTTTGCTTTCATATGAATTTTAGGGTTTTTTTTTTTGTTTTTTGTTTTTTTTTTTTTTTTTTATTTAATTTTGGATTTTTTTTTTTTTTTTTTTTTTTAGTTCTGTGAAGAATGACAGTGGTATTTTGATGGAAATTGCATTTGTAGATTGCTTTTGGCAGTATGGTCATTTTCACAGTATTGATTCTACCCATCCACGAGCACAGGATGTGTTTTCATTTGTTTCTGTCATCTATGATTTCTTTCAACAGTGTTTTGTAGTTTTCCTTGTAGAGGTTTTCACCTCCTTGGTTAGGTATATTCTTAAGTATTTTATTTATTTATTTAGCAGCTATTGTAAAACGGGTTATTGGTTTCATTCTCAGCTTGGTCACTGTTGGTGTATAGCAGAGCTACTGATCTGTGTATATAAATTTTGTATCCTGAAATTTGCTGAATTCATTTATCCAGGAGCTTTTTGGATAAGTCTTGAGGGTTTTCTAGGTATACAATTATATCATCAGCAAACTGCAACATTTTTACTTCCTCTTCACCAATCTGGATGTCCTTTATTTCTTTCTCTTGTATGATTGTTCTGGCTAGGACTTCCAGTACTATGTTGAATAGAAGGGATGAGAGTGGGCATCCTTGTCATGTTTGTGTTCTCAAGGGGAAAGCTTTCAACTTTTCCCCATTCAGTACTACATTGGCTGTGAGTTTGTAATAGATAGCTTTTATTACAGTAAGGCAAGTCCCTTCTATGCCAATTTTTCTGAGGGTTTTAACCACAAAGGGATGCTGGATTTTGTCAACCTTTTTTTCTGCATCTATTGAGATGATCATGTCATTTTTGTTTTAAATTCTGTTTATGTTGTATATCATATTTATTGACTTGCATATGTTAAACCATCCCTGGTATGAAACCCACTTGATTGTGGTGGATTTTCTTTTTGATATGCTGTTGGATTCTGTTAGCTAGTATTTTGTTAAGGATTTCTGCATCTATGTTCATCAGGAATATTGGTCTGTAGTTTTCTTTTTTTGTTATGTCCTTTCCTGGATTTGGTATTAGAGTGATACTGGCTTCACAGAATGATTTATGGAGAGAGGATTCTCTCTTTATCTTGTGAAGTAGTGTCAATAGGATTGTTACCAGTTCTTTCAATTGCTGAGAGAGACACATTAAAATATCCCACTAAACTTTTGGATTTTATTTTGTCAACTGTTAAAATTTAAACTGAGACTATATTTTTAGTACATAATAATTAATTAGTATAATATCTTCCTTTATTATTATAAAATATTTCCCTTTTGCTCAAATAATGCTCTATTTTTACTTACTGTCTACGTTGTCTGATATTTAAACTATAGCAGCTTTTTTCATGTGTAAATTTCCATTCAAATTTCACTTTCCACATCTTTACATATAATGTACTGCAACTGCAAGTGATTTTTGTAAAATCTGGTTGGACAGCCTTTGTCTTTTAAAGTTGGAGACTGCAATGCATTTATATTAACTGTGATCAATTGAATTATTCTTTTGAAATTCTGTGTTTTCTCTCCATTCTGGCCATGCTTCAATGTGAGTTGAGCATATGTCCTGCCTCATTGACTTTACGTTTCTCCATGTGTCATCTGGCCCCTGGGATATAGGTAAAATAATTTCTGCCTCCTGTGCATCTTCTCTATAGTACTGGAATATCATTTCCAAGATAAGAGGGTCTCTCTTAGCCTGAGTCCCAAAATAAGAGGACAAGAGGAATACACCAGAACCCACCTGACAGCCTGGAGCAGAGCTGCCAAAAATCTACTCCTTGGCTGCTAAAAAGCAGTGTAGCAACAAAACAAAACAAAACAAAAATTATTTTACAAGTCACAGAGGCATTTAGGCTGTATTAATATGAGTGTAACCTAATGAAAGCCAATAAATATAGAAAATAATTCCAGAACTGTTGTGTTGCTATTAAAAAACATAAAATATGCATCATTAGCTTCTGGGTGGGGAAAATTCTTACAAGTGACTGAAAAATAAATGGTAATCCACATTATACAGTGTCATACCATTTGGTAAGATTATCACTTGTGATAACTTGAAAATCAGGGAAGTTACTTAATAAACAACTTTGCTTAATTGCTGGCAATTCAGAATGTTATTAACTTTAGTTGATTGTTTTCACTGCATTTCTTAAATTATTTTAAGACAGAAATGAGCTAAAAAATTGGTATGTTTACCAGCAGGAATGAAAAAAACCTTAAAAAGAGAGAGAATCCAGACATGTTTTATCTCATAGGGTTAAAATGTGACAAATTACTCATCTCTGTTTAACAGCCAGTAGTGAGATCAATCTATGACAAACTAGAGTGAAGAACCTGTCTTTGGGATCAGATAAACTTGATAGATGTTTACACCCCAGCTCAGCCACTTACTAACCATATGATGTGTTGTAACAGTTTAAAAAGTTGTTTTCCACCCTGATTGCAACAATTGCAAAATGTCAACAACTTAAAATAATAAAATTGTGTGTGTGTGTTTTTTTTTCTTAGTTATACCACACATCCAAAGTGGGTGAGCTAGGAGGTCTATTTATTATTCAGAGTCCTGGTAACTCAGCATTCCGGACTGACAATCTGGTAGGGCTTTATGGGAGCACTAAATTTTGAGTAGGAATGTTAGTACCAGCTACAGGAACATAGAATCCACTGTGCTAATATATATGTATAATTTATCTTTATATTTTACTTAATATTTATTCAACCTTGGGTAATTTTGTTGATCATTCTTTAAAGTCTTCCAATACTTTTAACGGTGATGCAGGCACCAGAAGTTGTAGTAGATACTAAAGGAATGATAAGTGAGACAGACATGGTCCCTGGCCTCAGTCAGTTTATGATCTCTAGAGATCCATTACAACAGCATGAACCACAGTATGGATAAGTGCCACCAAAACTTATGGAGAGTCAAACATGCTCCGGAATATTTGGCTAGAGAGAGGCTTATTTACCCGTAATGGTGGTGTTTGCTTTTCATTTTCTTTTGATAGATTATTATTTTTTTAAATTTTATGACAACTCCATCTCTTCAACTTATTCTTAAGTGAAAGCTCTGGACTATAATAACAACTAACATTTATAGAGCTTTAAACATGTGCCCAGCATGTGCCTCTTCTAGATGATCTCACCTAACCCTAACAAAGAGGTTTTGAGGTAGATATTAATATCTTACACTGAGGAAATCCGGGGG